>NC_087206.1:61938857-61992963 GCF_015104395.2 Macrobrachium nipponense | reverse complement strand
TAATTACCCAAAATTCTTCATAGTAATACCAGAGAGAGAGAGAGAGAGAGGCCGAGAGAGAGAGAGAGAGAGACGAGAGAGGGGAGAGAGAGAGGAGAGAGGGAGGTGGGAGGGGAAGAGCGAGACGAGAGAGAGAGAGAGAGAGAGAGAGAGAAACACATTTTAAGCACATAGTTTATCCTAACATGGTGCATACCTTTACATATGCACACGTGCCGAAACATACGCAACACTAGATTAAGCTACTGTATTACGTACAGTACAATACAGTACTTCATTTAAGTAATAACAATTAAAATGCTGAAATATAAAAGAGAGAGAGGCTGGGGCCACAGCACTGGTTGTATAAGATCTACCCTCATAGGAACAGATAGAGAAGTGTCAAGACAACATGAGTGTGTTTGTTGATTCAAACAAGAAAGCCAAGGTTTATTGTTCAATAACCCTTTTGAACTAACCAATATGAAATCTTTTAAGTGGAGGTGCCACTTGCAAATTATACTAGTGCACAATTACTGAATGCCATAAATATTCTACACTGGATGCAAAAGGAGAACAAATTTTAGAAAAAGAGGTTGAAATCAAGGAAATATTTTTGAAAGATGGTATTATTAATCAAGGAGATTTTTCAAAGATGGTACTTGTATCTGTAGAGAATTAATATACCAGTAATGAGGCTATACCAGATCTGTTCTTAAAGAGTAGGCAAAAGAAATACTGTAGAAAACAGACACCATAACAAACCAGATGAGAGATAAGTAAAAGATTCAGTTTAGCACAGAAAAACCTCCATTTAAATACCTCAGTCAACTGTAAATTTTACTTCTGAGAACCACAGTCTTATAAATTATGTATGTATACTTTGATAAAACACCTTCTCTGAATAAATCAAACTGCTATTACATAAATAATTTTTACAACTACCAGGCCACAGGCAGTGTTTAAAGCATGGAGACTAATACTATAAACAAAGAAAAACAAATTCTGATTCAGTAAAAAAAAACCAGAGCGAGAAACCAAGATGTAAAATGAAAAAAAAAGATAGCAGTCCATAGAATGAAATCCCACAAAAACATGCACAAAAGGAAAATTTTACATTTGCATAGTGTGCAACGTATGGACAAGAAGAACAAGACCACAGATCAACAAAAATTTGCTTTGCTACCTCATTTTTTTCTCCAAATTGACAAAACTGGATTTTTTCCTACAATATTTGTCAGTCTCAAAAATCTGCCAATCTTTAACAGAGCAAACTATCCACCTATAAAAGACATCATACTTTTGCAACTAATACAGTATTATGATATTGCTTGATTAAAAATTACTTTCAACGCTTAAAGTAACAAAAATAAAAAACCAGCCATACAACATTGCTATTCAATATATGGATTTCTTTTTTCTGCAAAAATTTACTCATATAAATATATATCCCACAAAAGCCAAGGAAACTGATTCATCAATTTTTTTTCTCTTTGTATCTGTCATCAAAATATTAGCACCCACTATCAGCAATAGAAAATTCTTAATGTCACAAGGTATCTATTTACTCAGCAAAGGCTTCTTGCACCTCTCGGACCATCAGTGCTCTATGCAGCATTTTCGCAATGCTGGAAGCATGCACTGCTTGGGTTGAAAACCACACGGGGGAATCAGGGACACATGATCGTTCAGGATACACATAGTAGATGTTTCTTTGATTACGAACACTTTCCGGGCTGGAAAAATGTTAAAATTAGAACATTATTTTATTGTTTGTTGTATATATATTAATGATTCTACTCCTATACTGAATTAAAGGACAAAATTCTATGGAAAGTGATATGCAGTACATTATTCAAGACAAATATGCAGGGAATCTTAAGAAGACACTCACCATTTTGATAAATAAAATTCGTATAGTTTAACAGGACATCTCAGGGGGTCGTCTCGATTCTCATGCATTTCATAGTTGGGCTTTGGTTTGTCACCTGTAATGGGAAAACGTCATGAAATAACAGGAGGCTGAGGCTTTTTCATACATGATGTTTTGCTCCCTTTTACTGAATACTTGATATCCAAACATTAACACAATTAAGATTGTAATTAATTCATAAGACCTAAATTCTATATTCAATTCAATAAAAGCTTTCATCCTTTCTAGTATCTGACAAAGTATTAAATACCATGCTGTAATTAATATAAGAAATTATTAATAAATAAAAGTCTCAAACAACTGTGATAAAATATAATATAAGTGCAAATTATTATTATATATATAATACTATCATCATCATCATCATCTAGTTTAATCAAAAATTGTGTTAAAATACTCAGCTTCCCCTTAGGATTAGCTCAAAGGGATTTTTTAAAATAATAGTTTACATTTTTTTCAAAAAATTGCAATTTAAAAATGAATAGATAAAGCCAATTTCCTTAGGCGATTTCTTTTCAAAATTTAATTTTCTTTCTTATTTAAAGTTCCCAATTATCATTACACAGTTAGTGTTGACTTGCATTTTCTACACAGTACATGCATGACACATGAACTGGGTCACATAGACTTTCATCAAATATCCAAGGGGAAATAAGTGTAACCACTTCAAGGATAAGTCTAATTAAAAGTAGCAAATACCTGAAATTCAATCAAATTCAGCTTCTAAAATACTAACCATCAGCTGACGACTTTTTAGGGTAATATTTCAGTAGAGTGGTACGAGTTCCAGAGCCATCACGACCCATACTGGATCTTCTCCACTGCTTGACTATTTGTACAAATGACATTGCTAAGTGTTCTTCGACAGTCTGGGAAAAAAGATGAGGGATATAAGTTTAAAAACTAAAAAAAGAAAGTTACAGTGTTCCATTTTTCAACACACAAGTCAGATAATATAACTTACAAGAGATAAAACAAATAAAGCCACTAAAACTTCCTTTTAAATACCCAAACCGGCTTCAAAATTAGCTTAACTTACCCTAAGTCTGAAGACTTTTGTATTAAAATAAAATAATGTATTCAAAAGAACTTGAGGCGTGTGTGCTCCAAGCTGCCGACACTCCCATAACATAGCTTCTGTAATTCTTGTTACTCCTAATGTAATCATTGGTGATACACCTGCCAAATACAATAATATCAAATGTAACATAAATTGTACAAACATTCTTGGGAAATCAATAGTTAACAATTTAATATTCTGATTTATCTACAATAACATCAAATGTAACATTAATTGTACAAGCATTCTTGGGGAAAATTACTTCTTCAATCAATAGTTAATTATTTAATATTCTGACTTGCCTAAATAAATAAAAATGCTACCAAACAGCACCATTGCACAAAAGATTTCTTATGCAAAAGCCAGTACGATGGACAATCCAGTAATAAGACAAGTGAAGGGAAAAATAGTAACGAAAGTGATCAGTTTTGTATTCACATTATTCAGTAAATGAAACAGAATCCTGAATTTTATTTCTAAAACCTTTAGTATTTAAGAGTTCCAATTTCATATTTACAATTTATTCCCAAATACTGTACACTGAAAATAATGTAAAGGCCACAGAGATGGTAAAATGGCTTGGAAATATATTAATCTAAACTCTTAATCAAAATAATGATAGCATATCTGATTGGAAGGTCATTAACAAATCTGCCTTATAAACAACTCACCAGGTAAGGTTGGAGCAACCCAAAATGTTCTTGTAATTTCATCTAGGCTGTTGGTAAACTTCTCAAATCCAAAATCCATAAATATACAATCAGTTCTTGCACTTTCAAATAAATGTTGTTGAATACCTGCAATTACAAAACCGAAATTAGTAATTTCTGGCTGAAAGAATATAATACATTCTTGAAATTTGAGAACAATTTCTAAATGGAAATTTGTTTACTTAATATAAACCAATTACTGTACTCCTATTTTAGCCTATTTGTGTGTGCAAAAATTCCCTGGTGCTCTATCCCATAGGAAGAAAGTTCTACTCCTGGTAGGTTGATGCATGTATATATTGGTTACCCAAGGCTCCAGTATAAAATCAGCTCACTTATTGTGTGGTTTGAACCATTTGTAACAGAGCAAAGGATCAAGAGGAAGGTCCTTGAAGTAAAAGTAATGGGTGTATTTGCAATTTTCCTTTAAAATTGTATTTTTCATAGATTTTCCATTTTTCAGTCTCATATGGATATGTTTTGGCGCAAGCTTGTTGAAGCTTGCCAACAAGGTGGTAATTAATGGTAGGTAGGAAAGGGGATAGGGTATATTCTCCATTTATCTGATTGTTACTGTACTTTTTTTCATTCAGCAACATGTAACAAGTGGGGATTATATTGCCCAGAAACATGGCAAGGTTCTTTATATATAAAGTTCTTTATCTCCTACCTTTCGGTCTACAACCAAATTCTAACACAACTGTTCAGAATGTTAAAATTTAAAGATAAATTTTGTTTCCAATAAATCCCAGTTCCCTATCCTAAGTTTGACAAATGCCCACACTTAAGACACAACTATGTTCTATAATAACTACAAGAAACTAAAATATAAATTCAGTCCAATCATGTAATTATCACATAATCTAGCTTTACAAGTATAAAAAAATTCTACCTTCAATGATAATCTTATTCTGAAAAGTACTAATGTTGACATAACTGAATGAAATTCTACAAGCTATAGAAAGAAAAAATATACCCACTAATTACTCAATGACACTGTTATGTTCCAAAAATCAGTTATAAAACAAACTATGGTTGCCAAAGCCTCATGAAGTCATCAAGAGTGTTTACTTTATCTTCGCCAACTTAATTTCTTTTATTCCTCATGAATTGGATACTTTTTTAAAAAGTTTTTTATAGCATTTCATACAATCTACTATAAAGACCCATTTAGTTTTCATCACTTTATAAATAATCAGCAACAATGAATCTCAAGTGTTCTTTACTGCCTAAAGTACATTATAAATGGACAGAAGTCAAAAAGCACATTCTTTAATAGTATAACAAATGTTCAATGTCAAAATGAGATAGTCAACAAGGAGTGGGTGTAAAATGGGTGTAAAAATTTTTTTTTTTTTTTTTCAAGAAAAATGTACCCGTATAGATAGGAAATGCGGTTACATTAGTGACATGTACTCACCTAACAGTAAATACAAAATTGTATCTGGCTGGTATGCCTCGCCATTAGGTTTTCTCAAATCTTTCAGGAAAAGACAAAGGGCATAATTTAACTCATCACAATTCATGGTGAGCAAGTCCTCCGAAATGAGTTTCATGGACCTAGAGGATGACACACCAGCTAATTCGGCATTCTTTTTGGTAACCCAACTTTTCCAGGCAGTTAACCCATACATTTTCTGAAATATAAAACAGAATATCCAAAGTTACATATGCAAACTATAGTCTTATAGGTTATAAAACTAAAAATGTAGAGAGTAAGAGAACTAGTTGGTTTGACATAGCAGCTAATATGTAGTTGGTTTCACATACAGCTAATACTTAGTTCTTTGTTCAAAGAACTAAGGTACTTTGATACATTTCTTTGACACCCAGTTCTGTTAATCTTTTAAAGTGTGGTATCTTCGTATTTCAATGTCAAACTTCTTAAACTGTACCTTAATCAAACTTTTGCTCACTAATTTTATACATAAGTAAATCCTGGATGACCCTCTTGAATATACAGAGTAAGGGGTCTGTTTAAACTTTTCAGTTTTAATAAAAACTGAAACCAAGTGGTCTAATAAAACTTTTCTGTTTTCTAAACTATTCTGCTTCGTATACTAACTTACAAGTAATTACTATTTCGCTATAGTTTTCACTCTCGAAAACTAAAAGTAAGTAATTAGTTGGTAAGTATATATGGAAATCAATTTTATTATAAAAACATTAAAAAAAAAACTATACCAGTAAGATAATAATATTCAGGTTTAAAGATTAATTTGGTTACCAAAAGGAATGATGGTGATGGATTATATTTATACAAATGTCTTATTTTTCCAAAAGTTGCAACAACCCCGAGTAAGAATAAGGTTGGCTCTTCACTTTCAAATATAAAAACTTGGATGCCCTCAAAAACTTTAGTGAATATTTCTAGTACCTTATTATAATGCAGACACTGCCCAAACTAATACAAAATAAAACAGAATGTGGCTGATAAGTCAGTGACTTTAAACCAATATACACAATTGAAATGTAGGGTATAATTCATTAATCTATTCATCATCTACAAGTTATGTAATATCACTAAATTATGCCTAGAAAACAGAGTTGTTTCTATAAAGGTCAAAATTTGTGGTTACTAAAATACTGAAAATCATGACTATCACTGTGTTGGCCAACATGGGTTTGTATAAGAGTATCAAGATTGCTTACCTAGTTTATCTAATAAAAAACAGTTTTGGAAAAACTTTACAGCTGCACAGATTTAAAATGCTCAACATGCTAGCTAATACATACTTATTTACTCTTGATTTCAGTACAGAGCACATCAATGTCGCAGCAATGACTTTTTGTGTCAAAGTAGACAGCTATGATTAGTTTGTGTTACAGAAGAAATTGTAACCTGTTCATACTCAAATCCCCATTAAATATTTTCTAGGTAAGATATCGGAAATAAGATAGACATTCTATACTGGGATCCAAGCCATCTGAATTTTGAAGTTAACTCTTAAACGCCGAAGCGGTATTTTAAAAATCGTCTCCCGTATGCCCGCAGCGTTCGCGAGTGAGCGCCAAAGCGGGAAAAAATGTTTTAAAAAAATCACAGCATGCTTAGTTTTCCAGATTAAGAGTTCATTTTTGGCTCCTTTTTTTGTCATGGCCTGAAGTTTAGTATGCACCATCAGAAATGAAAAAAAACAATATCATTATCATAATAAATATTGGGATATATGACAGCGCGAAAAAAAAAAAGTCATATATAATGGTATACAAATCGCGCAGTGAGCAAAACGGTTAAAGCTAACGAGTTAATTTTTTTTCGTTCTATTGTACACTAAATTGCAATCATTTTGGTATATAACACATTGTGAAACAATCAAGGCAACACAGAGAAAATATTATCACAAAATGATGCACGAATTTGTAATGCGCGGACGTAAAAAAAAGGAGTCTTCAAAAATTCACCATAAAAGGGATTTTGACAAAGGACAAATCTATTTCTGGGTGAAGACCTGTGTCGCCCAGTGAAATGTTCCTATAGCACTCATTTCTAGGTATAAATAAATGCTAAATATACCAGAGAAAAAAGCCATATGGAATGCCAGAGTTACTACCTCTGGATCGGTCACCTCTCAGGGTGTTGGTGTTGGTATAGCATCAGGGGCAAGTGGAAGCCACAATCACACATACTTTGCCAATTAGGTCTCTCCTCTCTCAAAATCCCCCGCTAGAAAGGTGCCGTTACAACGGCTACCTTCCGCTCATCACTACTACCTCTGCCAAGAACCCTCATTCCTGAAATACGCACCCAAGCTTGGGCCAGCTAAAGGGTGGGGAAAGGAATAAGAGGGATGGGTTCACTGGGCGACACAGGTCTTCACCCAGAAATAGATTTTTCCTTTGTCAAAATCCCTTTTCTGGGATCGACCTGTGTCGCCCAGTGAAATAGTAACAGAGAATTAGCCATACAAGCTTGGTAAATTGAGAGTAAAACAAAATTTTATATGAAAGGTAAAATAAAATTTTCTTACAATTATTGTTTTAATGATCCAAGTTAAGGATAACAAAATACAAGAGTAAATAACGTATAATAATATATGACCAAATTCATACCATCACCAAGAAAAATAAGAACAGGTAATGAATATAATAACACATGAAATAATGAACTATATGTAAAAGTACAGGAGTGGGTTGATAAGCAATCCAGTCCGTAACAAAAAGGCAAAAAGGCAGGGAATACAAGCGAGGCAGGTAGGTGAGAGGGAGTACCAAAAGGTAATTAATAGCAAAATCTGTGATAGTTGATACTATACAAAATTACAAAATACTAATTAGGCTGTATCAGGGGAGACAATGTTCCCTGCAGCCACTGCAGAATATTTAAGGGCCTCTAGAGACTTTAGATAGTGGCATTTAAATACTGTCGGGGATTTCCAACCCGTATACTTTTTGAGATCATCGAAGTTCATATGATGAAAATAATTAACTGAGGTAGCCACTGCTCGGACATCATGGACCTGGGGAACTGAATCTGGATTAGCTTGTTTAATAAAATAAAAAATTTGTCGTCTGATTGCCTTCATGGAAATGGTTCCACCATTCTCTCTAATAAAAAGAAGACCTGAAGACCTATTAGAAGTTCTGTCAAGATAAGATTTTAATGTAATAACTGGACATAATGATGGGTCCTGTGGAAGAGGGACAATTTCCCACGAAGACCATCTGTTCTGTGGGTCTTCATTCTTTGCCAAGAATTTCAGATCCGGAGAAAGCAGAACTTCTCCTGACGGGAGGAAATCAACATGATTTGGTTCTCTAGAGAGAGCAGACAGTTCAGATATTCTGGCACCTGAGGCCAGGCTCATTAAAAACAATGTTTTCCTGAGAAGGGTTATATATGAGCATGATTCATTATCAGTATCTGAAGCTAACTTGAGTACGACATTTAAAAACCAGGAGACCGTATGAGCCCGGTTTACTGGTCTCAGACGAGCACATGCTCTAGGGATAGGCGAGAAGAACGAATCTGTTAAATCAATATTAAAGCCAAACTGAAATATCTTTCTCAAGGCGGATTTAGTCGTAGTAATGGTACTAGCAGCTAGGCCTTTTTCGAACAGTTCTAAAAAATGAAATTGCCAGATTCATAGTCATTGTCTGAACATCTGATTCTTTTAGAAAGATGGCTAACTTCCTCACTGCCAAATCAATACTGCCGGAGCGTCAATTCTCTTTTGTCTGATTCCACGAACAATGTGTTTAGCGGATCAATATTAGCATCTTTCTGTGCCGCAAACTTCATGAAGTCCATAAAGTTAGGGCATTCAGAATTCTTGAGGAAGCTGACACAGTCTGAGTTTGTACCACCTGAGTCAACTTTGGGTTGGGAATCTGTCTGGGACAGAGTTTCAACTCTAGTAGAAGAGGAAACCAATTGCTCTTTGGCCAGTTGGGAGCTACCAGTGCTATCTGCCCTTTGAAAGATCTGAGTTTGTGTAGAACTTTCATCAAAAGGCTTATTGGCAGAAATAGGTAAATTTTCTGCCAATTGATCCAGTCTATGGACATCGCATCTGTGGCATGAGCCAGAGGATCCAAATTGGGAGCCACATAACATGGAAGTTTATGGTTGGACTCCGTGGTGAACAGGTCTACCTGAAGACCCGGTATTTGCAGGCAAATCCAACTGAATGACTATGCGTCCAAGGACCACTCCAATTCCATCGGAGTTGTCCTGGACAGTGAATCCGCAATGACATTCCGTATTCCTGCCAGGTGAGTAGCTGACAGGTGCCAATGATGTTTCATTGCCAACGAGAAGATTGCTATCATCACCTGATTTATGTGGCTCGACTTGGAGCCTCTTCTGTTTAGGCAGTGAACTATCACTGCACTGTCCAAGACTAGTCTGATATGAATATGGAACTGGCGGAATACTGGTGACCATGTTCCTTGAACCTTCTTGTACTGAGAATAGCCCCCCCTTCCGCTCAGAGAGGTGTCCGTGTGGACTACTAGAGACGGCGGGGGAAATTGGAGCGGCACTGACTTGGAAAGCCTCTTGACTGTCGTCCATGGACGAAGTCTTTTCCTTAGTATCAGCGGAATCACGGAGATTTTGTCTGAGTCTGCTGTTGGCTCTTTTCCACCATACCCGATTGCTGTCCTTCAGTCTGGCTTTCAACAAAAGATCTGTTATTGAAGCAAACTGAAATGAACCTAAGACTCTTTCTTGGGTAAGACGAGAAGCCCGTCTGTTCTTGAGAAATTGTCTTGTGGCTTTTGCTATCTCTTTGCACTTGGTTGGCGGAAGAGATAGTTTGTGTGCGGTTAGATCCCATTGAATTCCTAACCATTGAAAGTGAGACGTCGGAATGAGACGGGACTTTTTCTTGTTTATCTGGAATACCAGATACTCTAGAAATTTTATTACTTTGGCTGTTGCCCTGCGACATTCCTTGTCGTTGGGTGCCCAAATGAGCCAGTCGTCTAGGTAAGCTACTAGCGTAACCCCCTGAGCTCTTAGTTCCTGAACTACTGTCTCTCCTAGTCTGGTGAATATTCTGGGCGCTATATTGAGCCCGAATGGCATGACTCTGAATGAGTAAGCCTGTCTTCCTAGTTTGAAGCCTAGGTAGGAAGAAAAGTTTCTTGTTATCGGGACGTAATAATAAGCATCTATAAGATCGATAGAGGTGGTGACGACCCTACAGGGAAGTAAGGTCCGCACCTGCGAGACGGTTAGCATGCGGAACTTGTCGCATTGAATGTATGAGTTGAGACGGGACAAGTCCAGAATCACTCTGTTTGTCTGTGTCCTTCTTTGGCACGCTGAACAAACGTCCTTGAAATTTCAGGTGTCTGACTTTCTTTATTCCCTTCTTTTGAAGGTCTTTGGCATAGTCTAGAAGGCCTGTCGTTGGAATTTGGTGGAATCTGACTGGTGGAGGAGGCCCTTTTATCCATCTCCACCCCAGACCTTTTGATACGATACTGTGGGCCCACGGACTGAAGGTCCAATGGTCCCGGAAGAGGTACAGTCTCCCGCCTACCTGGAGAGGCTCATAGACTGGATGAGGTCTAACTTCCTCTGCCTCCTCTGGAACCTCTGCCTCTGGAGAGAGCTCTGGAACCAGCTCTGTGCTGGTAAGCACCTCTTGCTCTGCTACCCCTTGCATGTTGGTTATAGCCTCGAGACGCCCCTTGCACTTCAAACAAAGCGTTGAAGGCCGGGGACGTAATGAAAGTAGACGAACTCGAGGACTGTTGAGTTGGCTGACTCTGCAGCAACACAAATTGTTGTTGTGGTCGTGCCTTAGAGGTTGAAGGTTGACCAATCTGGGAGACGGGAACTGCCTGAATCATCGTCTGTGTCTGAGGGGCCTGGAAGGGCTGATACTTCCTGACCCTCTTCCTACCTTTGGGCTGCGGTCCGGAGGTCTCAAAGAACTTCCTTTTGGAGGGAAGACCCCAGTGGACACGAAGGTTCTGATTAGCCCTAGCAGCCTCACTGATGACGCTGTTAACTACGTCTTCAGGAAAGAGGTTAGGTCCCCAGATTGCTGCTTTAATGAGCTTATTAGGCTCGTGTCTAATGGAAGCAAAGGCAAAGACATGCTTCCTGCAGTTCCCCCTAGCAACCACAAAGTCATAAAGCTCACACTGGAAAATCTGCAAAAGTGACTTTGTTAGAACCCGGAATAGAGGTTCCTCAGAGTAGACAGAAGCCGTCAACTCTGATGTAGTAACAGAGTTGATCGACCTACTCAGTCTACACCTGGACTCAAACTCTGCCTTTACCATGGCATCTGGGATTCTGGGTAGTCGTCTGCTAAACTGAGTGGAAGCACACTCCGGATCGAGTTTGCCCACTATGAACGTTTCTGGAGCGCCCACCCAGCACTCCAGATCTCCGGGAAAGAGCAGAGAGGTAGGCTCTGTATCTCGAAGCTGAGGCATCGGCTTCTCCTCCATTCCGGCCTGCAGAGTTAACTCTGCGATCTTAGACGTGCAAGGGGTCGGGATGTTATCCCCCACCACGAACATGGTGTAGCAACCCTTGTGTGGCGACAGTTTGGTGTTGATGCACTCCCATTCCGAAAGGGTGCGGACCCATGCCGACTGTGCCTGGTCCCTAGGATAAATTACAGTCTCCTTTGGGACCCTGTCTACCTTGACGAATGCGTCCTCAGCTAACCGAGCGAAGCCTGGGAAGGGAAACTGGAGGTCCGCCGGGAAGAGCTCGTAATCTTCCACGGGACGGGTTCCACAGCCTTCAATCGTCAGCATGCCATCCGAAAAGGGAGCATGCAGAGCCAACCACCACGGGTTGCTGTGTGCCTCCAGACTGCATAAGTCCAGCCACCTCTTCCGCCACCTCCTCGCACAAGGCTTCTTGGTCTTCCGGAGGGGCCTGGGTCTCCATCCGTATTTTGGCAATAATAGGGGCCGCCACTTCCCTAGCTACTGCCATAGAAGTCCTCGCGTTCGGGTACAGTAACGAACAAAGCTCCTCTGACACTACATAGGGGCCTCCGGCAGCGACGTTTCCTACCAAAACCTCCAACCCAGAGCTTTAGGGTCGCCAAAGAGGCAGCTTTGAGCGCCTGAGGAGTCTGTAAGAGAGGACGAAATCAGATCCTCCAGTGGCGGAACGTTCCTTATTTTCAAATATATATGTAAGGATACATCATAAAAATAGAGAATATTACCAAGGTGAGGATGGTACCTACCGACTCATCAGTCACATTCTCAAACAAGGTGTAGCCAACTTCACAGCCGTCTGGGTGCCAGACCAAGAGGTTATCGACCTCCACAGCACACCTGGCATGAGATCGACAGACCTCATGACCACACGGATGTTGGAGGACGGTTCTGCAACCCAGCTCCTGACAGCGTACCATCTGTGTAAGTAAAAATTGATACATGAGTATCGTCAAATAGTTCTGCCAGAGTTAATTCCGGCGGTATGTTTACACTTAGACTAGTTCTACTAAAACCAGCTAAAGGTAAACATCAACTATTAATATTTTACATAACGTAAAAGCTTTGATTGTCTCCGGCTGCTCCGGAATCCATAATCTCGGTATCGCAACAGCTATGACCGGCGGAGTTGGCCTGATACGAACAGAACAGGGAAACAAGGTAAAACCTAAGCCTGAGTCTGATCACACCGGAGTAGGATAGCAATTCCATGACAATTGGAAACACATTGCCTAAGCCTAGTTCCGGCCCCACCGAAGTGGGGAAAGCAGTGACAACAACAGAGAAATACGGAAAACAGAGCAGCGGGAACAGCGGTACGTAGAGCTCCGGCGTATAACATTCTGGCTCATGTGATGGTAGACAACACCTCACCGGAATAAACGGGCCCGGAGACATACCAACAGAGAATACATAATCTTTCTAACCTTAACCTCCTCCGACTAATCCACTGGAACAGCGCTCCACGCTCCAGCTGCGGAACGGAAGGGAGAGCCGGGAGGAGAAAGGTAAAATAGTAATAGCCTGGCAATGGTAGCCGGTCAGGTGATTAAACACCCTCCGAGAAGACGTAAAATAGCCTACTACTAAAGGGGCAGATGACGGTAAGCCAACTGACACCCACAGGAGGTAACGGGCCAAGGCTATACTATACAAAATATCTTGATAAGGAAGAAGAGCTAGTACATCACGAAAGAGGACACTTTAGAGCCTAACCTAACCTTTCAAAATCAAACATATCGACCTGATCAGGTAAGACGGGCCTAGCACCTACATTTACGTAACAAGAGAGGAACTCTCTAGTGATGGATCACCCTCCAAAACCAGGTAAGCCAGGACTAGTACCAACTATGGGTAGCGAGAAGCACTCTCAAACGCCTAGCCTACCCTCCAAAACCTAGGCCTCGATCTGGTCAGGTAAGCTAGGGTTGGTAGTTATTTATGTAGGACTTCCAAACTAACCTCATCAAAATAAAATTAGCATATCAATATAATATTATAATAACACAAATAATACCACATAGACAACATGCATGAGCACAGCGAATGGATGAGGGCTTTCCTTTACCTTCAAAATTAATAAATGGCGTAGTGCTAGGCTAGCTAGCCTAGCCCACCACCTCAAACACACTACTCACACATGAAGTAGATTTGAAAAATAAAACAGCACTCTCGTGAGGGAACCAAATTGCTCATGAAGGACGGATGACTAACGAGGGAAACCCTCTAAATAAGGCCAAAAAATGTAATGGCTCCAACAGTGATACACAAGCCTATCGGTACACATCAGGAGCGAAATGGTAAAATTTCACGACAAAAGTAACGCTTACTGTGATGTGCAATAGTGGTGAAAATAAGATATGCATCGAAATAAAAAGTTGAGATGACCGAGTAACGCGGTACCTTGATGTAAACATGGCAGCTCCCATGCAAACACCTCAACTATTAAACTTCTCAAATAAGGGCAAACTGTTGCCTAACCGCGTTCAAAGTCAACAAATAATATACTCAACTTAGATGAAGATGCTTCTTGGAGATCAGTAGACATTATAACCAAAAAATAGCAAAATAACCACAAAGCGAAAACTAAAGCGGTTCACGCTGCGAGTGCTATGAAAGGAATGTGGGTTCTTGGCAGAGGTAGTGGTGACGAGCAAAAGGTAGCCGTTGTAACGGCACCTCTCTAGCGGGGGATTTTGAGAGAGGAGAGATCTAATTGGCAAAGTATCTGTGATATATTTAGCATTTACTTATACCTAGAAATGAGTGCTATAAGTACATTTCACTGGGCAACACAGGTCGATCCCAGAAAAGTTTTTTTCATAAATTCACCATAAATCAAAATATTGTGCTAGAGACTTCCAATTTGTTGCAAAATGAAGGTAAATGATTGAACATTACTAGAATATTAGAGTTTTAGCTTACAATTGCGTTTTTCGACCATTTCGGAAGAGTCAAAGTTGACCGAAGGTTGAAATTTTGGCACTTATTCGTTATTTATATGAAAATATTTCAAAACTGATAAAAGCTACAACCATGAGTTATTTTTTGTTGTTTTCTACATGAAATTGCACACATTTTAAATACTCCATGTAACGGCTAATATAAAATGGTGCAAAAAGTATGTCAAAGTGACAAAATAATTTCTGAGATGTATCGCCGATACTTTTTAGTGCGAGAAGAAAGAAATTCGTGCTTACGAGCCTGAGTAACGATTGTAAACAAAACAACGCCTTGATCCGTGAGCTCCCAGCATCCCCCAAGGCGCATGATTCAAAGTTTTCGCCTAGTAGGGCTATAACTATTTTTCCGTGAATTTTTAAAAAAAACTTTTTTATGTCTAAATACCATACGTCCAATTGGCACCCAACAGACAATTTACGTATATCGACGTTTAATACGCCCAATCAGCGTTAAAGGGTTAATGCTTACATTGAGGAAAGGTCCTTGGAACTCTTCCTCTAATACAGTTTCAGGTTCAGGGAAGAAATCTGGATCATCCACATCTTCAGCATCAGAAAGGGACTGAGATTCATCACTATCACGTCTGAGTCTTTTTCTCGGTCTCCCTCTTCCTCTCTTTTTTCTCTTGCCCTTGTTTTCATTGTGAGTTTCAGTTTCACTATAATTAGAAGTCATTTCTGTGTCTGAAAAATAGTCAGAAAATTAACGTCTCAGTACCTCAAAAGGAATTTCCATTCAATTACAAGTATACTGCAATGGTTTGAGAATGAGTTACAGGTAAAATTTCCTGAAAGCCACTTGCCAACATGGCTATCTTGACTAGAAATTTAATTAAGGTTAAACACAAGTACTACTGGCTGTATTGCAAACTAAAAGATCAACAATCTCATAAAATAAACACCACAAATACTAAAAAGACATAAGTTGAAAAAGTAATGCCCATAACCAAAACTGTAAATGCAGGTAAGTTTGAGGGCTCTCAATAGCAAACAAGAAGTAATGTTCCACCAAGGTTTCTAACAACTGGAATACTGTATAGGTCAAGAGGAACAAACTACTATATATCTTTGGGGTAGGAATGTTGGAATTGCCCATCATTGTCTACTGCAATACAAGAGAAATAGGGAATATCTCATGGACAATAATTTTAAGTTCTACCAATTTAGCTCTCAACCCTCAACAGTTCCCCTGAACACTTCGCAAGGTTCCCTCTCATAAATTTTTGCTCAGTGTTCTTAAAGCCAGGAAGCCTTATTCAGGTAGCATTTTTTGCAGTTTTATGACTTTCATTTTCTAAAATCCAAAATCTCTGTCATGAGCCACTGAAGTCTACCTGCAGTAGCTTCTTCCATCTCCAGGAAGACAGAAGGAGCCTCAGTCAGAACTGGTGTAGCTTCTAAGCAGGATGACATACCTACTTGTTCTGCAAGTAGGTATGTCAACTTTTGTTGGTGCTGAATGGCAGAATTTCCAGGAGGGGCTGGTATTGAACCAGCACTCAATGGTCCAGCCTCCATAAAGGGCGCTGCACCATAGACTTGTTCCTTCCACATTTAATACAGGATGTCTCAGCTGAGATTTTGAGTCTTGGGGTATTTATGCTGGATACCTGCTTTTAACAGCAAGATTACACTTAGTTTTGATAGATCTATCAAGTGTACTCAGCAACAAGTCCCCATTAGGCCGAAGTGTAAGACTTACAAGCATGTGATAAGACCTGCCTGTTGTATGGGCAAGAAGAAGCACGACTGAAGAAAAAACAAAAGTTAAATGTGGCAGAAATGAAGATATTCAAATGGATGAGTGGAGTGAAAGAAAGCCTTGGCGTGGAGGGAAGATGATAAGCGAAGTGTTGAAGAAAAGATCGTGGAAATTGGAGTGTTCCGGACACAAAATAGAAGAGAGACTAAGAAAAGATGGAGAAATTGCACTTGAGAAGGCAGAGACAAAGAAATAGATGAAAGGAGGACACAAGACAGAAACACCTGACAAAGGCTCACTAAAAGCACTGAACAAGATGGAGGAGAAAAGGGTGGTGGTGGCTCTGCACCAATAACAAGGGGCTAGTCTGGGGGAAGACCATTAAACTTTTTTTATAACTAGTAATAAGTCCCTTTAGACAAAATGACATTCCAAAAAGTTTATCTTTTATTTAAAGGAAACCAAAACTTGTATACCACATCTAGCGTGAGAAATTTTCATAAGCAAAGTAGTCCAGACAACCTGATACAAGAAATTACTAAAAAAACTGTCCCTTTAGTTTACACAGCAGTCAATACTGTAAATAAAATTGTATTTGTGAATTTTAAATATGGCAATCTAAAAAGTAAATTACCGTATAGTCTATTCATATAACAGAAGTATTACAAGCCTACCTCGAAGGGGGTATCTTGGTAAGTCTTCTTCCATTGTGTTGAGACAAGCTTCATCAGCAGAGTTCAACTCATCATTAACAGCTTCATCATTACCTGCCTCATCATCACCAGAGTCTGTGAATAAACCACCAAGATAAAACAATATCATTTCAAGAAATGATCAAAATTGAGTTATAGATAGTTTTGGATTGTTGATCAAAATTGAGTTATAGACAGTTTTGGATTGTTTAATGTCTACAAAAATATATATTAAGGTGTTAAAAATCTTTTTAAAGCGGATTATTGACAATTTCATTCATTACTTTTATCGACCTGTGTGTCATGTCACAAAATTTAAAAATAATTTTCTAATCCCATTTATGGAATGGAATGGAATATGAAATTTAGGCTTGAAGCCAAGCACTGGAATCCTTAGGGATTATTCAGCGCTATAATGAAATTGGTTTGACATGAATATTTATGTTGATGATTTTATAACAACAAAATAAAGGTGACTTTAAAACTACGGTAAAAACTGATACCCACCATAAAAATTATAACTTTGCATTTCGAGCGTGCAAACAAGAATAAAAAAATTTATACATACATATACCGTATACACTCATATTCATATAAGCATGCTTATATAAACAACTTCTAGTGTATATACGTATATAGTTCCACATTAGCCGAGCAGATTTCGCGCTCGGCTACTAATCCTGTGGTCCGAAGTTCAATTCTCGGCTCGGCCAACGCGGAACCAGAGGAATTTATTTCTGGTGATAGAAATTTATTTCTCGATATAATGTGGTTCATATCCCACAATAAGCTGTAGGTCCCGTTGCTAGGTAACTCAATTGGTTCCTAGACATGTAAAAATATCTAATCCTTCGGGCCAGCCCTAGGAGAGCTGTTAATCAGCTCAGTGGTCTGGTAAAACTAAGATATACTTACTACTTACTAGTGTATACAGTGGACCCCCCGTATTCACGTTCTCCAGATTCGCGGACTCTCACATTCGCGGATTTCTCTCGGGAACGTTTCCCTGCATTATTCGCAGAAAATTCGCACATTCGCAGTATTTTTCTATGATAAATATCCACAAATTCCTGGGTTTTTTTTATGAATTTCATCATAAAATGCACTTTTTGTGATAAATCTATTAAAAAAAACCATGTAGGAAAATTTTTAGTGGGTTTTTCTTGAGTTTTAACTAACAAAATAGGCTGTTTTAGCATTTTTATAGGGGTTCCATACATTCGCGGGTTCTAACTATTCACGGGGGGGTCTGGTATGCATCCCCCGCGAATACGGGGGGACCACTGTACACTACACTTGGCAACATACTGAGAGGTCAGTACGTATTAAATTTCATTAAAAGGGTCAATGTCTCTTAAGGAATCCACTAATCCCATTCAGTTCAAAATGATTGGTGTGTGCATGAGTTACCCACCAAAATATCGCCGTTTTCCTTTGAGAGCATCAAAAATGTAAGATCAGAATAACTCTTAAATTTTCCTTTTCTCTCCGTATAGCTATATATTTCTGGTCCCAGCAAGGACATGTTTTTGACCAACTTTTTTTATTTATGAATTTTATTTATGAAGAATTACATTCTTTTTATCAACTATAAAATTGATCAACTTTAAATGTCAAATTTTGTGGTTTACAAGAGCAGGTACTTTGAGTATTAGTTGTTTAATAAAGGATAAAAATTTGACGAAACTCCCTTAAATCATCAAGCACATTGCAATGGAAGCTTATGGCATCAGCAACCCCCTTGGGAACTTTTTTCTTCTCTACTTTATTATGTTCTCAAATTACGGCAGCCCCCAATTATTAGTGGCCACAGCAATTGGCAATATGGTTTCATGGGGCTTGTCTAGTATCGATAAGAACTGGATTTTCGACAACAATATGTGTCAATCCCCACTAAACAGCGGCACCGATGCCCGGTTATTGGAGCCAAGAACCGGGGATCAGCATTTTTATCACCGATTTTCAGTTAGTGTCAATTACTTTCAAACAAACTTACATGTCGTGAAGTTATCAACAGGACTTGCAGGCTCTTCTGCCTGTTCTGCAGCATCTTCGGACCGGGCCTCCTCTTGTTCTTGTTCAATTGTTTGGCGGGCTAGAAGTAACATTTCTGCTTGGATTGGGTCAGTTGGTATCTCATCTTGAATTTTCTTGAATAAAAAAAAAATCTATCAGGATCAATGTCATTACTCACTAATAACTATAATAAAAAATCACTCACAAAAATACCAATACATATACTGTAAGTACATTAGCATTTTGGGGGGCACCAGAATACCTTTGCATCAAGAATCCTGTACACATTTTGGATGAACAATTTCACTTTCAAAATCATAAGAACATATCTGTGGCAAAACCACAGTTACCACCTAGGGAGTATATTATTTTTCAATAATTTTCATGTCGGAAAATACAAAGCAAGGTAATCTTCAAGTAATCTGTATGCACTTGTGAACCTACCTTCATAAGTGCTACAACGTCCTTTGATGTTTTTGCTGATGTGGGTAAAAACACAGGAACAGGAAGAGGTATTGGAACAAAGATAGGAACCGGACATGGAACGTTATACATGCACATAGGTGCAGGTACATAACAGGGAATTGGTACCGGCAGGATAGGTGGGTACTCTTTGTCGGACATGTTGCTATCAATGCCAGCCAAGTCTGAAATATAAAACATTACAGAAAGTGCACAAGATTTGAACTAATTAAGTTAAATTGACAGGAAGATCCATAACTGATGATTACTATGGATTCCAGAGTGAATAAACTTAAAAAGAACAAGACTGATTAAGAAAAACAATAAGGTTTACTTTAACTATGTCATATTGCAAACTATCAATGAACTTCAATTTTACATGTGAATATATAATGATACTAAAAGGAACATCGAAAGAAGTACTGAGGTAAACTAAGAAAATACAAGTTTACCCTGTTAATACTTCTTTCATTTATGTTTGCCTACTGATATGCCTCAAACATTAATATCTTTTATTCATGCTAAACATTTAATTCAAGTCTGAAACTGAATACAACGCATAACCCATAAAACGAAAAAAATTTTGCTACAAGAACAAAAATAAAAATAAAATAATCATTACTGCTTCAAACATAATGAGACGTAAAGTCTCCAACTAAAGGAACAATAAAATACATCTAAGATTAAATTTCCCTACACATCAGGGTCAGCATTCACTACAGATATACTCTGAGAAGTGCAACATCCTATTGATTAACCCCCTGAGGACGTATCTAATGAAGGCTTCCAGTGCATATCATAGACAGTCCTTATTTTATACCATGATTTTTGAAAAAACTTTACAAGAAAACATTTTAAAAACTCAAATGGGCGATAAATGACTATACGGCAACTCTTTTGCAACATTCACTCCTCAGTTCAGTGATAAAAGGGAAAATAATCTATGAAATTTTTTGGAAAATGTACTACATCTCCCCATACCAGTACATCTCATATTTGTTTGTCCATATACTATATGCTCAGGGATTTTTGGTGATTTCAGTTATCTTTTACATTATGTGAACTTTTTGCAAAATAAAGAACCAAAAAATATTTGGAAAAAAAAAGCACTAGTATGTATAACTTGCTAAAATTAGCTGGAATTTTTAAGTCTCTCAGAAAACAGGTCGTTCAGAGGGTTGGATATAGTATTCACTTTCCACTTCTAACTTTCTGTGGCAGGTACAGGATTCAACTTCCTGTGGCAGATACAGGAAATTTTTTTATTTTTTTTTTTTTTTTTTTTATTTTTTTTTTTTTTTTATACCATGAGCATTTGTATATCTTCCTCCTTCCATTGACATTTTTATTTTAAATAAATGGCAAGCTTTACATGTACCCAGTCATAGGGTATTATTAATATATGTACAGGCCAGCCTATAAAGGCTAACACAAAGGGAAGAAAACCACTAAATATGGAAGAAAATTTCATCTCAAAGTTCTTCAATAGTGCTACTAAAAACATTGATAGGCTTTAGAGAATAAAATTGACTATAGAATTTTAGGCTAGAGGAAAAGCATTGGGGCTTGTGAGGTCACTCAGTGCTGTAGTGGAAACTGACAGTAAAAAGGTTTGAAAGGTGTAACAGGAGGAACACCTTACAGCTGCACTGTGAATCTATTGTTAGGAGAGGGTGGAAAGTAAGATGGAAGAAAAAGAACATGACAGAGGTACAGTAGTAAAAGGAATGAAATGGGTTGCAGCTGTGGGCCAAAGGGATAATGCAAAGAACCTTAAATAATGCCTACAGTGCGCTGTATGAGGTGCACAGACGATACTACCCCTTAAGAGGAACACACTTTGGAAGCACAACAAGCTATTTCCTTTCTGAAAAAATATAGTACCAACCTGTCTGAGTATGTCTATGCCATGGATGTGGTTTGCAGTATACCCCCTTTGTACAAGTGGAAGGTTTACACATAGTAGTTTTGTTTACAACAGTTGGTGGCACGAGCATCTTTAGCAGTTCTGTAGTAGCCTGCCAAAAAAAATTAAAAACCTTCATTCCAATAAATTCTTTAGTTGGAAAAAAAATCAGCTTATAAAGTAGTGTTCATTATTGTATCCATTCAAAATTAAATGTTCACCTATTAACGATTTACAATAATACACATTTAAAGCATAGTTCATTATTCACTTTTATCTAGTCCTTCAACTACATAATTACATACATTAAAATGACGTTATTATGATATAACAAAGTTTCATGTATACTTACCTGGCAGGTATATATAATTAAATTCCCACCCGTCTCCCCTCAGGAGACAGGGGTCAGAGAAAATCTGATGAAAATGGGAATGGTTCCGAGCGCCAGCGCCACGGGAATGGGGTGGCAATCACCTGAACTACCAGTGACCTAGCGGTTGCCGCGAGTTTTGAAAATTCTGCCAGTGCGACAGAGGATATAGCTATATATATACCTGCCAGGTAAGTATACATGAAACTTTGTTATATCATAATAACGTCATTTTCATGTATGTTACTTACCTGGCAGGTATATATATAGCTGATTGACACATTTGGGGGTGGGTCAAAGACAGCAACATAGTCAGAGTTTAAAACTTAAAATAAATTTTAAAATACTCTTTGGTTCCTTACCTGCTAAGGTAGCTGAGTTCATAGGTCCTGCCTCTTAGCCTGCTAAACCTTAGTAGCTCTTAACTAGGATGTGACCTGAATGTTGAAGCAGCTATCAAAAGGGTCTGACAACGGGACGAGACCAATTTGTTGACAGGAAACCATAGCCCTCTCTTACCACGGGCATTCATGCTAGGAAATGTTAGACAACCTGAACCACACACACACATTATCCCTAACAAACTACACTTCATAGACTGAAGAAGGAATAAACCCTCTCAGACAACCATAAAAATGCTACAAACTAATTAAAATATCCTAGCATGTTAGTAAGTTATGGGGTGGAAACTCCTTTGGCCAATACTGCACCTGAGGATACGTAAGGGCCCAACATTTGACAGTTGTCAAAAGTTGTTTTGACGTTTCTAAGATAATGAGAGGCAAAAACTGAATTAGTCCTCCAAAACGTCGTCTCAATAATATCCTTGAGGGCCATATTTCTTTTGAATGCCAAGGACGTACCTACCGCTCTCACTTCGTGCGCCTTAACCTTAAGCAGGCCGAAGTTTCTTCTTGGCATAGCATATGTGATTCCTTAATTAGCTCCTTTAGGAAGAAGGCGATAGCATTTTTAGTCATGGCTCTGCTGGGGTCCTTCACAGAGCACCAAAGTGATTCTGAAGTCCCTCTAATACTCCTAGTTCTCTCTAGATAATGGTGCAAAGCCCTTACTGGACAAAGAACTCTTTCTTGTTCTTGTCCCACAAGGTCGGACAGACCCATAATCTCAAAAGACCTTGGCCAAGGATGAGATGGATTTTCGTTCTTGGCCAAGAAGTCTTCCTGAAAAGAGCATACTGCCTTGTCATGTTTCCAGCCAACATGTTTACTAATGGCTTGCAGCTCACTATCTCTTTTCGCTGTGGCCAAGGCCACCAAAAAGATTGTCTTTTTCGAGACATCTCTCAAAGAAGCTTGACCTATCGGTTCAAACTTATTAGTTCCTAGATATTTCAGCACTATATCTAGATTCCAAGAAGGAGTTCTGTAACGATGTTCCTTCCTTGTTTCAAAGGACCTTATGAGGTCTCTCAGATCCAAATTGTTGGTAATATCTAAGCCTCTGTGTCTAAAAACTGAGGCTAACATACTTCTGTATCCTTTGACTATTTGAGTAGATAAACCTGCTTCCTCCTTCAAATACAGAAGGAAGTCCGCAATTTGGGTCACAGAGGTAAGGGATGAAGAAACCTTCCAACTCTTGCACCACTTACAAAAGGTCTCCCACTTCGCCTGGTACACCTTGATTGTTGAGGTTCTTCTTGCTCTGGCCACAGTTTTGGCCGATTCTTTAGAAAACCCCCTCGTTCTGACAAGTCTTTCGATAGTCTGAACGCAGTCAGACCCAGAGCGAGGGTGTTCTTGTGATACCTGTTGAAGTGAGGCTGTTTGAGTAGATCTACTCTTGCTGGAAGTGTTCTTGGTATGTCCACTGTCCATTCCAGTACCTCTGTGAACCAACCTTGGGCCGGCCAGTAGGGGGCTATAAGAGTCAGTTTTGTCCCTTGACTCTTCCTGAACTTCTTCATAACCTTTCCTAAAATCTTGAACGGGGGAAAGGCGTAAGCATCTAGGCCCGTCCAATCTAGAAGGAAGGCATCTACTGCAACTGCTTGACGGTCTGGGACTGGAGAGCAGTATGTCGGTAACCTCTTCGTTGTTGCGGTCGCAAACAGGTCCACCACTGGACGCCCCCATAAATTCCACAGGCTCTGGCATACTTCTAGATGTAGGGTCCACTCTGTAGACAGAAGTTGACCTTCCTTGTTCAACAGGTCTGCTCTCACATTCTTCTCCCCTTGAATGAACCTGGTGAGCAGGGTGACGTTCTCCTTCTCTGCACACAGAAGGACTTCTTCCGCCAACTTGCACAGCGATATGGAATGAGTTCCTCCTTGCTTGCGAATGTACGCCAGAGCTGTGGTATTGTCTGCGTTGACCTGCACAACCTTGTTGCGGATCAATGCCTTGAACACTTTCAAAGCCAAGAAAATCGCCATCAGTTCCTTCCTGTTTATATGCCAAGACGCTTCCTCCTTGCTCCAACGACCTGACACTTCTTGAGGGCCTAGAGTTGCTCCCCAGCCTGCGTCCGATGCGTCTGAAAATAATACAAGGTCTGGGTTCTTCTGCTGGAGCGATGCACCCTCTGCTAACTTTCCTGGAGTTAGCCACCATTGCAATTCCTCCTTGATCTTGTAAGGAATCCGAAACAGTAAGGAATCCGAAACAGGAAGGAATCCGGTTGCGATTTTCTTGGCCAGACTTCGTTCAGGAAGATTTGTAAGGGTCTCATGTGAAGCCTTCCTAGAGAAACGAACCGCTCCAGCGACAAGAGAGTCCCCAGTAAGCTTTCCACTCTCGCGCCGAGCATTGGTCTTTCTCTAGAAAGGCTTGCACTTTCCGAAGGCACTGAACTTGCCTTTCGGGGGATGGAAAAGCCCGAAAAGTCGCTGAGGAAATCAGAATCCCCAAATAGACTAGCTCCTGTTTGGGGATCAGATTCGACTTTTCTAAGTTTACTATCAGACCCAATTTGTTTGTCAATTCCAACACTACTTCTAAGTCCTCCAGACATTGTTGTTTTGATTGGGATCTTATAAGCCAGTCGTCTAGGTAGAGAGAGACTCTGATCCCTAGAAGATGCAGCCACTTCGCCACGTTCGACATCACTCTCGTGAACACCTGCGGAGCTGTGCAAAGTCCGAAGCAAAGGGCTTTGAAGTGAAAGACCCTGTTCTGGATCACAAACCCTAAGTACTTTCTGGATCCCGGATGAATGGGGATGTGGAAATACGCGTCTTGAAGGTCCAGGGTAACCATCCAGTCCCCTTGACGCACCGCTGCCAGTACCGATTCGTTCGTTTCCATGGTAAATTTGTCTTTTCCACAAACAAGTTGAGATGACTTACATCCAGTACTGGCCTCCATCCACCCGATGATTTCGCTACTAAGAAAAGCCGGTTGTAGAATCCTGGGGATGAGTGGTCCAGAACAGGTTCTATTGCTCCTTTCCTGATCATGGAGAGGACTTGCTCCTGCAGAGCCTCTTCTTTCTCTGGATCGTTGTAATGAGCCCCAAGATCCCTCGGGGATGTAGAAAGAGGTGGCTTCTTCAGGAAGGGGATCTTGTAACCTTCCCTGGCTATCGTGACGACCCAAGGGTCCGCTCCCTTGTTGTGCCAAACTTCCCAAAACTCCTGGAGTCTAGCCCCAACTAATGACTGGAGGACTTGTGCTTCATTGTTTGCTAGCGGGCTTTGACCCTCTCTTGGGAGGAGCCCTTTTACCTCTAAAGGAGGGGGGAGAAAATGTTTTACCTTAAAAGGGCTGTTGAGCCTGTCTTGACTCCTTAGGTGTCTTCTTAACCACTTTGGGGGGCAAATATTTTCTTACAGATGAAGTCAAAAGGTCCTGAGTCGCCTTCTGAGTCAAAGATAGCAAGATATCCTTAATTAATTCTGAATGAAAAAGCTGATCTGAGAGTGGGGAGAAAACCAACTCCGATTTCTGAGCGTTAGAAACGCCCTTTGCTGCATAAGAGCACAGGAGGGACCTCTTCTTCAATACTCTTGCCGTAAAGAGGAACACCAATTCGTTCGCCCCATCTCTCAGGGCTTTGTCCATGCAGGACATAATACTGCTTGGAAGTTGAGAAGCAGATGATTCCTTGTCTTCTAATGTGCGAGCCAGAGCCCCCAAGGACCAGTCAAGGAAGTTAAACACTTCAAAAGTCCGGAAGATGCCCTTCAAAAGATGATCCAACTCTGAAGACGTCCACCAAATCTTGGCCGCGTGCAGAGCATGCCTGCGGGAACTGTCTACAATATTGGAAAAGTCCCCCTGGGAGGAGGCAGGTACTCCCAGGCCGAGACTTCCCCTGTCGCATACCAGACCCCAGACTTCTTGAGGCCAACTTGGCTGGAGGGAAGGAGAAAGAAGTCTTCCCTGCTTCCCTCTTTTCCTTCAACCAGGAGTTAAACCTTTGAAGGGCTTTCTTGGCAGTAATTGAAAGAGTCATCTTCAAAAACGACGATTTCTTGGGGGTTTTGTTCCTCGAGAACTGCGAAAGGGGGGACAACGGAGCTGAGGGTTCAAACTCCCCTTCGAAGATTGACAGGAGACAATCAGTCAACCTTTTATAATCAGAAGACGGTGCTTCGACATCTCTCTCCTCTTCAGCAGCTAAGTCCTCAACGTCTTCTTCCGCTGAAGAAACATCCTGTAAGCCGACGTCTTGTCGAAGATTATCCCCAGCGTACGGATCCAAAACTTGTTTAGAAAGCGACTGTGTAATCGCGTCCTGACGAAAGTCTTCTCAGAAGAGTCGGGAGGAAGACAGGTTAACGTCCTGCCGCCTGCGTCCTGCGTCCATCGCTTAAGCTGCGTCCACCGTACGTCTATCCGGCTTGTTCTTGCGTCCTGCATAACTGAGCGATCGTCTGTCTTAGCCGGTACCGTGCGTCCTGCCCGAGAAACCGAAGGACGAGGAGGAGGAGGCAAACTCTGATCATGTGTCCTCTTGGAGGACTGGACGGGGAGAAAAGCGTCCTTACGTCTTGAGGAAGGCCGATCCATTGCTTCCCAAGACTTAACTAGGTCAGCTAATTTCACTTGCATCTCTCTGAGAAAGTCTCTAGTGTCCGTTTCCTGACGGCTCGCACGCGAAGGCAGAGAGCGAAGTCTTGAAGCACTGGTACGAGGAGGAGAATGGACTTGAGGTCTGCGAGACGGAGAAGATACAGGAGAGTGCACCCAGGATGCAGAAGGAGTCTCTCTCTCAGGAGAACCGCCTGCCATAGAACGTCTTGCTTCCTCCCTTGAACGAAACGTTCTCCTCCTTCTAAAAGGAATATCGTCCTCATCCGCACTAGATGAGAAAATCTCGCGGCTACTCCATCTCTCTTGCGCGTAGCCGAGTTCGTCCTGAGATGAGGCTAGTTTGTGCATCCTCTTGAGGGGACGCGATTCCTCCGCATAGCGGCAATACCTGCCTGACGCAGAGCTATCGGAGGACGAAAAACACTTCCCAGTGACGCCTTTTCTACGGTGCACTGCTGCAGCCTGGGACGCAACAGGACTGCCTGAAGGGACGACTGATCGTATGGGGACCCCTCTCGCCTCCCTTCGACTGTCGACATACCTTCTCCCTTGGGTCTGGGAGCTTGGAAGCAGTATAGGTCTAGGAGCACGAGAGAGACGATCAGCAGCCCCCTCCACTAAACTGTCACACACATCAAAAACACCCACTTTGTCAGTAAGACGCTGAATCTGATCGCCCATCGATGCTAGGGCAGCAAACATCTTAACATAATGCGAGTCCTTCGCATCCTCAGAAACAGCAGCAGGCACAGGAGAAACCTGAGGGGAAGGCGCAACAACTTCTACTTGGGAAGGAGGTGGAGAAATAGTCACTAAATCATTCAAGGCCTTACTAGAAGAGCCTGACCTCTCACTCCGAGACACAGATCTCCTAACTCGATCTTTCTCCAATCTCTCCACATATTTCGTGAGTGTCTTCCACTCTTTTTCATTCAAACTCTCACACTCATTACACCTATTGTCCCAAGTACACACACCCTCTCTACACTTCTTACACACAGTGTGAGGGTCTACCGAAGCTTTCGGTAGTCTCACCTTACACCCTTCTTTCACACACACTCTACAAGATAATACCAGAATCAGACATTGTAAGAAAAATCCAAATGCGATTGCCAATCTAACTTTCCATACGTTACCAAAAAATCTGTCCATATACAGCGAAAATTCAGCAACGAGCTCGAAATTCTAGCAGGGAACCCTCAACGATGTTGACGGTTCGGCTGGCAGAGAAAATCTGATGAAAATGGGAATGGTTCTGAGCACCAGCACCACGGGAACGGGGTGGCGATCACCTGAACTACCAGTGATCTAGCGGTTGCCGCGAGTTTTGAAAATTCTGCCAGTGCGACAGAGGATATAGCTATATATATACCTGCCAGGTAAGTGTCATACATGAAAATTAACTTTAGAAGCCCTTCCTAGCAAATAAATTCTTTAATCACTTCTATTTGGCAGTCCACTATCATATCAACGGACGAAAGTATTCGCATCATAAATACTAATACGAACCAGTCAATACAAAATTAACTCCTTATACACTATAATTAATATACACATTTCTAGAAGTAAATCATCAACACTAACAGCTTAAGTCAGAAAAATGATATTGTTATTGTACAATAAAGTTTCATACATACTTACCAGGCAGATATATACTTAGCTATAGACTCTGTCGTCCCCGATAGAAATTCGAATTTCGCGGCACACGCTACAGGTAGGTAGGTCAGGTGATCTACCGTCCCGCCGCTGGGTGGCAGGAATAGGAACCATTACCTTCATGAACCAGATTTTCTCTTCCACCTGTCTCCTGAGGGGAGGCTGGGTGGGCCATTCAATTGTATATATCTGCCAGGTAAGTATGTATGAAACTTTATTGTACAATAACAATATCATTTTCATACATTCAACTTCCCTGTCATATATACTTAGCTGATTGGCACCTTTGGCGGAGGGTAAGAGACAGCTAATTACTGATTAGACAGGTAAACAACATACGTTGTAGGTAATAAATAAATAAAACCTTGGTTCCTATGTGTTTAGACGAAGGGCCAACTTCCTAGCTATTGCTAGTAGTCTGCTTCGTCTCAAGAGCCTCAGAGAGGATGTGACCAATGGCTAAGAGTTCTTGTAGATCTGTCAATGGGGTCTTATTCACTTACTCGACAGAATCTGATGGTCATTTGTCAATGGGGTCTTATCCACTTACATGACAATACACCTATGCCTAGTGGCATAATTAAGGAGCACAACACCGATCCCGATCACCTGATCCTAACACGAGGGTTTGTGCTTAGTTTGAAAAGAGCTATCCCCAAACTCCTTTCAAAACAACCCAAAGAAAAAACACTTACTTAAATAAAAAAAATTAACTCACTTAGTTAAGGATCAGTGTCGGCTCCCTATCCCAGCAACGTATCTGTAGACACGTATAACCAAGAGAGAAGGATCTCTCGTAGGTCAACTTGACCTCCTTCGTGTAATGGAAAGTCAACACAGAGTTGCATCTCCCGTAAGTGACAGCTAATATGTCCTTATGACATATTGTTACGGAAAGAACAAGAATTCATAAAAGCTCACACTTCATGCGCTTTTAATTCTCAGCTGTTTGAAGGAATCATCAAGTTACTCATGAAGTGCTTTAGCGATCACACTTGTTTCAAGGAAGACCAGGGCTTTCTTTGAAATGGATCTCTTCTGGATGAGGCCTAGAGCCTGGCTGGCGCCTCGAGCCTGGCTGGAGCCTCGTGCCTGGCTGGAGCCTCGCGCCTGCCTGACACTTGGTTGGCGCCTAGCTCCTGGAAGGCGCTTTTCGCCTGACTCATGGCTGGTGCCTCGCGCCTGTAAGTAGCTTCGCGCCTGGCTCCAGACTGGCACTATTTGGTGCCTGGCGCCTGGCTGACTCCTCTCCACTTGCTGGAGCTTCGAGCTTGGTAGAGTCTCGAGGATGTCTGGCGATGTCCACATCGGACACTCTTATCTGTCCGATTTGTTCGCCTCTAGTGCATCTGCGCTAGGTTGGAGGCCCTCTCTTTCTTTTCATCAGACAATGACAGTGTTCATTGAAACTGTCTGCCTCTGGCGTTTTTTACGCCTGTTTTGGCATTTGGCGCCTGGTTGGCACTACATTGTCCGAAAGTCCTGAATCTCCACAATAGTTTATCAGGAGACTGGAGAAAGGTGGAAGAAATTCTTCCACTTTGAGCTTTTTGCCTCTCCGGCAAGGGGAGGTGATTGTAGTAAACTACATGCATTAGACGATAGGACATCTAACAGTACGAGAGATAAGAATCTTCCTCCAAGGAGGATCCTTCTTGAATCCTTCCGTTGCTAAAGAGATCTCTTCTTACTTGTTGATGAAGTTTCTCGTTGCAGAATCTTCCCTATCCTTGTCCGAAGGAAGGGAAGGGGCTTGGAAGTCAAAGGAGACTCCGAGCTTAAATTGGGAGGACTCCTGATTTCTAGCTCTTCATTGTATCCCTCTGAATACCTTCTGGGAAGCATTTAGAGCCCTCATCGCATCCCAAAGACTTTGTAGGCAAAACGTTTAAACCATCTCTTCTTATGTAGGTGAAAATGTAAGTACCCTGCCTGGGCAACGAAATTTCTATCTGAAAGCGCTGAGTCAGGAATAGAGGGTTTTTAGTTCTTTTACCAGACATACTATGCTGGCAAGAACCCATTGCCGAGTCTCCATTGAATCTGATGCGAGATTCCAATGCACAAAAAATTCACTTGTCTTCTTGGTAGTTAAGGGCCAAGAGAAAACAAAGAATTCCCTCATAAAATTTCTCAAAGAAGTTTGATGAGGAGCAGTTCCATCTTGTAGGAACACGGAATCTGAGGCCACAAAAGATCATATTCGAAGTACATGATATCCTACTCTTGTCATATTGAGGTATCGTATAAGATCCTGAAGATCTTAATCCTCTGCTATCTCCAATTCCCTTCATAGAGACAGAGTATAGCCTTTTACTGCGTTCTTTGATAGCAGATATATACAAAGGTGATTCTTCCCTCTGAAAGGGAAGAAAAACCGCTGTGTGGTTCACAGAGGTATCGGAAGAGGACAGTTTCCTCATTCCCTCTAGCACGATCTGCAGCAATTCTATATCTTGTCCATGACTATTGTCATTTACCTTGAAAAATCCTCTCATTCATGTCCACTTCTGGTCAGTCTGCACGCAGACAGACTCAGAGTGGATAGGTTGTTAAGGTCCATTTATAATAGATGCTGATAGAATATTCAGACTGTCTTGGAAAAGACTTCCAAAACATGCTGTGAGAAGAACGTGACCTCTGTGAATCCAACCTCTCTAAGGCCAAAATGAGGCATAAAGTATTATCCTCTCTATCTTTGATGCCCTTTATCTTATCTGTAAAGAATTTATATTTAGGGGAAAAAAAGACTAAAGTTTATTCCCCTTTCTATAAAATAAAGATGGCGTATATTGCTGCCTCTCTTGGTTCCAGGAAAAGGAAGCAGTCTACAGGAAGCCTGTTCGTCTTCTACCTTGCTAAGAGATCTATGAAGAAGACTTTTCGCAGGTTCTCACAACTCTTTGCAATAAATGTTAGACATACGTTAACAGTTATTATCGTCGATCGAGAAGGTTCTCACGGACATGCAAAATTTTGCATCGAACCTCTTAAGGATCGTTACATTCCCTGTCTGTTTTCCAAATAGGTTCTCTTTGTTAACGCGAACAGGAGCGAAAAAAGAGATTCTCGATGCTCTTTGCAATATGAGAGAGTCGTGGAATTGGCCTAAGTGATTAAATGGGTAACGAAATCAGGAACGAATCTTGCCGTTACCGAGCGTGCTGTCTGAGAGGCTACTGGACTCTTAGGTTAATAACTCGCTAAAACGAGAAAATATCTTGGATGGTGCTCTTGGCTCATTGCACCAGGCTGGCGCTTCTGGCGCTTTCTTCTAATTCTCTTTATGTTATGTGCCAGAACATCTGTGCCTTTATGGTACCCGACATCCTTTCACATGTTCTTAGTAGGAAAAAACTCTTATATACTTAGTATAGTCCATTCAGGGAAACCATTTCTGCCACGAAGAGAATGTTTCCCATCCCACTCATCCATCTTCTCTTGAGCAATATCCGATTCTAAAAAGGTTGTGTGTGTTTCTCGAAAGACTTGACCATACCGTAGTCTTAAAGTGAATTCTTTACTACATCCATCTTCTCACTAAGCATGTATTCTAATAAGCCAAGCTTTTGTAAGCATGAAAGCATTATATAATATAATGTTCTGCTGCATTAGAATCCTTTAATAATGTTACCTACGGTAAACAGCATTGAAAGGTTATATCATCTTTCTTATTGAAAGCTTCTTAGCAAAAGGCAGACAATATTTATGTTAGCTTAACTATCCCCTCCATTCGAGACTAAGTCCATGATTGTAGGGGGAATATACGGTTAACCATTCGATCCCGTTGGAGAGAGAGATGTAACCGACTGCTCATGACCGAGAACTGGATGGTACTGTATTGGCCTTACAATGACAGCCCAGCCGTCTCGTTCGCTGCCTGGCTGCATTCATCCCGAGTTGCCAGTTACTTCATTCAATGAAGGAATATAATAAAATTATTCTCGAGCCTAAGGAAGCTCTCAATAATGCAAATTTAAGCCAAACAACCTTTGTTAAATACCGAAGCTGAGTAGGTATTGTCGTAAACAAACCTTTTAAGCGAAGTCCTTATCAGGAAAATCCTGTAAGCGGATATAGATAATTCCATAGCGAACTACAAAGGGCAACTATGGTATGCGTATATGACTTGTCATTCAGTAGTCGTATACACCAAGTCTTCTTACTACATTCTTTCCTCTCCGATGCAGAGAGAGAATGGAAATCTTGCCCTCTTCGTTCTTTTCGTCAATAAACACGAATTAGTATTAGTCGAAAGAGATCGCAATGAAAACCCTAGGATCGAAGAGAATCCCTCAAATTTTTATTCTCTTGAATATAAGCCCGTATTCTACGCCTCTATTATCTGGAAGAGCCTCTAATTAATGAATGAGAGCTCGTACGAATCTTGTTCGTACGAGCTCTCATTCATTAATTAGAGGCTCTTCCAGATAATAGAGGCGTAGAATACGGCCTTATATTCAAGAGAATAAAAATTTGAGGGATTCTCTTCGATCCTAGGGTTTTCATTGCGATCTCTTTCGACTAATACTAATTCATGTTTATTGACGAAAAGAACGAAGAGGGCAAGATTTGCAAACGATTGCCACTCTTTCTGTAAATGGTTGGTTGCATTATTTTAGAAGGGGAAGATTTTAATATCGTCTTATTAGTAATGAACTAATTTTTTCAATAAAAAAGGTCGCTAAGGTCTTATAAACTGAGAGACCTGCTCCCTTATTGGCTTCCAATTCCGATCTATCTTCCATTTCCTGTCCATCAAGTTGGGAGAAGAATGAGCAACCAGAGAAGAGCGCCTCCTTTCGTAAGGTGAAGAGCTTTTAGCAGTACCGATTCTAACCTGACAAGGGCTACGGCCGCCTGTGCAACATCTTGAGTCCCCGCCAGGAAAAAAGCCGATCTTGCTCTTGCCTTTACTTGCATTAAGACTATCCTGAGAAGGGCGACGGCCGCCTGTGCAACAACTCCCGTCCTTATCGGGAGAGGGCCTCGAATGTCTTTCACCTTTCGCAGAATCAGGCTCTAACTCCATATCCGATGAAGATCCTGGTTTATAACTTCAGGCGCTTTGCGCCTCATCTCAGGCGCTCAGGCGCTTTGCGCCTCATTTCAGGCGCTTCAGGCGCTTTGCGCCTCGTTTCAGGCGCTTTGCGCCTCGTTTCAGGCGCTTTGCACCTCAGTTCAGGCGCTTCAGGCGCTTTGCACCTCAGTTCAGGCGCTTCAGGCGCTTTGCGCCTTAGTTCAGGCGCTTTGCGCCTCAGTTCAGGCGCTTCAGGCGCTTTGCGCCTTATTTCAGGCGCTTCAGGCACTTCGCGCCTCGTTTCAGGCGCCTCATTGCGCTTTGTTGAGACCTCATTTCAGGCGCCTCAGGCTCTTTGCGTCTCATTTCAGGCGCTTTGTACCTCATTTCAGCCGCTTCAGGCGCCTCTTTAGAATCCTCTCGCCTTGTCAGCAATTTGCGCCTGGCCGCCTCGTCCGAGCTGTCAAAGACTTCTATCGGACAGGATTTCTTAACGGGAAGGAGAGATCCTTTCTCCTGGGAGGATCCTTCTTCAAAACTTCTATTAACGAAGATATCTACTGTAGCCTTTCTCATAGGATCTTCGTAGCGTCGTCTTCTTTCTCCGTATCCGATCTAGGGCAAGGAGGATTTAATGAATAAATGTCTTTCTTCTTCTTCTCAGGTGGATAGTCTTCCGGAAAACTTTCCGGGCTAGAATCCCAAGCTGGCGATTTCCACGATCTTTTAGAAGGTCTCGACAGCTTGTGAGAACTCCACCCTATTTTCCTTTCGATGTAGACTCGGATGACGAAAAAACACTGTTTTAGGATGCCTTTCCAACGGCTATCCTTGGCAGTCTGGGATGCTACTACAGATCCTGCCGAGGGGACGCCCGACCGGTGGGGATTCTCTGAAACCTCCTTTAGGCTTTCGACATTCCTTCTCCTCTGGGCTTGTGAGCTTGGAAGAGGTCTAGGCCTGAGAGCGAGATAGAGCCGATCGGAACACACCCTCCACTATTTTAGGACGCCTTTCCAATGGCGAACTTGGCAGTCTGGGACGTTCTACAGAGTCTGCCTAGGGGACGCCTGATCGGTGGGGATTCTCTGAAACCTCCGTGCGGCTTTCGACATTCCTTCTCCTCTGGGCTTGTGAGTTTGGAAGAGATCTAGACCTGGGAGTGAGACAGAGCCGATCAGATGCACCCTCCACTTCAATGGGGAACACTATATTCACTTCTTACCTTTTAAGAGCTCGCATTTTGAGCTACATCCATTATCTTCAAATTTGCATAGATAAATTTGTAGTTTCTGTGGAGTAAGAAGGTGATGAGGATGCAACAACTACTAGTACTGCTAATACTCTAACTGCTCCTTAGCACAAACGCTATTAAAGCTTCCAAAGTAAGCGTATCTAGTTATATGCTTTTTGACTTCCTAAAGTAGGAAATTAGAGTTTAATATTTCCTCAATAAAGTTGGAACCTTTATTACATGTAATAATGAATAAATATTAATAATTCCCTTTATTGCAAACTATGTGAGTGTCTACCGACAATTTCGGTAGTTTCACTTAATATTTTCTTCGAAATTTCGAAGTGAAATTCATTAAAAAGTTAATAAAAGCGTAGGCCAAACCAAAGACCCAGTACTTCCCTGCAAAAGACAGCCCAGAAGATCGATGGCGATGAAACATGAAAATCAAGTCAGGAGGAACTGCAAACGTATGTTTACATTCCAACCGATAGAGAAAATCTGGTTCTAGAAGGTAATGGTTCATATTCCTGCCACCCAGCGGCAGGACGGTAGATCACCTGACCTACCTACCTGTAGCGTGTGCCGCGAAATTCAAATTTGTATCGGGAACGACGGAGTCTATAGCTAAGTATATATCTGACAGGGAAGTTGAATGTATGAAAATATGTAATCAAAGTTAGAGCAATCTTTGAGCTAATATTAGCGTGAGATATTGGAGTGTTAGGATAGCCCGATGGTATATGTAGCCTTAATTCATGCTATACCTATAAGGCAGTCTCCCCAGGTTACGACGGGTTTGGCTTACGATGTTCCTAGGTTAAGGCGCTTTTCAATTATATTCATCAGAAATTATTTCCAGGGTTACGATGCATGTTCCAGGGTTACGACACCTACAACGCTCATCTTCATCTTGCAGAAGAAATATGACACCAAAAATACAAAATAGCCAATATTTGAAGTTTTTTATGCAAAAGGCAATAAGAATGCAGTTTACATAGTTTTGAATGCATCCACAGCATTAAAAGTAAGGTTTTCTTATGATTTTTGGTGATGTTTGAGCTAGCAGAAAACATTCCAAAGTACTGATTTTTCTCATGAAGATTAGCAAACCTTAGTGCATGGTAGCAATAGGAATTTTAAAGATCTCGCACTTATTTACAGTATTTAAGGTGTTCTTTTCACAATTAATGCATACTCTACTTTGATTTGTAAGTAAAATCCATTTGATTGCACGATTTACGAAAATTTGTCCATTTTAGCCAGGAACATGTTTACATAAACAGAGGGCAAGCCTGATTTAGATGGTTCGGATGAGTGTTTATTCATAAAACGCAACCTGCTTCATAACAAAAACATTTTCATGGAGTTTCAACTTCAAAGGCAAAATTCCTCAGTGCTAAGAGTAAGGTAAAGTAAATTTATACATTCTATTTGTAATCTGCTTTCAGTTACAGTAAGCCATATGCATATACAATTGGCTAGGAAAGTTCATTGACGTATTATTTTTTCATTATTAATTTGGAACTGCTGTTCATTTGAAGTTAAGTGAGTTGTTCCAGGTTACTGTATTGTGTTGGCTATTTACCAATCTTTGTTATTTAGCAATTTAGTTCAAGAAGTGCAGACCTCATACTATCCATTATGCTAATGTGTCATTTTTAGGAATTTACAAAATCTCTAAATAAATATGCACATGAATATAAAAAAAATTGCCTAAATTACATACAGAACTGCTAGGCAAAAGTGCATACTGTGAAAAGCTAGTAATGACAAAGTTATCATCTTCTGCAATGAACAGATTACCTATTCTATAAACAGGCCTGAAGAATGTGTAAAATAAGAGCTTTCAATGAAAAATTCTGAGAGGTCCTGTTGATTACAATACACCACAGGTATATGACACTTTCTTAACTGTTAAATATGGAAATGTAATGAAACAGAAATCAATTGTATATATTTGAGGGTATTCCTCACCTCAAATTTAGAAAGTGAGAATAAAGTTGTGGCGGGATAACAAAAAACAAGTAAACCCCCCACAGTTACGTTAATGTACCAGCTAACAAAATTTCCCACACTCACACTTTCCCCTTTACATTACCTTTAACCTGCAGGACAATTGGTTCAATGAAATACCAAACACACAAAACACAAACAGGTACTCACCTCTGGCTTCTGATACTCAGGCTAGGCTGTGCTGTCCACTGGATATAGGCTATAAGCTAGCCGACACACAACCACCGCCGACAACCAAACACAAACCAACCACCCGAGACCCACAATCCCACAAAAACTCAATAACCTGATAAATCACTGCAGACGAACACCAACAGTCTGAAAGAACACGACAACCACACGACTTCCCCCAGCACAACAACCCGCCAAAACCAACACTGCCCCAACCACCACTCACCACCAACCTCCTTAACCTCACCACAACCAGACAGATCCCTCACTCCTTACGACACACACACTCTCTCTCTCTCTCTCTCTCTCTCTCTCTCTCTCTCTCTCTGTGTGTGTGTGTTGTCTATCATTACTCCTCCATATTACCTCCCCCATTACATTTGACAACATCTCCTTACACCTCCCTCACTACCATCCTCCCAAATTCCATTCACTACTTCACCGATGTCTTCTAACTCTGGTTCCAACATCTCCCCTATTTCGGCCACCAAACCACTCAGTTCATCCATACTTCTGTCAAACTCCTGCAAAGACTTATCCATCCTATCAACCACCTCCTCACTACTCAGTTTCCTTCTCACTGAAGTCTTATTTGTCCCTGTCAACTCAAACCCACATACACTACAAGTATCAATCATTCCCCCAAAGTCATCCGTAGCACACGCTTTATCAACCGTTTGTACCCTACCACCAACCCCTTTACCATGCCGATCACGCTTTTCCCTTCCACTTCCTCTCCCCACACTCTTCTGTTTTCTTCCATACTCAACCAACATCAACTGTCGATCTCTCAGACCAATTTGTTCACCGACAGTCGGCTCATACTTATTCACCCTCAACCACTCACTCATTGCATTCTCCCGAACATACTGTGGTACTTTCCTCCACTTACGGAGCTGGTTATGGTGTGCCCTAACCTCATCCATTCCCCCACCTACTCGCAATTTCCCCAAAACATAACTCAATCCACTCGATCCCACTTCCAAAATCTCAAAGGCCCTTCAAATTTCTCCCTTACTTTATTCAAATTCATTCTTCCCATCTCAACCACTTCTTTCAACACCTTATCCCCAATCTTAAAACTCTCAAACCTTTCACTTGCTTTCTTCCACAAATCCCGATCCCCTTCTGACAGACCCAACCGCAGTCTGACAATCCTTTCAAAATTCAACACATATTTACAAGGAGATATACCTATACTCTTCTGTAGTGTGGCGTTATATACCCAAACTGCACGTCTTACAGACATATCCCAATCCTTGTCGCCCTTACTCATCATTCGCAAAATCTGTCATTGTCCTAACAGTCCTTTCTGCCAACCCATTCGCACTGGGCATATACGGAGTAGAATACACATGCACAATACCCCATTCCTTCAACATTTCTTCAAATTCCCATCCCACAAACTCAGGTCCATTATCACTCAACATTTTTGCCGGCTTACACACACACATGGGCAACATCACTTGACCCACCATTCGTGCAACAGTTTCACTCCTCTTATTTTTGATGGGAACCGCATAGGTAAATTTACTCATGTGATCCACCATCACAATCATCCAGTGTCCTCTCGCAGTCCTAGGCAAAGAAACACAACCAATCACAAGCATTTCAAACGGCTCTTTCATCTGCAATCGCAACACAGGTGGACTTGCATGCACACACTGATACTTTCCCCTCTGACAGTCTTCACAAGTGACAGCCACATCCACACAAATCTTATTCAACCCAGGAGCATACAATCTCTCTCTCATGCATTCCCACAAACCTTTAATTTTTTCCACCCCGTTACGTAATGCCCAAAACCGATCATGCACCAATCAAACACATACTCACAGCTGACTCAACAGAAAACACCGGCACATACACTTCCTTGTCATACACCCCTTCCTAATGCAAAAAGTACACTATGTTTTTGCACACCACAAAACGTTTAGCAACCCTCTTATATACATCCAACTCACTTGGCCAGTCTTCCACACGCACTCCTCCCAAAACACATTGTCGCAACACACTTATCTCCAGGCACTTATTTTGCATTTCCTCAATCTCTTCCTCACTCAACAGATCATTCTCACTCCTAGCAATATCAATCATACCCACAAAGTTTGCTGCAAATACATTACCATCTTGAATCCTAGCTACTTGTCTGCCCCCCTTCCTAAGAATTTCATTTCCTATATCTACGTCTATATCGTGGATCCTCAAAAAATCTATCCCTATTAAAAAGCAAGATGGCATATAATTTTCTCCTATAACTATAAAGTTATGCATTACTTCAAGATCTCCCAACCTAACCTTTAACCGTACCTCTTCCCATACTAAAACACTTCCTTGTCCTAACCCATGTATTCCTCACACTTGTAGACTGCCTTTTCACTTCCCAATCACACCTCTCAAGTTCACTCACCACTGACCCACTCACCAAGGAAACTTGTGCCCCTGTGTCAACCAAACTACAGTACTCACTATCATTTACTTGGACAAACTTCACCATTTTCCCTAGAGTCCCATGCATTCACACATTCACTACCACGTCCACCTGGTTATCCACATCACAATCCTCCTCATCACATTCATCCTCAGTTAATTCCCCATTTCCACAATTCTGACTCAGATCCCCTTCACAGTCCCTTTTTGTAACCAACCAATTACAATCACGTTCCCTGCACTGAATCATCAAAACCCCACGTTCATTACCTGTTCTCACCCTTCCTCGATACTCAACCGGTCTGTCCCATCCAAAATACAACAACACTTTTATTCCAAACAACTCAGCTACTGCTGACAACAAGTCATGCAACATTTCTCCTTCCCGACCTCGTTCCTCCGCATATGCCACTTCCTTCTGCACATCACTCATCAACTTTACTCGCAACTCATTCACACTACCGGGTACCTCTTCAACCAGACCCTTACCTTCCAAGTTTTTCAATGCTGAATACAAACTTTCACACACACTGTCATTCCCTTCAAACATGAAATTTTCATTATTAAAATGAAGTTTTATTGTATACTTACCGAACAATTATAGAGCCGTGATTTCCACGAGCGGCAGGATACTAAATTCAAATTTAGCGCGTCGGCGTCGCCAACACTGGTGGTGATGACGTCATCTCCCTCCACTCGCGGGAGAACCAGGTACAACTGCCCAGGTGAATCCAATTCTTTCTGCCCGTCCGTCCACCTAAGGGGAGGAGGGTGGGTATAATCATAATTGTTCGGTAAGTATACAATAAAACTTCATTTTAATAATGAAAATTTCATTTTTATTGTAGTGTCTTACCGAACAATTATAGAGCTGATTACACATTTATGGGAAGGTGGGATTCAGTGGGACCCCTAGTATTTTTAAATGGTTTACATTTTATTGCAATACCAGTAAACACTCAAGGTGTCTGTTGTACCTTAACCTTGTAAGAGAGCTACAGCAGACTGTTACTGCCTCTGGTCGGTGCTCTTCTTACTAATGCTAGAGGAATTGGAATTTGACCAAAGTTAGCCTCTACAGGAGTGGAATCCTTCGTAGTTCAAGCGAGTCAAGGCTGACTGACGGAGGATAGTAACAACAAAGATTGCCCTTGCCCTGGGCTAAGACCAGAAATTCAATCATACAAAACAATTTGTCCACAACACCCAGATTTAAAAACACATATACCCAACCATTGTAAAATCTGACCTAACAGACTGGTGAGTATCCCAGGTACTCAGTACCCCAGCTTCCCTTGAACTCGACAACCTATTCAAGGTGAAAAGTTAGCATAGAGGTGACGACCCCTGTGCCGTTTCTCCCACACCATGCCAGAAACCGCCACCGGACCTAACGTTTTACAATTCTCGAAAACCGTTTCTATCTCTTTGAGATAATGACTCGCAAAAACCGAATTCGATCTCCAGAACGTGCTCTGAAGAATCGAAGCTAAAGATAAATTCTTTCTGAATGCTAAAGAAGTTGCCACTGCTCTAACCTCGTAGAGCTTTAACTCTCAGAACGGAAAGATTGTCGTTCTTTCGGGACTGCGAGTGAGCTTCCCTGATAAGCTCTCTAATAAAGAACGATATAGCATTCTTAGAAAGAGGACGAGAGGGATTTTGAACCGAGGTCCAGAGCTTAGAAGATTGTCCTCTAATACCTTAGTGGCAAACAGATACTGCTTAATAGCCCTGACTGGACATAAGAGCCTTTCCTCCTCCTCATGTCCAACCAAATCAGATAAGTTCCTTACCACAAAACTCCTCGGCCAAGGATTAGAAGGATCTCATTTTTGGCTAGAAAGGTCAAAGATACCGAAAATACAGCATTGCCTTGAGAGAAACCGACTCTTTTGTCTATAGCGTGCAATTCGCTGACACGCTTAGCAGAAGCTAGTGCAATAAGAAAGAGTGCCTTCTTAGTCAAGTTCCTGAGTGAAGCCGACTTCAAAGGCTCAAACGGTGGCCCCATGAGGAAACTTAAGCACCACATCTAAGTTCCAAGCCACTGTATCTTGCGGGAGCTTAGTGGTTTCGAAAGACCTAATGAGGTCCGACAGATCTGAATTGGAGGAAATATCCAAACCTCGATGTCGAAAAACCGAAGAGAGCATGGCTCTATATCCTCTGATCGTTGAAGGAGCCAGTTTCTTAGAGTTCCTAAGAAAATAGAAGAAAATCTGCTATTTCTGTTAAAAGACGGTCGCAGAAGTAGAGACTTTAGCACTTCTACACCACTCTCTGAAGATTCTCCACTTCCCTTGATAGAGTTTGTTAGAAGACTCTCTCCTACAACGAGCGATAGCTTCTGCAGCTCTTCTTGAAAATCCTTTCGCTCTGACAAGATTCCGGACAGTCTGAACCCTGTCAGAGCTAGAGCGGACAAGTTTTGGTGGAACCTCTTGAAGTGAGGTTGTTTGAGAAGCCACTTCTCTGGAGGAAGAAGTCTGGGGAAGTCTACTAACAACTGGAGAAGGTCCGGGAACCACTCTTTCCTGGGCCAAAAGGGAGCGATTAACGTTAGCGTTACATTGCGTGCGACATGAACTTGTTCAGCACCTCTCTTATTAGACCGAACGGAGGGAATGCATAAGCTTCCAGACCCGACCAATCCAACAGCATTGCGTCCACCGACCAAGCTAGAGGATCTGGGACTGGCGAACAAAAGAGAGGAAGACGGTTGTTCCTTGATGTCGCGAAACAGGTCTATTGACGGTCGTCCCCAAAGGCGCCAAAGTTTCTGACAAATCTTGTTGTCCAAAGTCCACTCCAGAGGTAAACACTTGCTGTTGACGACTTAACTCGTCCGCCAGGAGTTCATCTTTCCCGGAACAAATCTCGGGACTAGCTGAAACCTTCGCTTCGTTTGACCACAGGAGGAGATCCTTGGCTACTTTCGTACAGAGAGAAATGAAAACTGAGTCCCCCCCTGTTTCCGCACGTACGAGAGAGCCGTGGAGTTGTCGAATGCACTGCCACTACTCGACCTTCTACTAAGCTCCGAAACTGTCTGAGCCCCAAGAAAATTGCTAACAGTTCCTTTACATTTATGTGGAACTTCTTCTCCTTCTCCGACCAAGCTCCTGAAGTCCGTTGATTTCCCAGTAGGGCTCCCCAACCTGTGTTCGATGCGTCGGAAAGAACTGTAGGTTCGGGAGGATGGGTCGTAAAATCTAACCCTTCTTCCAACCTTGCTCGAGAGAGCACCACCTTAGGTCCTCTTTTATTTGATCTGTGACAGGAAAGGTAATCGAGTCTGGTTGTGTCTTCCTGCACCAAGAGGCTCTCAGGAAAAACTGCAGAGGTCTCCATGTGCAGTTCCTTCCCCCAACGTCACAAATTTCTCCACTGACGTCAATTTGCCCAGGAGCCTCATCCACTGATTGGCAGAACTTACCTTTTTGTCCAAGACCCTGAACTGTCTCCAGACAGCCTTGAACCCTCTTCGGGGACAGAAAAGCCCGAAAAACTTGAGCATTCAGAATCATCCCCAAATAAAGGATGCTCTGAGATGGAACCAACTGGGACTTCTGTTTGTTGACCAGAATTCCTAACTTTCTGGCAAGATCCAGAGTTGTTCCAAGGTCCTTCATGCACCGACTCTCTGATTCCGACCGAGAAGCCAATCGTCCAGATAGAGGGAGATTCTTACTCCAATATGTGCAGCCAGCTTCCTATCGGGGATAGAACCCTGGTGAAAACTTGAGGAGCGGTTGCTAGTCCGAAGCAAAGCGCCCGAAACTGAAACACCTTGCCTTCGAACATGAACCTCAGGTACTTCCGAGATTCGCGATGTATCGGAATGTGAAAATAAGCGTCTTGCATGTCCAGAGAGACCATCCAATCCCCCTGTCTGATGGACTCCAGAACCCGACCGAGTGGTCTCCATATGAAATTTTGTTTTCTGGACATGCAAGTTCAGGGCGCTCACATCCAAAACCGGCCTCCAGCCCCCTGATGACTTGGGAACTACAAAAAGGCGATTGTAAAAGCCTGGAGGAAAATCCCCTTCTATCTGTTCTATCGCTTCTTTGAGAACAAGCGCTTCCACTTCTGCGGCTAGCGCCAGAAATTTGTCTGAGCCCGGAGAGTATGCCTGGAATGGAATTGGCACAGGTGAGAGCGAGGGAGGTGAAACGAGAGGAATACGATAGCCGAACTTGAGTACTTGCACTACCCAGGCCTTCTGCTCCTCTGTTTTCCCATTCCTCCCAAAACAGCGCCAGCCTGGCTCCCACTGCATGCATGAAGAACCGAGCTTTCATTTGGAAGGTTTGTTAACCTTGGCCGAGGCCTTAGACTGAGGTCGCAAATTCGACTTCGGCGGCGAAAGAAGCGCTTGGGTTTTCTCCTCGAAAAGGCGCTTGGGTCGAGAGGAGAAACCGAAGGAACAGTCTCCACAGGAGCTTTAGGTACTCTTATAGACTGTGCCAGTAAATCCCGAAGTAGATTTCTTATCTAGCGCAGACGAAATTGACAACACTACATCGTCTGGAAGAGGTTATCTTTCACAAAAGGAGCAAACAAGAGAGCAGACTTCTGTTGGGACGTAACCCTTTTAGAAGCAAAGGGAGGACACCAAAGTTGCCTTTTCTTAAGTGTACCAAAAGGCGATGAGTGAAGCTAACTCATCACATCCATCCCTAATGGATTTGTCCGCACAGGACAGAACACCAATCCAATCCTCCGCTAACTCCTGAGAAAGAGAAGGACATTCCTTCGATCTGGCCGCTAACAAAGCGCCAATAGTCCCAATCAAGGAAGCTAAAGACTTCCAAAAGGTTTAAATTGATTCTTTACAACGTGGTCCAAACTCAGGCGCTGTAAAGAAAACTTTCGCTGCGGCGAAAGCAGATCTTCTAGAGGAGTCGATTAAACTGGAGAAGTCTCCCTGGGAGGAGGCAGAAACTCCCAGAGAAGGAGCTTCCCAGTTACAAATAAACCTATACCTCTTACGAAGCAACTTAGAGGGAGGGGGTAGCAAAAAGAGCCCTTCCCTAAGTCTCTTTTCATAGACATCCATTTTCTCCGTCTCTTTCAACGATGGTCTAAACCGCTTTAGATAGAACAAGTTTTGGAGAGAGGGTCTGAAGTTTTCCTCCTCATCAAAAGTCGAAGTTGGGGGAGCGCGGGGGCCGCTTTCTCAAAATAATCTGGATAAGATACCAGAAGAAATCTAAGGAGACGTGAATAACACGAGAGGTGATGTGAATCCTCCTCCTCTACTTCTTCTTCATTCTCCGATACCGCCGAAGAAGTAGACGGAACTACAACCGGATCTGAAGGTTTCGAACCACCCTTGGACTCATTCATCCAGTTGGTTAACATCTCTAACTGCTTGCGCAAAGGCGCCAGAGACGAATCAAAAACAGTTAACGTAGGCTGTGGAAGAGCCTAAATGTTTCAGCAGGAGGCGGAAAAACTAACTTGCGCCTCGCTCGGAGCCGCCGAGAAATTCGGCGAAACGGCGCATCAGGCGTAACAGACGAAAAAAGCGCCTAAGAAACACCCTTAGAACTGCTAGCTACAGCGCTAAAACCACAATCTCTACTAGTAGATGGAGCCGAAAAAGGCACAGATTGATTGGCGACGAACGAGCCGCTAATGGTCGCGGCGCAACCCTCACTCTCAGTCTCCTTATACCGCTTGACTGGAGGAGGGCGAAGAATCGGCGCCTGAACGCCTCTTTAAGGGACGCGAAACGGGCGAATCTCGCCAAGAGCGCCGCGCGACCGGAGACGAATCGCTTGAATCATTCGAAAGGCGTCTGACCGACAACACCTTTCCAACGCTTAACCGAGCCCTGTTGAGGCGCAACAGGCTCAACAAGAGAGGCGCCTGTCTGTGGGCAAATCCCGATCGACTCCCTTGGACTTCCGGTTATGTCTTCTCCCCGGTGCGGGGGAGCTGGACAGTGACCTTTGTCTAGGAGACGTGTCAGGACAGACAGACGCACCCTCAACTACACTCTTACCTGAAGCCGCTTCTCCAAAACGTCTTAACTGAATTACCAAAAGTTGCAAAACCGTATTCGCTAGTACCGAAAATTTCTGATCTAGCCTCGATTCCAGACTGGCAATGGTGTCGGAAGAAACTACACGGGAAGCCGGAGAAGCGGATTAGTAGGAGGAATAGGAGGTGTAGTTAAAGGAGACATAACAATTTGAGGAGAAACAGAAGGAACAGAAGCATCGCAAGACGAAGCGGAGCTAACGTCCCTACTTTCCCCTAAGCGCTGCCTTTTTCTAATTCTGTCTTTTAGCTAATTTCTCCGAGTATGAACCAAAAAAACTTCCATTGAGAAATCAGTCCAATCACTACACTCGTTACATGTTCGATCTGCTGAACAAACCTGTCCCCCTACACTTAACACATTTAGTGTGAGAATCATATTTCCTACTTGATAATCCTAGTTTTACATCCTGAGAATGCAAAACCAAATAACTCCCGACGGACTAGAATCGACATGGCAACGCCTAAATAAAAAGCAAATAAACAACAACGCCAAAAAGAGTACTTCACCAATTCCCGAAGATCAATTTCACAAGAAAAAAAGCGAGCAAAGTCATCCAACCGACCGCCACGACCCCCGATGTTTCACGGACGGACGGCGGAGGAAAAAGAATTGGATTCACCTGGCAGTTTTGTACCTGGTTCTCCCGCGATTGGAGGGAGATGACGTCATCACCACCAGTGTTTGGCGACGCCGACGCGCTAAATTTGAATTTAGTATCCTGCGCTCGTGGAAATCACGGCTCTATATGTTTCGGTAAGACACTTACAATAAAAACTCTCTTTTACAACCAACCCCTCAGGTATCCATATTCGGATCCCAGGGGGGGTTTCCCCCCCACTTTTTTTTTTTTTTTTTTCCACAACACCACTGTCCTTACCATGCATCCTAGACAGCGTATCAGCAATCACATTTTACTCCCTGCACATTCTAAGCCAAAATCAACTCACTCATATCCTCAAATTGTCCCTCGCAATCCTAGCATTCCACTTTCCTTCTTGATCATATAAACCAATGGCCAATGATCTGTCCTTATGACAAATTTTACCCCATACAAAAACACTTTCAACGCTTTCACACAAAACCTTATTGCCGCAAGCTCCTTCTCAACCACCAAATACTTAAGCTCTGCTTTATTAAAAGCTTTACTCACATACGCAATCACTCTCAATTGTCCCTCCCCATTCACCTCTTGCAACTGCACCAAGCATTCTCCCATACTAAACTTACTAGCATCAGCATACAACTCAAGCTTACTGGCATCCTCACTGTAGTCCGGAAAAGCCAAGGTGACGTCCCTAGCAGCCTCCTCTTTCAATCTCTCAAATGCTCCCACCATTCGCTCATCCCACCTCAGCTTAGAGCAATTTTTCTTCCCGGTCCATTCAGTCAACGGCTTCCCTATACCCTAACAGTCCCTAACAAACTTCCTCCCGAACTCAATCAACCCCAAAAAACCCTTTAACTCCCGCACAGTCCAGGGACGTGGAAACTCCTTTACTTTTTCACAAACTTTTCACTCTTCTTTATACCACTCACACTCACCTTATGACCAAGAAATTCCACTTCCCCAGCCAACCACGTACACTTCTCCAGCTTCACTTTCACTCCAACCTCTTCCAACCATTCTAACACCTTCTCAAGCAGTTCCACATTCTCCTCAACAGTCTCGCTTGCAATCATAACGTCATCTATAAACACAGTCACCTTCCTTCTATCAAAACTAGCCAAAACTACATTCATTGCCCTCTGGAAGGCAGCAGGCGCATTAGCCAATCCAAAACTTAACCTCTTGAATTGATAGTGGCAGCTACCACTCGAAAAAAGCACCGTAACATGCCTGCTCCCTTCCTCAAGAGGCATCTGGTAATAGCCCCTTACCAAATCCAATTTTGTGAACACTCTCATCCCATGCATCTGATACACACAATCAGACACCACATTCATCGGGAATCGCTCCTTCACAGTCACTTCATTCACCTTCTGTAATCCACACACATCCTCAAACTCCCATCTGTCTTGCATACTGGGACTATGGGACTATTCCAAGCACTCTCGCTCCTCTCGATCACTCCCACTCTCTCAAGTTCCTCACACTGTTCCTCAATCTCTCGGGCAATAGGCACAGAAAAGTGTCGGGGACGCTGATATATGGGGGGGTATCAACATTCAAAACTATCTTGAACTCTGGAAGCTTAGATTCCCTGAAATCCTCGTCACCCTGACTCAATGCACCCCGCCTATCCCACAACATCTGCATCAACCGCTCCCTCTCGTCATCACCAACATTTTCATCCACCCCAATTCTTCCTCCCAACTCATCATACTTCCACTCATCACTTTCTTTCGTGCTACTTGTCATCACCCGCCGCACCCTAACATATCTTTCGTCGTCCACATCCACCAACGTATACAACAACCCCACAAAATCACCTTCACGTATACCCCGCACTCGCTTTTTCCTAACACTCGGCAATGAGGCCACAAAAACTCGAGGATTCTCCATATCCAAAATCTCGTCGTACACATGCACGCTCGCTCTTACCAACTTGTTCACATCCACACCCTCAACCACATATGTACACTTGTCACCTTCGACAATCCCAAGACTATCGGGCCACGCAACTTTCACACTAACAACTTCTCCAACTTCTCGCGGCACTTTTACACTCTCTTTCACAACCAACGGCACTCCCTTCCATATTTTACTGCTTACCCCTTCATCCCTATCCAAGTACAACTCTCCATGTACATTCCCCTTCCTATGCAACTCAATCATATTCCTGCTCGGATGGACCACCATCCCACACTTCTTCAGGAACCTGTATCCTAACAACATATCATACTTATCACTCATTCCCTCGATCACACAAAAGTCATCTTCATCCATCACTACTCCTTCGATTTCTACATTTTCACGCAACATTCCTACCACAGGCATACCTAAATTTCCTACTCCTCGTACCTCCCCTTTACATTTCCTAATTTCACACTCACTCTGCAACTTGTCACATTCCCCCATTCCTATTCTTTAAAAAGAACACTGACACTGCACCCAGTATCATCAAAGCAACCAAACACACCCCTTTGCACCTCACTTTTCACTCATACAGTCATGAGCTCTTCCTCCAAACCCTTTTTCATGCAACAATCCTTCACGCACATGCATCACTCTTACTGACCGCACACCAGAGTACCCACCCAACTGAATCCCTTTGTACCTAGTTTCCCGAACTCCCAACCTGACTCATCTTCTTTCACCTACACACACTTGCCACATGACCTTTTTTCCGCCATTCCACAATTCAACACATTTTGCCCGCTGTTCCTTACACATCCTAGCATAATGCCCATTCTTCCCGCAATTACCGCAAACCTCAGCCACACGAGTACCTCGACATCCACTTGCTATATGCCCTACTTGCCCACACCTGTAACATTTAATATCCGTATCTTTCTTACACTCGCTCACTAAATGCCCTGTTTGCCCACACCCGAAGCAAGCTCCCAAAGCCCACCGACATTCATTCTTCCTGTGCCCTAGCTTTCCACATCTGTAACACTGCTGCTCTCGTTCACGACTAACCGACCCTACTCTTCCAATGCTTGCACTCCGATCTCTCTTAGGGCTAACCATACTTACGTTACTGGCTCTAATGCTCCTATCAACCACTCGCTCTGCCATTCGCCTTGACCCTTCCAAAACTGCCTCCCTATAGCTCTTAAACTCTGGTATAACCTCAGCTACTTCAGTCCTAACACTAACACTTCTACTCTCTTTCATACATCTATCCAACTCATAATCCTTCCAAAATGTCATTCCACATCAACCTTTCACTCATCCATCGCATTTTCTCCTTACATTTCAGATTTACAAACTCATACACACTCTCAGGCACAGTCGCCAACAACTTCCTCACTAACTCTTTACACTCATTTATCCCTTCATCCCCAAACTTTTTCCTGGCTAATGTTTCCAACCTGCACACATACATCGACAAAGACTCACCAACATTCATTCTTACCTCATCAAAACCATGTTTTTTCCTATATCTAACACTACTCCTTATCCTCTTCGCCTGTTCCACAATCCTGGCTTTCACACTCTCATAAGGCACATTCCCCACACTCATCATTACCCCATACATATTCAACAAAAATCTCGTCAAAAAGCTACCCAACTCTCTTGCCCAGACTCTCTTGTTATCCCCATACTTTGCCTCACAATACCTTTCATATTCCTTAAAAAAATCCCCTACGTCCATACTACCATATTCCTCGTATTGTGCACATCTAGGTATCTCTATCATATATACAGCCTTTCGTACTTCCCGCTCACTCTCACTTTCACTACTAACATTCTAATCCCTCTTAACCTCGTCCGAATACAGCGAATCAACTTCCATACTAACATCCATGCTCCTGATTATACTCTTCTTACCCTTCTTTCTACCAACCTGTTTCCACTCACCGCTATCCAAATCACTCTCAGCCCTTTCCCCAATGTATTCAGTCCTAGTCTCATCCTGTCCATCATCCTTACTAGCCTTCTTTCCCTTAGTCGTCTTTTTTTCCTCAGCCCCCTTCTTATTCTTGTCCTCAGGTTTATCCTTATCCTGTCTCTTTCCCTTCTTTCCTTTAATTATCACAAACAAGTCACTTCGTCACTCGAGTTCATCCCATCGCTCTTCCACTGTCTTTACCACTTCTGGCCTATCACAAGACCTAGTAGGCCTACCTCCTACAGCTCCCTCTCCCATGAACCCCTTCATCACCTCCTGCATCATCTCTTGCACTGCATTCATCATCACCCCCAATTTTTCATCCATTTTCTCAACCATTCTCTCTTCCGCTCCTTTCACTTCTTTCATTTCCACTTTTGCACTCCTTAGCATTCCTCTCATTTCCTCTAACTCTCTCTTCAGCTCCTCACACTCTACCCTCAACCTCTCATTATCCACTTCCAACTGTCCTCTTACTTCCTTCTCCAACCTCAACTCCTCCTTCAGCCTCTCCACCTCACTCAATCCTTCCATCCCAAACTTTCTCACCACTCATACACACTGGCCTAGACCAATTGTCCTGCAGCTGCCACACCAGCAGTCCCTGTTCGGGCGCCAAAAAATAATGTGGCGGGATAACAAAAAACAAGTAAACCCCCCACAGTTACGTTAATGTACCAGCTAACAAAATTTCCCACACTCACACTTTCCCCTTTACATTACCTTTAACCTGCAGGACAATTGGTTCAATGAAATACCAAACACACAAAACAAACAGGTACTCACCTCTGGCTTCTGATACTCAGGCTAGGCTGTGCTGTCCACTGGATATAGGCTATAAGCTAGCCGACACACAACCACCGCCGACAACCAAACACAAACCAACCACCCGAGACCCACAACCCCACAAAAACTCAATCACCTGACAAATCACTGCAAACGAACACCAACAGTCTGAAAGAACACGACAACCACACGACTTCCCCCAGCACAAACTGCCAAAACCAACACTGCCACAACCACCACTCACAGACACCGAAACTGCACCACCAACCTCCTTAACCTCACCACAACCAGACAGACACACGCACAACTACTTCACAACACCAAAAACTATCAAATAACACCAAAACAACTAACCACCAAAGGATAACTGCTGCCAAAACCGACACTCCCGTTCATTCTTCCACCAACCTTTCTCTCTCTCTCTCTCTCTCTCTCTCTCACACACACACACAACCTTTGGAGATGTTGTCAAATATAAACTATCATTACTCCTCCATAAAGTAATAAGTGTAAGAAAAATAGAAGACTTCAGCTAAGTACAATATAGTTTTCCTCACCTGCAGTGTTTCTTGAGAGAGTGCTGGTGTAGCTGCTTTACTGGATGAATTTGTACGAGGTGAAGTTGAATTTGAGGTTAGCTGTGAAGTAGGTTTTGGTCCTGTAAACATAAAAAGTAGTATTACACAAAAGGCTCAAATACTGATTCTTCCAAAGTTATAACAAGACAGGTTGTGCTACTAAAGCTCATTTAGGTCACCAATATCATTTATTATTATGTAACATGAAGTTTATTTCTTTACAGAGCAATGGCTAGACGATATAAATATAAGCAATCCAGTCTTCTCTGCAATAGTTTTATAATAGTAGCTGTAAAAAAAATGTGTTGAAAAATCAGGCATGACAATTTGGCTTCAAGCAACTTACTAAGTGTTGAAACTGCTGCATTTTTTGCTTGCGATGATGCATCCTTTGGCTGAGCTGCTGCTTCTACCAAAAAGCCAAACGTAGACTTGTATCTCGATGCACAATTGTAACGGCAAAAACTTCTTAACGTGCTGTCGGACATCACCATATGAAACTGTGCTTTTGCCACAGTATTACACATACTGCAAACCGCAATAGGGGCCTCAGTAGATGAGGAAATGTTACCTGAAGCAACTGCGCCAGACGATGTGCTAGAGTTAGCCGTTTTACTGAAAAGGATAAAGATATAACCCTTTACAATAGGTACCATGTTTGGAAACTTAAAATCTCATTCTTCAAAACATCGAACTTTAATGACTATGTCACATCTAATCCACTTATACTCAGAATATCTGACAGGCAAGTACGTAATGCCAAAAGTATGCCCTGCAAAACAGATTTTTTGTATTATCCCTTTTGCACCAGCCACATAGCTTTCTGCCTTTCACTTTTCACCCTTCCCATCTTAACCAAATGGTGCACTGGCCACCTGTGAGGATTGAGATTTTCAGCTTGGTGCTTTGGTTAAACAAATCAAAGTGTTTCTTTCTACAACTTTTCTGAGCCATACATATCTACAAATGTAATTCACGTTTATTTTATACACCATACCAAAATATCTGACTTTAGTCTCAAAGAATTCTAACATCCTACATAAGCTGACTATCTCCTCTTATGACAATATAGAATATATTTTCCATATTAAATAGTTAAGCAAGGTCTTGTTAAGATGAAAAAAAAAACAAAAAAAAATCCTTAGCTCCTTTCTATAAAAATACTGTTTTCTAACACTTCACTTAGAAGTTACTTTACTGCTCCTCCTTTTACTCTTTCAAATAGAAACTGTAGCCTGCCAATGCGAGTTCCAGAAAGCAAATTTCCATAACGAGAGAAAATTTCAACTTCCACAGTTTTCTTCTAAAAAAAGTTATCTTCATAAATCAAAACTAATTTAAAAATCAATATCTAGTACTGTATGTATTAGAGGTGTTAATTCTTCCCAATTTTCCAAGCAAGGTATTATGCAGAGATCTACATGTAATTTTCCAAATGTTATTAAAGGTGTAAACTTTTTCACAGATATACACACCACTAATTTTCTTACAAGCCTTTTATACATTTTTCAACTTTGAAACGGCAAAGGCTTTTTTTGGGACATCTTTTTACCTGCGTCAGGTAACATAACCATGCATTGCAGACAAGATACAATTTCAAATAACCTTGATTCCCAATGCCTCATGACAAAGGAGAACAAATTTTATAATATTGGAAGCATTATACTAAACACCTCTGCTATTATTACAGTAATCATGTCTTCTTTTCAATACAATTTGACTTCTTAGCACTTGAGCTGGGAAAAAATTCAGAGTACCTATCCAACTGGCTGTGATGGGGTTCTCTACTGCCTAGTGCCAGAATGTTACACCACTAAATTAGGATTTCAGTTCTCAGTCAACAAACTTCAACAATGTTAGAGAAAAGACTTTAAGAAAAGTTTTACATATACACAAATACATTTAAACTTACTCAGCAGAAGTAGCACCCATGTCCCTTGTTTTCAGACAATGTAAGGAGCAATAGTAAAACTCCCTGAATTCTTCATCTACTTGTCGATGAATCATATCGAAGTTGTATTTTTTTACCTATAAAAAAAAATTGAATTATGATCAATCTATGCCCCTAAAAACTTCAGCACTGATATATACTGTATAATTTTGTAAACTGAACAAATTATCATTTCATTTAAAACAACAGTCTATTCTTTTATTTCTTATTCAGATCATCAATTCATTTCAAAGAAAAGTTTATTCTTTTATTTCTTATTCAGTATGCATCCCTTAATTCGTCTAAATTCCAGTGCTGAACATAATGCAAATTCTCCAGTTATAATTTTGAACTTATATGTACAGTAAACAAGGAGGAATCTATTTCCATATCAAACCAGTGTAACAGTAAAACTCAAAGGCCTTTCACTTCCGTACATCTAAAGTTTTAAAGGTTTCTTGCAATCTAAAATTTTACATTGTATTTACACATTTTCATTTACACAAAATAATTTTGTTCTTACCTTGCAGGTGTCACAGATGACAATTTTGCGAGCAGATAATACGAAAACATTTACACAAGAATCAGAGCAGAAAACTCTTAGTTGGTGACCCCCATGATAAAGGTACTGGCTTACATCTTCTGCGTTCATAACTCGGAAGCATAGGCAGCATGTGACTGAGGGGGAGGAAAAGTTGAAATTATTTGTGCTATATTTCAGGATTTCCCAGCTACAATTCAGCAAAGTAGTAGTTTTATTAAAACACTTTGCAGCACCAACAAAAATATTTTTTAAAAAATACTGCAGTGGATGCAGCATTTTATTTGGCACATATTCTTTATATACTTTTCCAGTTCCTCTACTTCTAAATCTTTTGTTTTAAGAGGTTATAACCAAATAGTAGATTGATAAAGTATAATATAAAAACACTATTATTGTTTTGAAAAAACCAACAATAATGTAATTATATTAACATTAAAGGTTAAGAGACAGAAAATATTTACT
>NC_087206.1:61817087-61938357 GCF_015104395.2 Macrobrachium nipponense | reverse complement strand
GAAGAATTTTGGGTAATTATGTTTCAGAAGAAGCAATGTTTTATTTATATTGTGGGGTTCTGTAAACAGTACTTTATAAATTTTATAACCAGTTAAGTACAGATACGTACATGTACATATATTGTTAGAAACAAATAATTTTCTGAATGTCTCTCTGAAATTATATAAGTAATTTATTAAATTAAATGATTATTAAAAAATACCAGTCTAGATATGCTATTAGATACTATATCTATATATGGAATTAAACTTGACTATTAGCTACGAGAGAGAGAGAGAGAGAGAGAGAGAGAGAGAGAGAGAGAGAGAGAGAGAGAGAGAGAGAGAGAGAGAGAGAGAGAGGATATCGATTTGTGTAGGTCTTTGTTACTTAGCGGAAACTTAGCGGAAGTGGCAGACCCTGAGGTGTTCATTAAGTTGAGGTGAGGCTGTAGTTGCCATTAAAAGCAGTACTTTTTGAAATAGACATATGTTGCTGGGGAAATTTAATTTACATCCATTTTTCAAAGTTGTATTAATAGTTTAACAATGGTACAAGAGTTTGGACACAATTTTTTTTTCACCGGTATTTTCCCATTTCTGTTTTATTGTCATTTCTTCTGTAGCAAGAGAAGAGATTACTTTTGTGTATTTTTACAGCTTTTCAAATAGTATATTTATTGGTATCCATGATTTTGAAATTCAAGGTTTTGTTTAAAATTAAGTACTATAAAATTTGGTGATATCAGTACGTACAGTGATTTACCGTAATCATTTAACTGGAAACTAACATTAAAAAACATCATAGAATAATGCAAGGTCAATTTTAGGCATAGGAATTTGTAAGACTAAAAATATGATCAGTCTAGTTTGGTCACGTTTTTGCCTGTAAATGCAGCTAGTTTAAACAACCAATTTTAATTTAAAGTACATTGAAAAGTTAACTTCTCTATTTTTGTTGTGTTTAAGACATAGTGAAAAAAGTAAAAAAAGATATCAAAGGGCCTGTTGTTAAGCACTCATTCTCTCTCTGTCTCATCTTTATATTTTTTGTATAGTTAAACAGAGATTGTGTAAAAAATAAGTAAATGTAAATGAAGCAACATTCAGAAAATTTCCCAAATCAAAAAATTCGGTGTTACTATCATGCTTGGTTGCTTGTAGTTACAGTGACACTACTAAGCCATTTTGAATTGACAGTTGTAGTTGTAAGCATAAAGAAGTAAGGCAATAATTTGTGTTTGCTGATTATTTGATGTCATGTGATCCACTTTATTATATAAATATTGCTTATGATTAGTTGATACAGAAATGATTACTCTAAATTGATTTCAAGTTCATCTTTAAACTAGTGTTTATTTGTGAAGATACATGACAAGGCTGAATATTTTCCATTTTTTCTTAAGCCTGTATTGTATATGCCAAACAGTTTTAGAAAATTTTCTTTGAAAGTGCACTGGCAGTTCCAAGCACCACAGTTACCTCACTAGGTCTCCACGATTACTTTATGCTTTGTTAACTTTTTATTCAGATTACTGGGAATTTGAAATAATAACCAAAAAGGTGTAGTTCATTTCTTTATAGGTGCCATCCTGCAGAATGAGAGTCGAGTTTAGTGCAATGCTTTTTAGATTGTTAACATTCCTTGCTAAAGGAATTAGATTCATGACCTGGGTTATATTAGTAATGTAACATATTTAATATTAGTAATGTAACATATTTATTTAACATTCAGTTAAAAAAAAACATTTAAGAGATGTGCACACCAAATTTCAGTTGAGCAAGCACATAAGAGAATGATGAGAATTAATTGTTAGTGCCATTCAACTTCCTTAATATGATAAAACTTTGTAAGGGAAAAATTTGTAAGGTCCAGTCATAGAGTATTGTTATTCAGTGTATTATTGGTATTACGCATAAGAGTTTATGTCAAATCTCCAGGGAAATTCAGCTAATATGGGAAAGGATAGGCATATATAGTATCAATTTGTGAAGACATGCATTTAAAAATGAGAAAATTCTCTTGATGAAAGATCACCTTCATTAAGATCAAAGGAAGTTTTGCTTTCTTCTCCGAATCTTTCGGAGAATTTTCATACACACCTATGTCATTCTTTTACCAAGGAGTGCATTCTTTTGGGATCTTTGGAATCAGTATTGAATTTTATACATGCAGTATTTATTTTCTATGGAGGTTGTTCATTTTGAAAAAAGCATATGCATTTTCGCTCCAAAATCCTTTTTTGTTTCTTTGTTGTTCTCTTGGTTTGATGCCATATTTTGTTGATATAATATTGTTGCAGATTGTATTTCTACTGTATAATTTTGTTGCATTTTCTGTGACATATGTCATTAAGTAGGTTTGTACATTTCAGTCTGATTGTAGTGGTAGTCAGGCAACATTTTTTCTTTATATATTTTCCTGTAAAATATTAATGACTAGGAAAAAATACATTTTTTCTGAATTCCATGTTAAGGGGTGAGATAAATTATCCAATTAGTAGTTTACTGCATTTGAACAGTATTGTTTTTGCCATCTATTTGTGTTTTATTCTTGTTAGGCTATGGCTTTTTTTTCAGGCAAGTTATTTATACTGATTAATAAACTGTATGTATTTCTTGGTAGCATATCTAGGTGCTTAAGCTTTTATACTATCTCTTGATTTTCAGATGTTTGAATATAAGTTCTGTACTCTAAAAAAAATTTGAGCGGCAGTGAATTGGGTTACACACACACACACACACACACACCAGGTAAAAGAAAATTATCAAGAAACTTTTTTTTTTTTTCTTTTTTACCATAGTATACAACTGTTGCTTAATATGCTTAAGAATTGGTGAGCTTGCCTAAAATTATACAGAGGTAAGAGTTCATTGTAATATTGTTTAGAATTTAAAAGTTATTTTTTTCCCAATAGTATGTGATGTAACATTTTTTTTCCTCTTATGTGGTGAGGCTTTCTGTCAATAAGACATTTATTTTAATACTGAAAATTAAGAATTTGAGGGTTGAGAATCAGTCAAGGTGTTATGTCGAATCATAATGTCAGTGCCCACATGGCAGATTTGTAAAATAAGAAGTTTTTGTCATTGTATACAGTTTGCAATACTGTATATATTTTTTCAAAGGTCTTTTATGGCTAACAAGGATTGAATGGCATATATTGCAGCAAAAGCAACAGTGTGCAGTCTACAATTTTCATTTTTGAATGGGTAGAACATTTTGGATAGTTTTGGCAAGAGAGAGAGGTATTACTGCAATAGTAAAGCTTTGACCAGGTGTAAAGCCAGTTGTCAGTACATTGACAGCTGGTTGAGGTTATTTCAAGTTACTTGAGGCTTGGTTATACTCATTTACTAAGATTACCTGATGATCCCTTTATATTATTCCTTGTATGCACTACCTTTATACTTCGATTTAAGCACATGACTGTAATTCATGTGTTCGTTTACTTTAAAAACTTCAAAACAACATCAGGAACTTTTGTTATACAAGTGTTTTTAAAATTTTTGGATAATTCTATATTGCAATTGATGGTGTATGGTTATTGCAATGAAGATACACTTGAAATGTTGCTCTATAGCTTTTACCAAATGGACATTAGTCACTGCCATTGAAATTTTTAACCCACTGGTAATGCTGTTATTTCTGTCTCACTGACAAATTTGCTCATTTTGGAATTTTTCTTGTATTTTATGTTTTTAGGGCTCTTGGTCCTTGCAGGGTCCTAGTGTTTGTTTTATTTATTAGCAACAATTTTAAGTACTTGAATTCTTATTTTGAAATCACAATCAGCAGAATCAGTCTCATGTTTTTTGGATAATCATGACACTCAATTGGTTTTGAGTGTCATTAATGGGAAAATTGTGCAATAGCCTGTCAGGAAAGTAACCATTCAGGTTAATTTTTCTTTTTAAAAGTAGCAGTTTAAATATTTTTCTAGGTTGTAATGCAGTTCTGTCCATTTTAAAATTATTTTTTTATTAGTGAACTTGAATAGGACCGTTTCTATCTGAAATGTGTGTAATATGGACTCCCATGGGGTAGGATGCACTTGTCATTATGCAGACAGCGACAGCGTAGATAATCCGTCACACGTCTTCAGTGTTAGATAGTTAATAGCACTTAATCCAGGATGACCTGTTACATTTTTAATGCTGTCAGATTGGTTATTTATTGTTAATTACCATCTAGTGTGTTCATCTCTTGGAAAACCAAATTAGAGTAAACTGTCTGCTTGCCATAAGTAGATTAATGAGTGTGAGTGGTGGTTCTTGGATATGAATGTCTGCATTTTTTGGAAGTAACTTGGACTTCTGCAAGTTTTATTGTGCGTAAGTAGCGTCAGGAGTCCAAAAACTTGTTTGGATATGTCACTATACTGTAACTGTTCGATGCCTGATGTGTACCAAACAGTAGCCACAGCCAACATGTAAGCACCAAAACTAATTGGAAACCAAATGGACTGGGTATCTCAGTCTTCATCTCTTCCCTGTTGAATGGAAGTCTGCTTCTCATGATGTACTTGATGATGTACTGTACATACATTTACAATCATTCCTAATATGTCTGGACACAAAAATTTTATAATAAAAGACTGAATTTTATTTTGGTTATGTTTTACCCTACACATGATAGTTTTTCCTTATGAATCAGATTTTGAAAACTGCTGTTCTCATGAGTGATGCTAAAGTATGCATATCCCCTGCCTACCCATAGTCAATGCCTCTTTAAAGCATTCTGCCAGATGAAAAGTTGAAGGAAACACTATTAGGCAGGTAGATTTTCTTGACAGTTTTCTTATGACAAGATCTGTTTGTGTAACATGAGTGCTAGTTGCAACTACCATGACAAGATCACTAGCATATATATTTTGGGTGATTAAATAATATCTGAAACCCATTATCATTAGTAAATAGCAGAATGTACGGAATAAAGAACCTGATGGTAATAAATTGAAACCACAAGCCAGTGGTGGGTTATGGCATTTATTATATCAAAAGCAGCAAAATGCACAACAATAATGTTGACTCTTCTTGGAATTCGTCATTGATTTTACCTGCGGATATTTGATGAATAGCTCACATTATCCAATCACCATTTGTTCGTAAGGAAATAAAAACTGCCTTTTATATAGAAGTATCCTTCACAGCGGTCAATGAATTTTTGTAACGTGGTTGTTATCTGGTGGGGGGTTACCCTCCAGGCTCACTTGGTCACCTTTCACTTTTCCTTTGGGAGCCATGAAGAGCAGACATGCTTTGTTAGCTGTCTTCGTGTTGAATTTTGATGAGTAGCCTGCTACATCTTTTTGCCTTGCTGTTTATTAACAGTTAATTTAGGCCTGCGTACAGCACACACTAAGCTAAGGACTGCATGCTGTTTCGTACAAGATTGTTATCCTAAATAAACTTTGTATTACAGCGTACCAATATAAGAACCAATTTAGGAATCCATAAGAACCAGTTTTAGAATAGGGTGACCAGACGTCCCCGTACAGTCCCCGTTTTCGGTGACCTGTCCCCGGTTTTCACTGAAGGATCCGAAATTGGAATACAAAAAAAAAAAAAAAAACGATGTTGACCAAACTTTACATAGTTGCACACCGTACTACTCGTACTGTACCGTTTACAGTGTATATAACTAAGGAAATAATGGTATTTCTACAGAAGCAGTCCGCACGGACCGCAAGGAACGTAACCGCGGAAACAACATCCGCTAGGGATTGGGGTTTGGGGGACGTCCGATGTATTTCGCCGTTTTTAGTACTGGGCCCCGGGGGTTTAATTACAGTCGTCCGAATAAATATTACTTAAAATTCTTGTTCAGTAGGTAAAACTGCATGGAAAAAACGCAACTGCCATAGTCTAGCTCGCCGCGGACAAATACCTTAGAGCTACCGAAATAATAAACAGCTTTGCACGGCATAATTTGCGAGATTACAACCTTCCAAAAACATAAAACACCAAATTTCCCGCCCAAACCATCGCCAGTATCGTCAATCGTCATGAACGTCCCTGACTGACTCCCCCCTTGTTTTCCCGCCAGCAACCAGTCGGCAACACTCATTCAGTCTCTCTCTCTGCCATCTAATACCGTTCAATCAATGGTTGGTAGTCATTATTTTCACTATTTCATTATGCTAGGAATAAGGATGTCTTAGTTTGGGTGAAGTTTCCGGCTGATACCTATTTTTTGCAGCTGATTTTATGGATGTTCTTGTTCTCGGCTACTGTGATCACAGAGAAACTCATTGTTAATCAATTGGAATTTTATTCAATTCCTTTGCAATATAGGATAAATAAGGTGGGAGAAACTTTCAATTACAAAAACACGTCATGTTTTGGAGGTTTTTACGCCTCTGAACCGAAAATGTCCCCAGATTTTGTCTCAGAAATCTGGTCACCGTATCCTAGAAGGAACAATTAAGGAAGGATTAGAACTAGGAATAAGTTGCTTTCACAATGTATCCAGCAATTGTTAAATACTAAGAAATATTAAAGAAACTGCAGGAGTCAGTATTTCCCTCAGCCCTAACCACAAAAATGAAGTTGGTCCGAGTTAATTGTCATAAAATGAATGGTAACCTAGGAAAAGTCAGGACAATGAACGTATTAATAGGCTAGCTATGGTGACAAGAGGTGAAGGATGTATTTACCTGTTATAGATTGATTTAGCCTCTCCACTCCTACGTCCTAAAGCTGACCACGAATTAACTAGGCCTGTATTTATTTGCAGATAAGATGGCCTAACCAATGGTGATTACCTAGGCCTATGTCACCATAGCTTGAGGAATTATATTAGCCTATGTTGATTTTTTACCCATGTTCCTAGTATAGCCTAACATAGCCTACAAAATGAAGGTTGATGTAGAGAGAGAAGACTTATACGATAATGTATAGTCTGCCATGGATACTCAAGAGCTGTCAAATGTAATAAGCAGCCAAAATACTAGGTATAGGAAACTGCAATTTCCCAAGAAATACCCGACGAGCCATTATTATTTTGATTAACCGGCTAATTTATCAAACTGCATCTGTCACTCCACACCATTCAATTCTAACAGAAATAATAGTTCGGTCATTAACCTATTTATTACAACTTACAGTAGACGGGGAAGACGTGATATTAACCCATGCAGATTTAAATATACCTTATAGATAATCATTCTAGGTGATATGTCCTTAAACCTAAAGATGTTATGATGTCGAAATTGTCAGAATTAAAAGACTTAATATGTATATTTTTTTATAGTCGCTAGAGTTCTGCCTTCAATGTGGCGAAAATCACAAATCAAAATGAACGTGCCAGAAACACATTGAAAGCGTAAAAATTGTGTAAAGGAAGGCCATAGTGACACTATACTCTAAACATAAATTATATGATTGGAATAAGTGCATAGCATGTAAGGCGAGCAATAATATGGATCATGGCTTTGAATAATCTTCTAAAGTTGTGCCATATTCATGGTCATTAAAATGTCCGTGAGCTGATATGGCATTTGGCTGATATAACGTTGATATTGTATCCTATAGTTACTTCGATAATTATGATTATAATTTGTTTAACTCAGATGTTGCAAAGGTTTCCCATGAAATTGTATGTTTAGGTTCCGTAGACTTTTTGTCATAGTTGTGTTATTTGTAAAGGTAACTTTGCATTCCCAAGGCACAGGTGCATTATACCTGAAATTATTTTCATCACTTACGTGTGGTCACTGCGGTGTGTGTTTTTCTGTTGGATTTATGAATAATATTGCTTAACGAGCTCGGACTTTTTATTTATTTACTGGCCAGCTGAAAATAGTTTTAATACCCTCTCAATATCTTGATAAAACTAGAGTACTCTGAAAATACCCGCATCCGTCATTTTAGTTTTGTTTATTTGTCATTTCTTAAAGAGCTGTTAGTATGACAGGTGAATAATAATTATCCTTTCCATTAAAGAATGCTGAATATTGAGCAATTACCGAGTCCATGCTAAGGATGGCAACCGGGGTCCTAATTCAGATGTTCCCTGAATTCAAGAGAGAAAAATTCTCAACTACCTAAACCCCGAAGGCGGCGCACACACACACGCACGCACGCACGCACGCACGAACGAGTGGCAGTGGGTGTGTGTGTGTGTGTAAGTGTGTACACCTGAGGAAGATGTGTGCGTGAGTGTCAGTGTGTGTGTGGTGGAGGGCCGGGGTGGTGGCGTTTGGACGTACACGCAGTCGGTGGTGGCTGGAGGTAAGTGTGAATCTCGACTTGACTTTTGAGCGACTTTGTGATAGTGTTAAGGTGTCGGTGATTCCAGTGGAAGGCGAAGCGAGTGAAAAGAATTCGGGAAAATGAGGCAAAATAATCAACCAATTGGGGTTGGCGCCGCGGGGCTGCTGCTGGAGCCAAGGGTGAGGAGGAGGAAGAGGTGGTGGACGGTGGTGGAGGAGGAGGATGGCAGCAGACGGTGGTGGAATTGGTCGTGGAAATCGCTCGAGACAGCTTCGTCGGGGACGCCATCTTTAAAGGAGGCAAACGTGTTGGCACGGGTTTGCGTTATTTCCGAGGTGAAAAATTCATGAAATATCTTGTAAGGCTTTCCGTTGGTATGTTTTTGTTAGTGTGCCCCAAACTAGAGGCCGCTCTATCGAGGAATTTAATTAAAATAAACGTGTGACTGTCCTAGCCTCCATTACGTATCTTCTCTATGTAAACAAACGTTTCTCATATGCATAACATTGAAAGCGTTTTGATCTCCGGTGATGTATAGGACGGCTATCATTAACACCAGCGATGTTCTCAGTTAGTGCTTCGGAACAGTAATAATTACTCTGTAGTATATAATTCTTTATTGAAAGATCATATTTGTGCATGACAAGCCACTTGAAAACATGATACAACTATTCCGGTTTGTTATTGCAAGCTTTACATTCAGTTTTATACTTATGAGCGTCTACACATTCTTGTTAGAAACGTTTGCTAATGTTCACTGTTTTATATATATACTATTATATGCAAGTCGCGTCGTCCTTATATCCTTTTGCTGGGTCTTATTCTATGAATACTAAATGGACGTTCCATAAGCGTTTGAACATACACGAGTATGTACTGACATTTCATGACAAATGGATTTAATTTAAGTTTTGTATATATTGTTCCTGGGTCATGTAAGTGTATGCTTCATGTAGGTTGTAGCAAATATAATTGATGGCGCATTGATACTGGGTAAAATTGCATGGTATTGGATACTGACACATTCAAGATGTTAATATTGAATTTCTCTGTTCACTCGTTTAGAAGCGTTGCTGACCAATGGCAATACTTAACACTGAGGACATTCTCGGTAGCTGCCATGTTGACATCGTTATCGGCCTCTTTGTAACCGAGTAGTAATAGGTTTGTGAGTTGTGTCATGTCTCAAGATTCCTTTGCGGTGACGTCACACACGACATTGGTAACTCGCCAACCTTACAGCGCGTAGTTCTCTATTTTTTTGAGTGTGTACAGTTCCATTTAAATTGTTTTTATTTGTGCATTGACTCTTGAAGGATGTTTGGAATGCACTGCATAAAAGTTACGGCTTTGTGGATGACGCAATCCGCCTTGGGGGATAATTATAGACGTGATGTTGGAATGAGAGATTGGGGTCGGGAAGATTCTCAGAAGTGTGAATAACTTCAATGTCTTTAAGTTGAGAGCCGTCATTTGAGTCGATGTTTCTGGTAAATAAATGGAATTTCTAACTTTATATTTGTCGTAGAGTTTATTTTGGGACATATTTATTTCCCCGTGATGGGTTTTATATATCTGTCGTTACAGATAGCGGCAATAAAAGTAATTTTCACTGTACGAAGGTTTTATTTGCTTATTTATTTTCGTAGATTTTATTTTGGAATATATTCATTTCCTCGTGATGTGTTTTTTATCTGTCGTTACAGATAGCAACAATGAAACTGATTTCCATTCTACGGAGGTTTTATTTATTTATCTTTTATTTGTAATTCTTTTGTTTTACTGGCAAACAATGATCTATACGCGAGTTTTAGCAGACTCGCCAGAGAAGCCACCATGACGGGACAAGGTTCGGATTGGAAGGTTTAGCCCGATCAGGCCCTTCTCAGTTAACCGAGTCCTTCTATATATATCTTTGCTCTTTTCTGTTACCCGAGTCATTCGATATAGCCCACTGCCCTTCTTCGGTTACCTGAGCCCCTTAGCCATCATTGCAATCTCCTGGTCCTCCCGAAATTGAGCGTGGTTTTGGTATCCGTCTACTTATAGTACTACGGCCCCATCAAAAATGACTTTTTCTCTTGGCGCCAGTGAAAGTTTGATCGGCGGGAGGTTCTTATGTCCATTGTGAGATCCCTTAAAGATATGTATATATAAATGACGCCTGAAGTTTTGTAGCCACACACACGCAAACACAGCGACTGTGGTGGTGTGGTCCTAGTTAGTTTACTAGACCGGTCGGATCAAGTGTAGCGCTCTAGTCGAGCGTGAACTTGACACCTGTGCTGAACAGCTGCCTCGGTGAGTCTTCCTCTCCCACAGAAATGCCAGAGAGCGAGTCATTTTAAGATTGTTGCTGCTTCTTTGACATTCTCGTCAATATTTTGGCCGTCAGCACAATACAGTCAGCCGTCTAAAACTCCTCTTCTTCTTTACCTTTAGCTTTTGCCATTTCTATATGGGGCCGCTGTTTCTAGTTAGCCTTCTCCATCTTCCTCTGTCCTGTACATCTTGTTCTCTTAGACCCTTTTCCTTCATGTCATTCAGTAATTTATCTTTCCACCTGAACTTTGGCCTTCCCCTCCCTCTTCTGCCCCCCACCTCAATGTTCATAACCCTCTTACGTGTTCATCTTCTCTCCTCATGACATGACCAAACCATTTGAGTTTTCTTTCCTGAGCTTTTATGAAACCTCTAATACTTGGCTGTCCCCCTGATCAATTCATTCCTGATCTTATCTCTTTTTGTGGCACCACACATCCACTTCAGCATTCTCATCTCGGCCACTTCCATTCTTCTTTCTTGTTCTTTCTTTATTGGCCAAGTCTCTGCCCCATAGAGCATGGATGGTCTAGCTACGCTTTTATAAAAATTTCCTTTAACTTTTGCACTGGTCCTCCTGTCACAAAGTATCTCTGATGACTTTCTCCAATTCATTCATGCCGTCCAAAACTGGTATGGCGTTAATGGTTATGACACAGATTTTGGTTTGCAGTCCTCTTCTGTATTGTATAAATAGAAGGCACCGTTGAGTGTTGCACGAACCAACTACCAAGGAACCCTTAGGTTCATAGGGCTAGGTAACATCTGTTTGAGAACTGTAAGTTCCTGGTCTGTGCCCCTTCTAATTAGAACCACTTCCATCAGTGGCAAGAAACCGTTTAGACACCTAGAAGATTGTGGCCACAGTAACCTCTGACTCAGCAGTTGTGGGTTTTATATTAGTCTATTTTTATATTAGTCTATAAGTTTCTTTATATTTACATTGGATTATTTATCTCAGGAAGTATGCAAGCAGTGCTACTATCAAACTGTAAGTTAGTAGGCCTATTCAGTTTTATTTTATCTCTATTTCTCATGCTGTCACCTCTGACTACGAGAGGCAATTATTAGGAGAAAAACTTTAACAGTAGATTCTCACACGGTACAGATGGAGATCTTATTTCAAAGACCTCGCTGTGTATAGAGTTTTCATTTTACGCTTCACTTATACACACACACACACACGGAAGATCATTACCAAGCGCTTTCAAGTTTATTCACGTATCGTCGGGGCACAAAAATAAATTATATCACGACGCTTGGTAAAAAAAAAAAAGAAAAAAAAATCTGTGAATTCGTCTCTTAGAAACCTAGTATTCTGTGGGCATATCCTGTTTATCGACTGCGCTTAGCTCAACTGTGAGTGGGATGATGATGTGTTGCTAAGGGACTTAAATTGCGAACTGCAACATTTGGCACTCGTGAATCTAAATAATTTTCCCTTAGGGGCTAGTGCCGTCAGTGCACCTCATACGGTGCACTGTAGGCATTAACTTAAGGTCATTCGCAGCGTGCCTTCGGCCCCTAGCTACAACCCCTTTCTTTCGTTTTACTGTACCTCTTGTCATATTCTCTTTCTTCCATCGTACTTTCCATCCTCCCCTAACAATTGATTCATAATGCAACTGCAAGTCTTTTACTGCCAATTTCCGTTTCAGCGCTGAATGATCTCGTAGGTCCCAGTGCTTGGCCTTTTTGGCCTAAATTCTATATTTAGTGTGAACTTGTAATGTTATTCTATAAGTATGCGTGATTTGATCATTGCCTCTCGAGTATTGGAACTTCATATGGAAATCATTTTAATTTTTGGAGTTTATTTTGGACTCTCTCTCTCTCTCTCTCTCTCTCTCTCTCTCTCTCTCTCTCTCTCTCTCTCTCTCCTAAAGAAAAAATGAAGAATAATGGACTTTTCTAATAATTAGATTTTTCAACGAGATTTTTCCCGTAAAATTATTTTATTTTAGTTTTACATGTTTCGCCATATTAGATAAATTAGTACCACATCCAGTTACTGATATTTTTTTTATTATAATGACTTCAGAGTACTGAATGTGTTGTATACGAAAAAGGTGAATTGTATACCAGTTAATACTGTAGTTTTGTATTTGAAAAGCAAATCTCCAGTTTGTTTGTATTTTAATTTTTTTTTGTAAAGTATATATTTAAAAGTGTTTCAAAACTTTTCTTGCAATTTTTGAAAGACTGCGAATGCAATAATGTTATGATTTGGTGAACAAGATTTATAGGGAATTCCTCTGTGCAGGCAAACTTAACCGTAATGCAAAATCCCTTGGTGTGTGTTGTGTTCGTGTGTTCGCGCGGTGTTTTTGGGTGGTGGGGTGGGGGAGGAGATGGTTCCTCTCGCGTAAACAAGAAAGAGTCCTATCTCCTTGCGTGGTCCAAGAGCCCAGCCTCCTTATGACATCACTGCCAGGCGTACAAGGTGCCGTCCGTCGGCGACAGACCTGCTGTATTGATCTATTCAGTGTTATGGCCTCATATTTTGTATATATTTACAGATAGGCTCAAAATGACCTAATTCTTTATAGATTGACACCTGTCGTCAGTCACCGCTCTGTTTTTGCGGCAACATTGGAGTAAGGTGGTTTGAAGGTGACGTCACTTATGACTCACTTGAGTAACTCATTCATTCCTGATGATCATCAACAACATTGACTTGGAAGTGAACAATCTTTATCTTATCGTGATAAGTTGAATCTGAATCGACGAAACATGAATGAAATATGTTTTGACGCCTCGGGAGGGGCTGTCTTTTTTTATGCCGTCGCAGAGAGAATGAAGAAGCATAACACTTCTTGAAAGGGGGTGGGAGGGACAAGAGAGGTGGAGAATTCAGAAGGTAGAGAGGGTCTTTCTGGACATCCCACTAGGCGCCAGGGGCCGTGTATACCATTTCAACATTTTCTGGCGGAATTCTTTTCTCGTTCTTTGTGACTTTTGGACGGATTTTGGCTTCTTCCAAAGAAGACTAGACAGTAATTCGTTGATTAACCTTTGTAAAATGTTGTCATTCATTGACAGGTGTCAGATGCCACACATTAACGAATATTGCAGGTGTTATATTTGGATTAGAGTAAGTATAATGGGTAGTTGTGGCAGGACAGAGAGGGGGTGGGGGAGAGCCTGTGACTGCGAGTGGTATGGTCTCGTTTTGCGCTGAAGGAATTCTTCTTGGGCTATAATGTAATAAAACTGTAGGCGCCGTATTTCAGGAAATCGCGTATTCTTCTGTACTTGCCCATTAAGTATATCTCCCTCTCACTCTCAGTCGCGTACCTCGTAACGATTAGATAATGTATCGTAAAATCAACCGCCCAGGTGTGCTTGTGAATTATAACATATACTTGTATATGCGGTATATGCAATTATTTATAAGTCATTTTGGGACGGGAAGGGTTGGCGTTACTTGGAGATGAGTGTGATCAGAATTGCATCTTCCTTCTTTCAGCTTCATTCAAACTCAAGGGCTTTGTTCTGTCAGGCAAAAGGTGATGGCGGTGGCGGGGAATTTTCTTGTTATCATGTCTAAGTGGCCCCGAGTTGGGGCAAGAAGTGGTGGGGGGTGCGAAGTTGTTGGGGGTGGAAGATTGCTATGATAAGAGACAGTAGAGAGATGCTGGGGATTAGCAGCCTTTGGGGTGAGTGTAAGTGGGGGGAGTAAGGGGGTAGGGTGCCTGGTATAAGACTATATATACGAGGCGTCGGGTGGAATTGGGACTGGCCCGAGGGCAGTTATGCTGTTGAGGCGTCGCCACAACTCTGAAAAAGAGAGGGAGAGGATAGATATATACTATGTATGTTGCTAGGGATGATGGGGGAGTCTCTCTCAATCTCTCTCTCTTTCTGTATTCTATTCTGCTCTTGGTGTGACCCTCTTTCCCATTTATTCTTTGAGGATCCCCGTCAAGAGCCAGAATTCCTGTTTAGCGCGAGCGGATCTATTGTTTGAACATAATGGTCTGTATTGTTGAGCCTATAAGTGGATATAGACCCTTCTTTGGTCGGTCATCTTATTCTCTCGCCTCCTTGGGATGTCCTGAAAGCCAGTTGTTGGCAAAAGTCATATCCTACCCTTGGCATGAACCCGGTGTGCTGGATAGCCAAAAATTTGGCTATTTTCTTCGTTGAAAGTATTGCCTGAACTATAGTCCCTACCCTCCCATTCCCCTACCTACCCAGCGCCACCCGGGGCGGACAGACAGGTTTTCCAGGGGTGGATGGATGTCTCCCCTACCATTCCCCTACGTATCCTGCCCCCACACGGTGCAGACCAACAGGTTTGCAGGGGTGGATGGATGCATCCTCTACCCTTGCATTCCTCTACCTACCCAGCCCCACCTGGGGCGGACGGACAGGTTTGCAGGGGGTGGATGGATGTCTCCCCTACCATTCTCCTACGTACCCCGCCCCCTCACGGTGCAGACAAACAGGTTTGCAGGAAGAGGGTGGATATCTCCCCTACCCTTTCATTCCCCTACCTACTCTAACCCACCTGGGGCGGACAAACAAGTTTGTAGGAGGTGGGCGACTGTGTCATGTCTCCCCTACTGTCATTCGGGGTAGGACAAACAAGATCAGATCCTCTCGAATTTTCATATTATAGGTAGATTAAGATAAATCGTACTACGAGGCATTTGCTACAACGAAGAACAGGAAATCGACCACTTCAAAAGTCTGGAGATAAAGGTAAGAAATCTTTTGTGATTACAGTAGATAATGTTTCCTGACAAAATTGATTTTATTATTATCATTATTATTATTATTATTATTATTATTATCATTATTATTATTATTATTATGGAACCAGAAATTGATCCGTCGCAACTCATGGAAAAATTATATCGTCAATTCTGCTGAAATAAAGTGCGAGTATGATCTGAACTATATGATGTGTGCGCATGACTTGAAATTAGTTTTAATTCTTTAAGACACTGCGGCTAGTGGTTACCTTCGGATTTTCGTGTATGCAGCTCAATTCAGGGTCTTGGATGGACTGCGTGTTCCTAGATTTCGTCCTCTAATTTTAGATTCGAGGGAAAACAAAGATTAGCGATAAAATCTGGGATATTATTTGGTTTTATAGTTCATTTTGTGTAGCCTCTATAAATACAAAAAACGTCAGCTGTGAATCGGTAGGTTTCACAATAGGACAAACTGTGTGTGTGTGCTAAAAAAATATTAAGAGTACCTAATTTTTGCTAAATATTATTAGTGCCTAATTTTTGCTAAAATATTTGTAGAGTACCTCATTTTTGTGCTACGATTTGTATCCCCCGTGTTATATTGGGCATAAATTTCAGTCCCTCATTATTCTGTTAAAACTACAAATTATGACGTGATTTCGAATCGTCAGCTCCAGTGATGACAATGAAAAAGAATCTCAGGAAATCCGAGGAAAGTCTGAAGAATCTTTGAACGCTGAGATGTCCTTCCGAGGTCCCTCTCGTCCCTCCCCCCTTAGTTCTTACTTAGACGACATTCAAGTTGAAATGCTATTGTCGTAGTTTGTTTTGGCTTATGAAAAAAATTATATGCCAGTGAATACAAAAAATTAAATTAATAAAAATGCTGTCAGCGCGTGTAATTCTATACCAACTTAGTAAAGCGGTCCTTGCCTCAGCGCCAACCCAACTTATGACGTAGTGTCCACAGAGATTAGATAGGAATTTCCTTTTAACTTTCGTCTGTGTTCTTCTGTGTGTGTGCGTGTGTAAGTGGATTTGTTTTTTTCCTTTGTGCGCGGGGATGGTCAATTAAGTTTGTTTGTTCGGTCATTTACTTAATGGTTTTATTGTTTCAGTCTGCTTAATTTGCAATGGGCACAAACGTCATTCTACATGTTTGATATATAGTAGTATAGTAGGCGTTATATGCCTTTGAAACGGCTTCCTTGCTTCTGAAAATGTTTTCTTGTCCTGTATGGGACGCAAAGAAGAAGAATCTCGCCCAAACGACCCTAAAATCGTATAGGATAAGAGGATGGTAAACTCGGGTTTCAGATAGCTTTTGCAGAGTTTAAAAAGGTCGACTGGGCCTTTAAGGTCGACTTGGCCTTTGTATTCGGCAGATTCCGAACCTGTCTACTCTTGTAGTGAGGCGATGGTGCGTCATCCCACCATGAAGAAAGAGACCACTAAGCATAAATATTGTTTTGATGATGAGGGTAGTCGTCATTGAAGATTCCAAACACGCTTTTCGTTTTTTTTTTTCGTTTTTTTATATATTTTTATTAGCTTGTAGGTTAGAGCACAGTTGGCGTTCGAGAGGTAAAATGCCCATGTTACCATTACTTTAATTACACTTGTCTTCAGAGAGTTCGAACTTTTATTTACCCTTTGTCTTGAGGGAGTTCGAACTCTTATTTAACCTTTGTCTTGAGAGAGTTCGAACTTTTATTTACCCTTTGTCTTGAGGGAGTTCGAACTTTTATTTAACCTTTGTCTTGAGAGAGTTCGAACTTTTATTTAACTTTTGTCTTGAGAGAGTTCGAATTTTTATTTACCCTTTGTCTTGAGAGAGTTCGAATTTACCAGCATTATTTATTTACAAAATGTACCCATGTATACATTGACACATTAAAATCAAATATATACAAATACCCAGAGATCAAGGCCCATACCCCCAGCATGTGGTTCTCATACCCCCAAGGGGTATGGATACCTGCTGTTAAGAACTCCTGGCTTAGCCTATCCCCTTCCACCCCCTAAAACCCCTCGCTTTCAGAGTAGAAGTGCTTAGAACCGCTTCCAAATTTTCTTGGAGCGCATTTAGAATTGATTCCTTCGACGCTGGAATGATGCTCAGTGCTACTTCATTTACGTCAGGGAGTGCTTAGAATACTTCCTTCACTTCAGGGAGCGTCTAGAATACTTCCTTCACTTCAGCACTTCAGAGAGCATTTAGAATACTTCCTTCACTTCAGGGAGTGTTTAGAATACTTCATTCACTTCAGGGAGTAATTAGAATCGCCCAGTTTAGTGGGAGAGTACCCAGAACTGCTTCCCGTTTCAGACAATGCCCATAATTGTATTCCTTCTTAGGGTAACATGCTTGCTCACCAATTTCCTGAAAGTCGTTGAGAGAGAAAGAGTCTCATTCCGATACGCAAGCAGTATGCAACATAAGATGTAATTCATGATAATTACAGAAAGGAGAAGCAGATGACTTGTCAGGTGAAGCCGTTTACAATGTAATTCTTGGCAAGTCATTTTTCTCGCTGCCGAGATCGTCAAAACTAAGATGGGCACGTGCAGGGCATTCGTAGTCTGTTTTATTAGACTGGCTACTGAACCCGGAATTGACCAGCTTGCTTCATCAAAAGAATAATAAGAAGAAATTGAGTGGATAGCTTGAGGTGACGACGCACTTTGCTCTTAAACTTCGATAGGCTGTTTCCTAGGTAGTGACTCCCCAGGGGTTTTAATCCTGTATGTATCCACCTACGTATGCGGGGATTTTAGCAAAAGCCCGTTGGAGATGACCGTTAAAACGTAAACAAAAGAATGTAAATATCGTAAAGATAATGACCCCCAAGAAATATTAGTCCTAAATAACGGCCCCCCGAATTTTTCTTGGGGTCACCAGGATCCAGACACTGGATCGTCTCTGGCAGAGAGATCCCCGCGATATTGTAGGGCGCTGGAAATATGGAAGCAGCGATGAATTTCCAGAATGAATTGAAATGGGTTGTAAATGACATGGTTGATGAGTTCACGATATTTGCCGACTGATGGTGGAAATGCGAATAAATATCTCGCTGTTTATTACTTTGACACCGATGGTGATATGATAAGTTCATGTTTAATGTTTTTATCCCCTTATTGAGGAATAACTGTCTTCTTTTAACAAGGTATGCCTAGCCCATCTTGTAAGGTAATTATAGTTTCACTTGTTAAGATTACTGTGACGAAGACTTATTTAGCAAAAGGTAAATTGTGTCCAAAGTGGAACGAGACAAGCTGGAACGTTCCTGCTGTATGATGTGTGATCCTTAACAGTACAAAGAAGAAGAAGAAGTAGTCATTATCCAGCTGTCAGTCGAATGGCACCTTTATTGACACACTGACGACGACGCTTGCGTAATCAGTGTCGTTATCTGTTAACGATACTGTTATCATCCAGGGTAAAGGAAGCGTTCCGCTATCAGAGGTCCTGGTTTTGGGTTTTGGCGGATTCATGACGTCCCAAAATGAAATGACACTCTCTCTCTCTCTCTCTCTCTCTCTCTCTCTCGGTTGTTGTTCTAGTCGTCATTATATTGGGGCCTTCCCAAGATGCCACTGGTGTTGCTAGGGTGGGTATAGGGGACGCGTACCCCGCCCTTAGACTGTGAAATTATAACTGGGATTGAGAAAAGAACTCCAAAATAGTTTTATCAGTGATCTGCGGTAGAAAACCACTGGCAATTCGTGTAAAGGAAAATTTTCCCCGCTGTTCGTACTGGTTAAGTCTTAAATTTATTTTGTAAACATTTCTTAGACGTCTATAACATTATTTTGCTTTTCTTACCGTGCATACTGGTTAAGTCTTATTTCTATTTTGTAAAAGTCTCTTAGACGTCTATCAAATTATTTTGGTAGAGATAGTATGATTCTTAATCCACGCAATGCGGTCTCCAGAAGAAATACGAAAAATAACTATCGTACGTGTGAAGTTTTAGATACATTGGACACACTTTCAAGCCCAGACGCACATGTATGCCCATTCGTACAATCATATTTATTTTACGGTGATTTTTGACCGTTCACGAGAATTTATGAACTTATTGCGACGACGTGCCTATAATGAAAAATGTTGCATTTCATGCCCGCCAACTCACGGTGTCTTCCAGTTTTCCAGTGTCTTAATTGCCATCCTCTCGTCCTTAACTTTCTCGAGTAGCTATCCCTCACTTACACGTGTGCTTCGCTCGCTTCTGCATTCCGCATTCAGTCAGAGATCTACTGAACATGCCCGCTTCGTGGATCCAAGAGACTCATTCACTTCAAACAGCGTCTCTCTCCATTTGCATCTCTTGTTCTGCAATTCATGCGTTCATTAATCTTTCTCAATTCTGTATTTGACTTTCACTAGCGTTCTCGCCCAACTTCTTCCATCTGTTTTTATTACGTGTCTCGTTCTCTCTCCCTTTCTCCGTGACTACCATGTTCAACCTCTTGCATGCATGCACTGCACGTAATTTTTTCATGTCATTTATTTCCCTTTTCTTTCACTAGACCTTTTATTTTCTCATCCTAATACTTACTGTTTTTTTTTTTATCTTGTTCCATTCTTATATCTTGAATTCGCCACAACCCTGCAGAGTCAGTATCCCAAGACTTAGAATTTTATTCCACAAGTTTTCGTAATGTCGCTACAGAGTAGGAAGGAGGCTATTTATGCGCACGCCACAACAATGGGTCCACAACCCTTCGCAACTGCTCCTCTGCGGTTGTAAAGGATTTAGGACCCTACGTGTTGTAGTGTCTGCTACCACCTCGCTGTTGCTCAGTAAATATACTTGTATAGACTGACTTGTGATATGTGGTTGCCAATGGTCTCAAGAAAGAGGAGGAGCCATTACGTCCTCCAAAAGGGTTCCACAACCCTTAAATCGGCGCTCCTCTGCCTTTGGATCCAATATATTGCTGTAGAATCCCAAGCCATTATTGGCACTTGCTATACAGCGGTCGTGTCCAGGTACCACTGTTGATTCCCAAGCGCGCGGAACGTTCCTTTTGATAAACTGACCGACGTCATATATATCTATATATATATATATTATATATATATATATGTGTGTGTGTGTGTGTGTGTGTGTGTATAATCTGTGCACTAACTAATATAACTGAATGCATTTTTTCTCTCCAATATCATTACTGCTGTCACCAGTATTATGATTACTATCTTTTATACTACCTCAGCTATTGTGTGGATAGTGTCGTTTATTCATTTTTTTTATCATGTCTCGTGTATCTAGATTGTGCATGTTACTGTCTGTATTTTGTATATTCTATGTATATGGCCCTGAGCTGAAATAAGGGATATTATTGTTATTATTATTATTATATTTGTGCAAAACAAAATCTTCATGCCCACCGGAATTTAGAATACACCCAATAATGGAGTCCCGATCAGCGGGCAGGTTGTTGAGCGCCCTGCAGTTTGCTTAGAGAGAGAGAGAGAGAGAGGGAAAAAATAGAAGAATAAGTAAAACAAATCATGAAGTTGGGCAGCTGAGATCCAAGAGTACCCCCTAATAAGAACAGGTCTCGACTGATTTGGGGTAAGGGGGGTTGGCGAGTAGAAGGGGGGCATTTTTTGGGGGATGGGTGCGGCACTGAATGGCAATACGTAGAGCGAAGGGGGGGGTGGGTGTTGCTTAGCCTCCTACTGCAACTCTTCTACCATCGCCGCCGCCGCCGCTGCTGCTGTCGACTTTACCTCCACCCTCTTTCTTTTCTATCCTCCCTTTTCTCTCTCTCTCTCTCTCTCTCTCCTGTTCTTCGTCCTCCAACCTTCACTTTTCTTGTTTACTTTTTTCATAATCATCGTCATTATTCTTCTAATTCGTGCGATGTCTCATTTTTTTTTATCTATTAGCCCACATACTTCATTTTATGGTGTCTGTTTTTAGTAACAGCAAATATACTTATCAAATTTTATTCTTCTCTCTCCCATTTTACTTTTCCTTCCCTCCTTCACCTCTTCTAGTCTGATCTAACCTCCTTTCTCCGTACGCGCCAACTTTTTTTTTTTTTTTTCGCGCCATTTTTTTTCCGCCGCTCATACGCCCTTAAATTTCTACACACATACATCTCACATCTCCTGAATTGGCCGAATCTCGCTCTTTGGATATCATAAGGTATCGAAGAAGAAACATTTGAGAGAAATTCCCTTCGGACTAGACTGATTGATAATCGAATTTTCATTTAGAATGTGTGCTGACCAATCAAGTTTTTAAAATGATTTTTTTGAACTGAAGATTAATCCAGGGAAGGGTTCGAAAGCTTTTACATAGTTTTATAAAGTACGACCTTAAAGGACATTACTTGTGCCCTATTATTTGTGATTTCTGCCCATTAAATAGTTTCTTAGTATCGAGTTGTGAATCATTTCGTCGTAAGACGTCGTAACTGTACAGATCATAATTGCAAGTTGAAACCTGGGGAGTCAAAGTTCTAGGTAAATGTCTACGAAGATCAGCATCGCTGTGGACAATTTTACTGAAACTCCATTTATACTTTCGAAGAGGGGCTCGGTATGCATTTACATCATACAGCTTCTTGTAGTATAACCCTGATAAACCGCATAGTTTTACCTACACCTTTGTACTTAAGGTCACTTGTGCATTAGTCATCCCTCCCCTCGTCAGAATTGTCTTGGTCTCTCGATGGCACGCATAGGCCGAGGGCGAAAAACTTTTTGTCATTTCACCTCGCTCACTAGAGGTACCGGTTCGCGTCATGACCTGGAACGCGTGCATGGTGTCTGAACGGTTGTGCGCGTTATTTTTACTCCTTTGTTTATTGGAGGAAGGGCGGGGGCAGTTGTATGAATTACTACAGGCTCAGAATGTCACTCTGGCATATTTGGGGAAAGTGTATGTTTAGGTTTCGATGGAGAAAACAAAATAGGTAACTGAACGATTGGTATGAAAGAGCACTGTGTTTTGAGTGGAGTTGAATATAGTTTGAGTTGAATATAGAATTTTGGCCAAAGGCCAAGCACCGGGACCTATGAGGGCCATTCAGCGCTGAAATGGAAATGGACAGTAAAAGGTTTGAAAGGTGTAACAGAAGGAAAACCTCAAAGCAGTTGCACTATGAATCAAGTATTAAGAGAGGTTGGAAAGTAAAATGAAGAAATATAGTATGAAAGGAGGTACAGTAAAAGGGACGAAAGTGGTTGCAGCTAGTGGCCAAAGGCACGCTGCAAAGAACCTTAAGTAATGCCTACAGTGGACCGTGTGAGGCACATTGACGGTATTACCTCCCTACGGGGCTAGTGTGTTTTAGACACCGGATTGGGTTTGATGATCAGACCGTTGATAAGAACAGCAGCTTTAGAAGTTAAGAGAGCCGAGGGGGTTGGGGGGGGGGGGGAGGAGTTATTGCAGGTTACGTGGAACTACAACTGATAAAGACGTGATGTGAGGGGTACCGTGCATGTATACTTCGTAGAAGGCAATTTGTTAAAAACTAACAACTTTTTACGATGAAAGTGGACATGTATTATTTTATGCAAGTTCGAAAACGACTTGTTCGTATGCGTGTCTGACTTAGTATTTTAATTTGAATGGATGAAGTTACGAAGAGGAGGGGAAACTGCAGATTTGTGGAATGAGCAAATATAGTCCCGAATGAGGGGAGCTGATATTTGAAGGTAAATTGGTGACGATTATCAAGAGTTCCAGAGACTGGTGAAAGTGTTGCAGATATTGGCAAGATATATTTCTTTACCTAATGTTGTATATATAATAATCTTTGCAGAATGTATATCATTTCTTCGCAGAAGGGTATATATAATTTATTTACAGAATGGCTAATAGTTGCTATTATTATATATTTTGCATCATCTGAATGTCCATTGATTGAGAGTTACAACAAAGAGTTACAAGGATTAGGATGTCTCAAAGACTTGTTAGTCCATCCTAAGAGGAGACATCGTGTGCCCACTTATCTGTTGGAGCAGGTTTTAGTGTGCATTCCATGTGTCCTAATGATTTTGTCTAGCTTTCTTTTAAACTCTTCCACGCTGTTGCTATTTACAACTTCTGGTGGCAGTTTATTCCACGTGTCTCATATCTTGTATGTAAAGAAGTTCCCACAGTGGAATGTGTTGTAACTTTTCAGTTCTAGTTTCCATCCATTATTTCTTGTCTGGTTTTCGTTTAATGTAAAAAGGTTACTGTCTACTTTTGTGTTTAAAGAGACCAAAGTGTTCCGTACGGCTGTCATTTGGGCTTGAATAAGCAGACTTGGTGCTTGTTTTTCAACATCCTATCCACTACTAGAAATGTCAAAAGACTGCTTGCAAAGAAATCTGTAGATCACTCCATAGTTATGTCAGTAACTTTGGATTCGAACAATTACAAAGTTAAAAGGCATTAGAAAAACAACTGTTATAAGATAAAAATGTACTGCTCACGAAAGGTACTATATATGTCACTATGTTAGTGTAAGAGAACAGTCAACATATCGCAAAGATTACGTTCGAATCCTAAATGGAAATATTGACTAGGATTACCAATCCCAGTTGGTGTTCCGTTCGTCGCGCTCTTTTTGGGAATTGCAGTTTCCTCCTCGGGAGAGATTTATGACTTGGATAATCAACGAACCACAAGCAGCAGGTTTGTCCCATGTTCAAGTTATGGCGTGCGTAAGCGATCAGCTCATATCTCAAAGGCCCTTAAAAAAATATCCTTGTTTTAAGAAAATACTGCTTCTGTGGTCAGTCATGGAGCAACACCACTGAGTCTGAATATCCTTTGCTCATCTGTGCTTGCCCGTGTTTGTCCTTAATATCCGTGTTTTGGTTACCGTAAGATGTGGTATTCGATTCTCTCTCTTTCCCTGTGAAGCTTTGGGTTCGATCCCTAGGGGTGGAGCAGTTTTTCCTTGAAACAGTCGCACATCTGCTGTTTAACTTAACAGCGAGATGTGTATCTTGTTATCAATCGATTGAGAAAAGTCGTATCTATGTAGCACCATAAAGCAATCAAGGGCGTAATTGGCATGGTGTTGGCTTGCCACCTCGTTGCCCGCGAGTTCGATTCTCGGGCGTTCCACTGAGGGGTGAGAGATGTTTATTTCTGGTGATAAAAGTTCACTCTCGACGTGGTTCGGAAGTCACGTAAAGCCGTTGGTCCCGTTGCTGAATAACTACAAACAAACAAACAAACAAACAATATTACGACTAAGCAATCGCGCACCTTGCTGAGTAGAACCCCTTGACCAGATTCTCTCTCTCTCTCTCTCTCTCTCTCTCTCTCTCTCTCTCTCATGTTCATGCATCTATTTTAGGATTCAGGAATGTGTGTCTCTAGCAAAGTATATAAAGCATAGCGAAGTACACATACACCCAATGCAGTCGACACCGTTCGGAATAAAGTATAGCGACACGAGAAAGGACGACAAAATGGTCTCTTGCCTTGTCTTGTCTTGGTTGCTATACCAGAAGGTGAACAGGGATTACTTCAACCATGAAGCGAGGGGACATTATATATATATGCCGAAGGTCAGATGTACTCCGTGATGTCGGACGTAGCTCCTTTAAGTCCCATTCCTCCTCCCCTTTTTTTTTCTTTTTTTTGTTATTTAGGCGTGCTTGTAGATATATGTAAGTACTCGTGTGTACTACTGTGAGTATTCATGAAGGCTTTTTTGAACTTCATTGTATGGTATCCGGTTCTTCGTATTTAGATGGTGTGATATATATATATATATATATATATATATATATATATATATATATATATATATATAATATATATATATAATATAATAAAAGGAGTCCATAAAAACGCCATAATATAGATAGAAAGTACTATATTTCAGATACTGCTGTCTCTCTCTTCAGGTAGATGAATGAGAAAAGTTACAGAAAAGGTGGTATCTTGTTTGTCCGCCCATGGTGGGTCTGGGTAGGGTAGGGGGAGACATCCACACTCCTGCAAACCTGTTTGTCCGCCCTGGGTGGGACGGGATAGGCAGGTGATCGGGAGTGTAGGGGGAGACCGGAGCCCCGGGTTCCAGCACTCGCAGAGCGTGCCAACAAGCTTTTTATTTATTTATTTTTTTTTCTAAAGAACGGACAACAAAGGGACAGGAGATCTGATTCCCATCTCTTGCCCAGGCCCAGAGAAGACAAGAAAGCTACAGATCTGCCTCTTAGATGAAGAAAGGAAGGTTATTCGAGTCAGGAAAAGCAGAGGTAAGAATAAAGTTCTGGTCCTTGCGTTTCTTTTTCTCATGCGATATGTCAGTGGAGCGTAACGGCGCTGGTCTGTTCCCTGTGTCTGTGGTGAGCTCTTCAACGTTCCTAGCGAAACGAAACGATTATGAGATTACTCATTTCTAATCTTTGATTCCCGTCAGTGCACCTTATGCGGTGCACTGTATGCATTACTTAAGGTTTGCAGCGTCCCTTCGGCCCCTAGGTGCAGCATCTTTTATTCCTTTTTTACCGCACCTCCGTTCATATTCTCTTTCTTCCATCTTACTGTCCAGTTGATTCATAGTGCAACTGCTTTGAGGTTTTCCTCTCGTTGCCCCATTCAAACCTTTTACTGTCAATTTCCGTTTCAGCTCTTGCCTTTGTCTTCAATGCTAGTATTACAATCCAACTACGTCGGGAGGTGCATTACAGATTGAATCAATGGGATCTGGTAAAGAAATTCCGCCGCCAACGATTACTTTTCCGCGAATTTTTCTAGGTTTATCAATGAGTGGCTTTGTATAGTTTTGCCATTCACGAAAGGAACTGGTATCGGTAGACACTGGTTGATTGTTCTCTGTCGCCAGCCAATCTCGATACCGTTGTCGACGTCGTTATGACTGGAGGAGAGAGAGAGAGAGAGAGAAGTGTAGGGGGTGGGGGCAAGCGGGCTGACCTGGTCTTCACATGACTTGGTCATTACGCAGGAACCGTCTGGGTACCTGTCCAGTGTTCCAGACAGATTGACCTGACCGTCTGGAAAGTTTACTAAGAGTGGTCAAAAGGGCTCAGCGTCACATTTCATTGGTTTTCATTCGTTACATTGATCGTCCAAATGGTGTTGATTCCCGTGCTCTCACTTCTAATATTTCCAAGCGATTTAGCCCTTACGTCTTCATATTTCATTGGGTGTCAGTTTTCACTTTCATGACGATTTTGGCAGATGCGAATCGTATCTTTTATTTCTCTGAATTTCAATTTTGCTGGATTTCCTCCCGAGGTGCCAAGTCAAGCGAAGACGATTGGCCCCCGGGGTCCTATGCGGTGCCCCAAGTGACATGCCCAACAACACGAAGTTCAGCAAGAATGCTTGTGTCCAACGGCTCCATCCCCTTCATTCGACAATCTCAATTGTGTAATCACTGCTTTACTCGTCTTGTGCAGCTTCGTCGTGGTTTAACAGCCATTTCTATCCACTTTCCACCACCCTTCTGGTCACCCCCACACATTCCCATGATGGGGGATCCCTCGGGGGCGGTGGGTTGGGGGGGGGGGTGTGGCGACTGGACAGCCCCCTGCCTCCCCACCCGGTGTCAGCTAGTTACAGGAGCACCAGACTTGCCGGAATGCCAAAATGCTGGCCCCTTCTGTCTCTGGGTATTCTTGCTTGATTCTTTTATCTTTGTTTTTTTTTTCGTTTATCGTCAGAAACTTGGTCTGCATGCACGTAGCTATCCCCACACGGTCACGCTAGCGCTAGATCATTCAGACGGTGCAGAAGATGGACTTCTCTACACAATTTTTGGTCATTCGTCGTCGCAAAGGATCGGATATACTCAGATCAGCATATGAATGTGCGTCGCACGGCGTGATTACGGGGCTTAATATCCATCCATCTGTCGAGCGGAGTTTTAATTCTGGGCTGCTCGGCGAAGGAGAAAACGGAGAAGTACCAGACAAGAAAAAGTTGCCATCTGACATCGTCCGGGTGGCGCGCGAGACAGCTTGGCCACTAGTGTAGCCTCGGGTATTTTGTGTGCGTGCGGGCGTACGTACATTCTGATGTCGGAATGTGTGTGTGTGTGTTCGGTATTTGCTCGCGCGCGCGCGGGCGGGCGCTTTGTGTATGTATCGTAGTAGGTATTGTTTTACGTGCATACCGGGGAATTAGCGCGATGGTAAACATAGAGAGAGAGAGAGAGAGATATATATGCAAATTAAGAGCTGTATAAATGTGTTGTTTGAAATATAAATGCGGATCAGCTGATAATGTTCAACAGTTGGAGGGCTACGCGAGAATACATTAAGAAGCGGTGCCCCAAAGAAGAAAGAGAGAGATTTATGAATGCCCGTTACACTTGCTAAATGTTTCAGTTCCCTCGGATTTGGTTCCTCAAGAAGAGGCCATATTAGTTGGCCTTCTCCGTCCGTCCCTTCTCTCTATCTCATTCTTGCCTCTCGCTCTTGCCCCATTCGCGCCCTCCCTCCCAGCTCCCTTCTTCTTCTTCTTCTTCTTCTTCTTCTTCTTCTTCTTCTTCTTCATCTGGCAGTGGTCAGTGTGGGCAGGTTCTCGGGGCACCGGTGTCCTGGGGGCTGCCAGGGCCAGGAGACGTCAGGTATTGGTTGGTGGAGGAGTTGGGCAGCTAGCTCCTCTTCCTACATAGTCCCTCGGGCTACCACACCATCTCTCTCTCTCTAGATGCCAGCCAGCAACTCTCCTCCTCCTCCTCCTGACCCCCACCTCTCTCTCTCTCTCTCTCTCTCTCTTTCTATCTCTCTCTTTGATTTTCTACGTCATTTATCAGTTGTATTTGATTCCCCTTTTCTTTCCAACGACGTTTCGACGTTGGCGCACCTCCCGTTAAAGCCTGTCGCAGGACCCTGGGACGTCGAAGTCCTTGAAACCTGGGAGTTGTTGTAGGATCCTTTTAGTTCATTCATTGTGATGACATCACCATTCATTGCGCCACCAAAATGCCTGCCAGTTGCCTCCTCCTCCTCGTCCTCCTCCTCCTCCTCCCTTTCCCATTCCCCCCTTCCTCCTACCTCATCGCCACGTAAATTCCCCCTCCCTCTCCTTCGCGACAACCTCCGCCATCCTACGGACCATCCCTCTTTCTTCTGTTGATGCTGCTGCTGCTGCTCCTTCGTTCCTCCTCCAACTGCTCCTACTCCTGCTCTTCCTCCTCCTCCTCCAGATCTGTCCTCTTTTCTCCTCCTCTTTATCTGACTTATTTCCCTCTCCTCTTCCTCCTTTTTTGCTTTGTCGCCTCTTTTCCCCTAACTCGACCCTCTCCTCCCGATCGACGTCTCTCCTCTCTTTTTTGACTTCTCTCTTTTTGACTTTTCTTCGACGCCGCTTCCCTCAGCTCACCCAGTTCCTCCTCTCTCTTTCCATTCTCTTTCTCCTCTTACTGACTTCCTCTTCTTCCGTTTTCTTGTCCCAGCTTTTTTTTCCCCTCCATCTCTCTCTTCTTTTTTCCTCACCTGATCTCTCTCGTTTCTACTCCTTCATTACCTCTTTTCTATTTTTTTTATTGTTTCATCTCCCTCCTCCTCCTCCTCCTCCATCTCTCATTTCTCCTTTCCTTTCTCCTTCTCTCCTCGCCACTCTCTTCCGTTATTAATGCAATCATGACAGGGCCTATTTAGGTCGAGTCTAGTGATACAGTCATCATTCAATCCTTGTCCGTCTGTTTTGGCATATGTGAACTTTGTGTAGCCTATAAGCTACGAACATTTTAATTATTAGTGCCCGATTGTGTGCATAATACGCTGTTACCACTATTGTTATCATTATATTATTATTATTATTTCTGCTGTTCATGTATCTGTTATGACGTTAGTTACTCCTATCGTTACTCGATCTCATAATTACTTCTGCTGTCATGTATCTGTTATGACGTTAGTTACTACTATTGTTACTCGATCTCGTAATTACTTTTGCTGTCATGTGTATATTACCTACTGTTTTTTAGGAGAGGGTATTACTCCTTTCATTTTGTCTATCTAGTTTATATAAATGAAAATGTGATTTACATACGTATGTTTAGCTTTGTACTGTACTTCCTTCAATGTCAAAGCCCATTACTGATGTCAGGGGTTGTTCCGCTACGGGACAACCCCAATAGACGTCCTGTATATGTATCTATTTTGCTGATGCTGCTCCTCGCACAGAATGGCGAGAGATAGGGGCCGGTGTGTCTAATAAATTAGCCTTTCACGAGGCCACTATCTAAATCTAAAAATCTCTTCCGACTCATACGTTACACCTGACCAGGAGGAGGAGGTTCGATGGGTTGTTATAATGTCGTTTTCACCAGTCGTCATGATTATCTCCTAATCTCGGCTGAGGGTTAAATGTCTCGAATCTTCCGCGTAATCTCCAACGACGGATTAAAAGACCTGGGTTATGACTCATTTGTAGGTCTCCCAGGTGGATGAAGTGTCTCGGATGACCGTGAAATATTCGGCTTATAAGTCCTTAGGGGGAAATCTTTTTCACTTCCGAAGTGGCTAAAGTCTCTTCATCTCCACAGATAAATCTCAGTATGCCAAGTGGACCAAACTTAAGTCTTAATACCCGCTCTTCTTATCCAGAGTGGCTTACGTGTCTTGGCCCCTCTAGATTGTGTGAAATTGGATTGTGTCCTGACCTTCCTGGTGAAGTGATCGTGCTGGATTATCTCAAACAATATCCCCAGGTGGATTGTCACGTCATCGTCCCAGTGGGTTCAATGGCTAGGTTTAGTCGTATATAGCTTTTAAGACTTGTCAAAGGTCAAATTCCAGGGAAGAATAAGAGTAAAATGGACAGTAATAGCTAAAGTCAGTACCGAGTCTAAAATTAGTAGGGAACACAAGAGTAAAAATTAGTAGGGAACGCAAGAGTAAAAATTAGTAGGGAACGCAAGAGTAAAAATTAGTAGGGAACGCAGCGTAGTAAAAAAATTGACGTACCATCCTCCACTATCAGAAAAAGTGCGGACGGACAGGCAAATGACCATCTCCATAGTTTTCTAAACTAACAAGTGAGTGCCGACAATGCAAGAACATTGCTTTTACTTGAGAGTTGGTGGTGCTTAATTGAGAGCAGTGCGGAACTTCAAGATTTCCTGGTTCCGAAAAGCTCCCGTTTGGGGGTTTACCAGAGGCCAAATTTTCACGGGCCGCTTTATGAGCAAGAGCCCGTGCTGGCATATGGCCAGCTTAATCTGAAGCAATAACGGGCCAAATTAGAGGTGAGACGGGAAAGGGGAAATCGAAATTAACAGACGAAAGTTGGGACGCGTGAGAAAAGTGAAGTTTCTCCATTAAACTAGTACATTCTCTCTCTCTCTCTCTCTCTGAAATTCTCATTTGCTATTATCATTGTGTAAATTTTTGTGAATGTAAAATTTCTTCTTTTACGTAATATGGCCACTTAAAAATAATAATAAGAGAGATTTATGGTCACTTAAAAACAATAATAAGACGCGTCTCGAAATCGAGCTTGTTTTTGTTTGAGAGAGAGAGAGAGAGAGAGAGAGAGAGAGAGAGAGAGAGAGAGAGAACTACCACCAGCCACCTGCAGCAGATACACAAGGAGAAAGAACGATCTGATTGTCTCAGCGGCATCGAGCCCGAGTTGTGGGTGCTAAGACGGGATGGATACGCAGAGGTAAATTACGGCCGGAGCCTAATCTCGAGAGAATTAGTAAGCTGCGTTCTTGTCAAGTGTCGAGGCTGGTTATTTGCAGCCTCTAATCTCCTCCCCTGGCGGTATTCTGGTGCATGCTAATTATGCAGCAATCAAACAATTTGCATAAACATTCATGTATACGTATTACGCGATTAAATACAAACAGCGCGCGCACAGTGGTGCTGGTATACGTGTGTGTACGAGTACACAGCATTCAGAACTCTATGTACGCAATGTTTATCCAGAGACGAAAAGAATTATGAAACTGTGATCTGGACAGTATATGAACTGTACAAAATTCTTGCCTGACACTATTCTCCTGAAAAGAAGAGAGAAAATGGTGAGATATCTCTAGAGAAGCTTATGTTTATATGTGCCATTGTTAATCCACTGAATAGTTGTAAGTTCTGACAAAAAACGCTTGAGACAAGCAGTTCGAGCCCGATTAGACTATGCAATTCGAACCTACCACGATCGAACGATGGCTTGAAGGATGCTAATACTGAGTTTGGGTACAGTTTTATTCGAATGCTGGATAATTGTATGTATAATGTATGATGGTAGAACGAGTGAATCAATTGACTCTGGAATCGACAGAAGCAAGAAAGGCACTGAACGCGTCGAAGGTGAAGATAGAGGAAGAATGTCTCAAGAACGCAACGGACGATGAGGTGTAAGCCAATGAAATTTGCAATTTGCATTGTAAAGAGGAGAGGATGCTGGTGGAAATGGACGTTTCTTCAAGAGAATTCTCGGAGAATTAGCGCTGCAGGGATAAGAAAGAAGGAAAAAAAAGGCGGCTACGTGGTGAACAAGCTGAATTAGAATAAACTGCGCGAGTTTATGTCTTGTTTAGAAAACTGAAGATTACCTAAGGAAGGGCTAATATATAAGATTACCGTAAACAAGGGCGACACCAAGATAAGACAATGGTGGACAGAAAGCGCTAGAGATGTCTCTCTGTTCAGGAGGTGCAAAATTAATATAATTGCATACTAAGGAAGGAGGATGGGCGACCATCCTGTGTCGTTGATAAAGAAAGGTGCTTTGGGTGCCGACGGGAGGCATATGTGGAAATATCCACTTTTCTTAGCCATTTAACTTTATTTTCTGATGGTTTTCCGTATAAATGGTGTATGAAACTCTCAGATACGCGCCATGCAACTCTCAGCCACATACTATGAAACTTTCAGCCACTGCTCGGTGGTGGCCTGTGTTGTTGGTACCTTGCACGGTCATGGCTAACTTTAACCTTAGATAAAATAAAAACTACTGAGGCTAGAAGGCTGCAATTTGGTACGTTTGATGATCGGAGGATGGATGATCAACATACCAATTTGCAGCCCTCTAGCCTCAGCCGTTTTTTAAGATCTGAGGGCGGAGAGAATGAATTTGGGGCGGACGGACAGAATAATCAGGCACAATAGTCTTCTTTTACAGAAAACTTATAGATTAGTAATGGATGACTCGATTTTCGTTTATCGCGGGGAAATAAAAAACGAGGGTTAATTAATGATTTTGCCTCATCTTCCATAAAGAGTAACAATGGTCGGAACTATTTGATTAGTGATAATGAGTTTGTATCCCCTTCACAAAATTTTGATACATTAGGCGAACATTAGTTTTTAGAAGTTGTTCATGACTTAGCTGACGAAATAGGTCTGGCGTAAAAGTCAAGACCTTGTAACGTAATTCACGAGGCATCTCTGTATACTTTATAACAAAAAGGAAAATTTTAAGCCATCCTTATTTATCAGAGGGTCCATAAAAACTGAATTCAACCCCGAAAACCCATAAATTTAGGTTGATCGCACAACTACTGTTCCGAAAACTGATGATTGGGACCAGCGTTTTGGGGGGTACTTTTGATTTTATGGGCCCTTAAGTTCACGTGCTTTTCTAGTAATTGGGTGCGACCTTAAGCATTAAGACTTGATATTTATTCTTACAAAGCTGCTACCGTTTCGAAAAACGAGGCATGCGAGCAATGTAGAAGAGAAGACGAGTCGAAACTACAGCAACAGACTACGAGAAAAAAAAAGCACATCAAAGTTCAGACGTACTATACCGCCTCAACATCATCATCTTTGCCTCAGATTCCGGGAATGTGACGGAACTCCTCCTGCTTTAGAGCGTGAGCGAGGGCAGGCAGGCCCAGTCTGGGCTGAGCTCTAGAAGAAAGTTCAGTCGGCTCAGAAAGAGAAAACTGCTGCCGCCCAGTGTGTAACCGGACTTCGGGAGGTTACTTACACCAGCCTTTATGTATGCCTCCTCCTTATTGTGTGTGTCATTCATCTCGAATAGTCTGTTACTCTATATCTGAAGGAACTCGATGCCAAATCAATGTCTTGTTATGAAGAAACACAATATATTAAGTTTTATTGTCTAAGTTACTGCATTTCTTTGTGAGAAAGGGAGTTTTATGTAGGTATGCTTGTCAAACCAGGCAATTCTATGTAGCTATGCTTGCGAAACCAGCAATTCTATGTAGCAATCCTTGTGAAACCAGGCAGTTTTATGTAGCTATGCTTGTGAACCCAGAAAATTTTATGTAGCTATGCTTGTGAAACCAGGCAGTGTTATGTAGCCAATGCTTGTGAAACCAGGCAGTTTTATGTAGCCAATGCTTGTGAAACCAGGCAGTTTTATGTAGCCAGTGCTTGTGAAACCAGGCAGTGTTATGTAGCCAATGCTTGTGAAACCAGGCAGTGTTATGTAGCCAATGCTTGTGAAACCAGGCAGTGTTATGTAGCCAATGCTTGTGAAACCAGGCAGTTTTATGTAGCCAATGCTTGTGAAACCAGGCAGTGTTATGTAGCCAATGCTTGTGAAACCAGGCAGTTTTATGTAGCCAATGCTTGTGAAACCAGGCAGTTTTATGTAGCCAGTGCTTGTGAAACCAGGCAGTGTTATGTAGCCAATGCTTGTGAAACCAGGCAGTGTTATGTAGCCAATGCTTGTGAAACCAGGCAGTGTTATGTAGCCAATGCTTGTGAAACCAGGCAGTTTTATGTAGCCAATGCTTGTGAAACCAGGCAGTGTTATGTAGCCAGTGCTTGTAAAACCAGGCAGTTTTATGTAGCCAATGCTCGTGTAACCAGATATATTTTTGAATTAAACACTTTCTTGTCTGTAATTTGGCAAATTTCAAGTAAATTTATACCCAGCAGTCGTATATTACTGTGTATACGTTGTATTTTTGTTTATACATTTGTTTGTAATTAAGGCTATCTCAACTGTTGCTTCGTGTACATTTCTCATTGCAAATAGCGTTTTATTTCAAAATTTTCATTATTATTCATGAAAAGTCAAATATTTCAGACCAAATACATTTCAATGGCGTACGATAGGCCAGCAAATTTAATTCGTAAATGACAAAGAGATTTTTCTTTTTGGATAATATTATTTTAGCTTCACACATTTAACCCTGGCTTCTTGGTAGAAGATAAGAATATTGGGAGTGGTTAAAATGTTCCTATTCTGAAGTCAATTATTAGAGATGATGCCTAAGGGAGAGTGGTGGTGACTGGTTTCGTTTGAATGTGGGTCTGAGATAGGAGTTTGTTGTGTCACCTTGGCTGTTGAGTGTCTACGGATTTTTTTTTAGATTTCATTTTATTTATTTATTTCATTTTCACGGATGATTGATGCAAGAGGTCGAGCGAGGAGTTGTGTTCATTCATGAATTCAGAAACTTAAGTATAAATGGGGCAGAGGCAGATGTGTTTTCTTTGCTGTGGACGTATCTCTTGCTGAGGGTAAAAGCCTTATGTTGTATTTACACATAGACACGCGCGCGAACACACATTATATATATATATATATGTGTATATATTGTATGTGTATATATATATATATATATATATATATATATATATGTATGTAGTATATATACAGTGTGTATGTGGGTAATTTTAGACCTTAGCTTAAGAGTGACAAATTTCTTCAAAATGTAATGAAATCGAGAAGTTACGAGGAAATGTGGATATCAAATATATATATATATATATATATATATATATATATATATATATATATATACATATATGACGGCTAAAAATGTTCTGTTACAATAGAATTCCACCCAATAAAAGGAGCCCATAAAACGCCAAGATTTAGAGAGTACTATATTTAATAATAATAGTATTAATACCTTTATTCCACAATATTACAGTGGGTATTCTTAAAGTGTGCATTGGATTAAAATATACATAAAACGTTTGTTTAAAATTTACCTCTGTTGATTAAAGTAATATACACCTACATTTATATCTATATTTCAGAGACTGCTGTCTCTCTCTTCAAGAGAGAATCAGCAGTCTCGAAATGTAGTACTTATTTCCTATATATTTTGGTTTTATGGGTTCTTTTAATAACCTTTATATATATATATATATATATATATATATATAGATATATATATATTATATATTAATATATTCAATATATATTAATTAATATTCAGTATCTGATAGAAAAGCAAATCTGCACAGAAAAGATATTCGACGTGGATGCATTAGATACTCAAGACTTGTTTTAGATCCGCTGGAGGCATGTCAGTGTACTTGGGCCCCTTTGCCGCTATTCGTAGTCAGGACACACCTGTAGCGATGCAACCTTTTGCAGGGGGGGGGGGGGGGGGGATTAACAATACCTTGTTGTTGTTTGTTTACTGACTTCTGGTTTTTTTATGGGATGTTTTTCCGTCTCTTCCTCTTCGTCGTAGATATCTGGTGGACAATGATTTTCTCGGTTGTTGCCGATTGTTTTTCTGTATTTTTGCAGTTTTTCCGTCTTTATGTTCTCTCTTTCAGCTCTGTCTCGTAGCTGGTAGCGAGGTCCCTTTTCTTTGGACCTTGGCCGGTATAGTGTCTATGATAGCAAACATTCTTTAACTGCGTTTCATTCTTCGCCCTTCGTAACTCGATATTACATTTGAGAGACCTTGTCAATATAGTCCACAGGAGAAAAGAGAGAATGAAAGACTTTAGTAGCTCGATAATTTCGCCTTCCACCAGACCTCTTCAAAAAGCTTTATTTTAACAAAACAGAATGAGTATATACGTCAGTTTTAATTTTATTTTTCCAGTGGGAAAGTGTTTCTGAATTTTTGTATATACTCATTCTGTTTTTTTTAGAATAAAGCTTTTGAAGAGGCCTGGTGGAAGGTCTTTATTTTCTCTTTTCTCCTGTGGATTATATTGACATATCTCATCCTCGTGTTATGAAGATTATATTTATTGAGAGACCTTGAATCAGGCAGTATTTGTGCCCCCAAAAAAGCCTGAATCTTCACCGTAAACTCACCATGAATATGTGCATCTTACTTGTAAACTGAACCCTTTGGTTTTTGCAACTGTGGGCGTCTGTGGATGCAGAGAACCCCCAGGGTTGACAAAGCTCACCTTCCTCCTCCCTGAAAAAAAAAAAAGAAATTACGTTACCGAATAGGGACGGATTTTGGGCGTCGAAGATGCATTTTGGGTAACCTCTCCCAATCTTCCCCCCAACTCTCTCTCTCTCTCTCTCTCTCTCTCTCTCTCTCTTCTCTTCATCCGAGCCAGATGGGTAAAATGTTCATGAAGACACGATCGTCGATCCGAAGGCATTTTTGTAGCTTGTGTTGGAGGCAGGTATTTCTTCCAGCAACTGGAAGTGTTCCAGTAACACTGTCTATGGATGCATTATACAAAATTATTTAAACTTTGTCACTTTCAGCCTTTGATTCTTAACCAAAATCAAGCTCATATATATCAAACCGCTTATCTCTTAGTCCACATATCTGGCTACACGTAGGATTCGATCTATGTTCGCGAACGCTTTCTGGTTGCCAGTAAGTTGCTGCTGAACGAGCAGTGGTCCAGGTGCCTCTCTGTCTGGCAAGTCGCCCGCCCACCACGCCTCCTCCTCTCCCCCGTCTTTCTCCCCCAACCCCCATGCATACCCTCCCCCCTTACCCCAGTTTGCGTCTTAGAAACGCACACACACACACAAGGACCTCTTCTTGCTTGTCTTTCTTCCAAGTCCATTTGGCTGTTCACCATCTTACTCTGTTGAACTTTTTGCCGATCTTCCAGTCGAAAATGAATTCAAAACTGCCTCCTTTTTTATCGGCCTGAGTTCACTTCGGTGGGAGGGAAAACCTTTTGGCATCTGATCGGGGGTTCACTCGTCTTTGGGCCTCTTCCACGAATCCTGTCGCTTCCAGGGGCCCTGCGTCGTCGACTTTGTTACGCCCGAGGGGATATTTGTGTGTCTATCCCACCCCCTCCCCTTCTCTCTCTCTCTCTCTCTCTCTCTCTCTCTCTCTCTCTTTCTTTCTCTCTCTCACATACCCTGTCGGGCCTGCCCTCTTTTAGTACCCCTGTACCCTCTCTGTCACCCGGGGTCCTCAGCGCTCACCTGGCTTGGCCCACCTGCCCAGCCCATAACTGGTCTTCGGGCCAAAAAGTGTGCCTAACAGATTGTCTCGTAAGGCAGCTTCTTCTTCATGATTTGGGTCAAGAAATGGACGTTACGACAACGCCGTGCATGAGACTGTTGTTGCTCTGAACTCCCACCAATGCCTTGCTAGCCACCTGCCTACAGTCTCTTGTGATGTTTGTTTGTTTCTGATTTTAAAAGGACGTTCCATTAGATTCTCTCTCTCTTCACTCTCTCTCTCTCTCTCTCTCTCTCTCGGGGGGGAGGGGTGTGTGTGTGTGTTGTTTGCGTTTCGGTAATGCCTTGGGTGTTTTGAAGATATTATGTCATATACGAAGAGAACAGTATATATCCGGTTTTCCAACGCCAATAAGCGGTATGAAACCCAAGTCCTGTGTGTACATTCCTTTAATTTTATTGATGTAAAAACTGGCATTGTATTTGTCTAAGTAAACATAACGCATAATTATGAGAAATTTGGGCTGTCAGGGATATCTACGATTTGCTTTAATGTAATTTTCCAGTACAAGTAAAATCAGTAATATTATTATTCTAGTAAATATTTAAGCGATTTTGTTCGCTAGGTTGGATACTCGAGAGATGTGTCATCGGAAGATTTGTTTTCATTGTTTTAGCGAGGAGGTTAATAACTAAGCTAAATAGAAATGCATCTCATGCCTACTTGGTCTGAAACAGTTGATATTTTGCAGAAAGTTGCGAGATGATGCGGTCCATAAACCTGTGGTCTCTCTCTCTCTCTCTCTCTCTCTCTCTCTCTCTCTCTCTCTCTCATTAGGGGAAACGCATCCAGACCGTTTGTTTATCGCACTCACTTTGTGCTTTTGTGGCCCTCTTTCGTATGTGAGTCGGGCGATCAAACCTGTGTGATTGCGTACACAAAAATTTTTGTTGGGGGAGTGTTTGAGAAATCAGTCGCGGAGTGTTTGAGAATGGGGGGTTTAGCTGGGGTTTGGGGTGTTGGGGGTTGATATGACGCACGCAAGACGTACACACACATATACACACGCTTCCAGGTGAACACTTACACACACACACACACACATGCACCTCCACAGACGCATGCACGTACACACGCCTACAGGTCTCCTCGCAGCAGCAGCAGCTCCACATGCCACAAGGCTGATGCCACAGTCCTGCTGAACGCCCAGAGAGACGGGACCAGACGCCAAGCTCAGTGTACTAGCAGGTGTGGCTCGTGGTGGTGGTAGTAGTGAGACTAGTGACAACTTCAACTTAGCGTCGTTGTCTTGCTGTAGTTAAAACGTTGTGTAATCTTGTAATGGAACTCATTTGCCCCGATCATCCGCTGTGTGCGACGCGTTTGGCTGTCTGTGTGTGGTCTCTCTCTCTCTCTCCGTCTTTCAACCACTGGATTATTATTCCCCGTGGTCAGATTTATGAATGACTTCGGCTGCACGTAAGCCGAGCTCGAGGGAGAGCGAGAAGTGTAGAGGACGCGATTACCAAAAGCACGAGAACTGGAACTCTAAGGAAGTGGACATGATCGTTTGAGATACTTGCGGGGAATTTTTCAAAGTTAGAAAACACATCAATCAGAATAATGATTTAGTGGCTGCTTTTTGTGGTTCATCCAGTGGCGAATCTCAGATTACAGCACGGGGTGTAAAAACCTGACGATGTTCGCCTGATGTCTGATGATGTGATTTCTTGAAATAGTAGCTGTGGCTTCAAGATGTTAAAAAGATGTTGGTGTAAGGAATTTTTGTTGTGTGATATTCAACATTACATTGATTTAAGATTTGAATAAAGAACTGTCATTTGCTCTCTCTCTCTCTCTCTCTCTCTCAGCTGTTATGTGTCAGTGGTTGAAGCCTTGCAAGAAACAACAACTACCGCCCTCTTTGGGTTATGTTTAATTTCTGTTTTTATCTTGACAGTGAAAGAACTTGACAGTGTGACCGACGGCAATAATGTGAAAGTAAAGCTTCGCTCTAGACGAATGTGACTGTTAATTGTACCATTACTAAAAGATTTAAAAGCAAATCAGTCAGTTTGTTATTTGAGTGAACAAACAGTCGAAGAAAACACTCGGAGCCCGGTTGTCCGTCAGTGTCAAAAGAGAACTTTCAAAAGTGACCCCACGAAGTGGTGAAGGAAGAAGAAGGCGTGACAAGGTATAATTAGATGATGACGGAAGACGCCGTTGATGTCATTTCGGAAGGGAGATAGTGAGCATTCTTTCGGATAGTGAGTATTTATTAAGCGCCCCCTTTTTTTACTTAGATAATGAACATTTCCTCAGGCAATGTTTCTCAGACATTGAACATCTCCTCAGATAGTGAGCAATGTCTCAGAAATTAAACAGTTTCTCATCCTCAGATAGTGAGCAGTATCTCAGAAATTAAACAGTTTCTCACAATCAGACGTTTCTTCTGATAGCCGTTTCTCAGAGAATGAATGGAATGGAATGGAATGGAATATATAATTTAGGCCAAAGCCCAAGCACTGGGACCGATAAGGTCATTCAGCGCTGAAACGGAAACTGGTGGTTTGAAAGGTGTTAACAGGAGGAAAACCTCAAAGCAGTTGCACTAGGAATTAATTGTTAGGAGATGGTGGTTGGCATAGGAATGGAAGGGGTTGCAGCTGGGGGCCTAGGGAACGCCGCAAAGAACCTTGAGTAATGCCTACGGTGCACCGCATCAGGTGCACTGACGGCACTAGGCCCTACGGTGTGTAATGATAAAATAATTACAATATAATGAGTATGAATATGCCCCTTTTTTGTAAGTTAGTTCTTGATGTATTGCTAGTCAATTAAAACCCTGTCATACACGAGAAAATGCTCACTGCCATTTTTACCTTAATAATAATAAGATAACAAACAATATGAAGTAGACTATCGAAAACTTATAGAGCGTATTTTGGAATACTGACAGCATCGCGAAGCACTATTGCGATGCTAATTTTTGCTTGACTATGTTAAAATGTGTCAGCTACTGATAGAATATAGCTAGAGCACGCCCAGTGTATCCGTCATTCCATCGGCCCGTCCGTCCGTCAGGTATCGAAGTCATTGGTCAGAAACCGCCCCAAGGGAATCATTCCCATAAGAGGCGAAGGTGCCCCGTCCTGCCCGCGAGAGCATGTCCGTCATGGAGTCATTTCGTAATATATCGTATCCGCCTCTGGTTTTTTAGAGCTACGAAGTATCACCAGTTATGTTGTGATGTGAAGGCTTGAAGACTTAGACCATGGTTTCTTGCAACAGATGAATTTCTTCCGTTTTGATGAGAGGAGTTTGAGCCTCAGTGGCCATTAGCATTTGCGTGTTTGTATGTCTGTGATTTTACATAATCAGAAATTATTAGAATATCATTTGATAATGACGGTCCATTTGTAAAAGTAATGGTCGACAACATTATTTTACACCCGGTAAGGACATGGTACTAAGACATAGGTACTGTGCACTTTTGCAGCAGAAATCTGCAGAATATGAAACTCGCAGTATTTCTCATACTTTGTATTAACTTAATGAACTATTCAGTCTGTTCCAGAAATGGCCGTCTTTTGGGTTGGGTTTTGAAAGTGTCTCGAGCTTTTGATAAAACTGTTTGCGCCGTTGCTTTATTTGGTATCTCGAAAGTTCAGTGGTTCTAGATGGGGGAGGGGGGGGGGGGCAATTGGAATTTGAAGTTAATAGTTGATCGGTGCGCATATGCGTGCATGCGTACACAGCTTGGTACGTTGGTATAAACTTAATAAGTACATTCTTATAATAATGAACCAGATAGACCGAACAACCGGATGGTCTAGGAAACTGAAGAAAGTATATTACGTTCGTTTCTACGTAGGCGAGTTAACTCTGGGGATCGCTCACACCGCCTGTGTAAACGCATCAGATATGGGTTGATAAGAACGACAACCCATTGAGACTGATAAAACAAGGAGCTAAGACATGAAACACAGAGAATTAGATGATTAGAGGGCGAGATAAAGTGAAGGAAGATATGGAGAGAAGGGTTTGGTGGAGGAAGATGATGCTTCTGATAGAAGGCAGTGGAGAAAAAGGCGCATCAGGCAACCGACCCTTTAATGTAGGAATAACGGTGGAAAGAAAGAAGACATGAAACACAGATAGAGAAAGGACATGAAAAGTATAGTTTCTGAGCAGAGGGCGGATAGATTTGCGTGAGATGGAGAACCTTGGAAAAGGAGAGGAGAAAACTATTACTCCTGCCATCGCTAGAGTCACTTTTTTATTTTTTTATCTTCAATCAGTGTCCTAAGACTGCTTGCTTTTGTTTTTCAAGAGGCCCGTGGTTCTCTCTCTCTCTCTCTCTCTCTCTCTCTCAGTGGTGAGATTGGTGTGAAAAAGTTATAGAAATAGCTTTGATATGATCGTATCTTGTTAGTGCATATGTCTGACGATTAGTGTTTTTATTACGCTTGTCCAAAACTTGTAACCAAATTTGAGATTACTGTCTATTTTAGCCCTTTAGACTGAAACAAGGTTGGGTATCTGTACCTACTTTCGTGAGGCATTACCTATTTCAGTAGCAGCGAGTAACTATTCCCCGATTCGATTCTTTTCCGAATCAGAATGACCGGATTTTATATAAGGGCCGCGGGTAAGTGAGTGACCTTTCGTATGAGGGCACTCCCTCAGAGATAATAACTTCTGGTAACTTCCCCTGCAACGGTCAAGAAACACGGGAATGGGTCGTGATGCTCCTCCCCCCCGCCCCCCTACTCCGTATAGGCCGTTTGCCCCGAGGGTATGAATGGGTAGGTAGGTAGATAGGAAGGTAGGGCAGGAGTGGTTACGTCAATTGCCGAGTTCGTCCGGTGGCTTGTGGCGCGGCCCCGGCAGAAACTGTAGGAGACCGCTCGCCAAATCTTGACGAACGGCTGCGCCTTGGTTATGGTTAGAAGGATCTGGGGACCCTTCGGCACATTCTTGGGATGTACACTCAGACGTGGGGGCGGCGTGTGGGGGGGGGGGGGGGGCGTTGGGGAAGTTTGGTTGGGTGCTCACAGTGAAGCCAAAGTAAAAAGGAAAAAACTAACCAAGTAAATAATCAGAGAAGTAGAAAAATGGCGATGAAAAATCCTGGTTTCAATGAAATAATTTTGTGGGATGACGTTGCTAGCCATTTCCGACAGATTTTCACGAGGTTGTATAACCACCAACCATTTACGCACTGCGTATACGTGTAGATATATTAATGAGTTTTGATTGTGGGTACTGCTGACGAGCTTTGTGGGCAGGTATATGGAGCGCCCCTGATTGTGGAAGATAATTTATCCCCATTTCATTGATAGTTTTTCTTGTAACTGACACCATTTTGATGTTTGTTCACGTTTTGACAGTGAAATTTCTGGACATCGTCTTTATAGGCCTACTATTATGGTCCAGAATTTTTCTTCGAGGGACATTCATCGCAGTCCTGTAGTTACGATTTGCAATGAGCATATTATACAGACTAATCTAACCTGTGTTACTTCCGCGTCCTTTAACAGCAGTTAAGGTCGAATGCGACAGGGATTAGGCTCGTTTTTTTCAGACGGCTTATTGTCAAAACGGAAAATGTTATGGCTAGCGGTTTCATCACTCAGATGCAATCATATTACATGGTCCTTGTAATCACTTGCATTGCGAACGCCAGCTGAGAGTCTCTCTCTCTCTCTCTCTCTCTCTCTCTCTCTCTCTCTCTCTCTCTCTCCTTGTCTGTTTCAAAACGCCACTGTGGTCAGAATGTTGCATTGCCATCTAGGTCTAGGTATCTATACTCTGTTTTTTTCCATCTGTCCATCCGGTTTGGTATTTGCGCATGGTAACACTGCGTCCTGGGCTATAAATAATATCATGTTTCGAATATTAATGGTGTAATTCGCTTACAGTAAGTTATTAAAACACTTTTCAGTTGCAAATGTACACCCAGATATCCTTTTATTTACCTAAAACTTACACATAGCGTAACTATTTAAAGCCCCGGACGCAGTGTTACCATACGAAAACACCACAGGCAGATGGACAATGGAAAAAAACAGAGTATAGACGGCAATGAATGTTGCCCAGGAAACTTATTCTCAAAAACATAGGTACCAAGGGCCTCTTTCTTTATCCGCCTGTCCGTTTTATATTCAATTGACTTTATCAGCTACTCCTCTATGCTATCTTATCTAATGGTAGTCAAGGAATTATTTTTCAGACGCCATTTGGTTTGTGAAGCTTTTTAGAGCTTTATCCATGTGCTTTGTTTTTTATTCGTTAACAAGTTATCATCTTATCGACCAACGCTTTACTTTGAAGGCAGTGACTAATCCAGGATTTCCTTAGATTTCTGACCTTTGGATTTGAACCGCTTTTATTATAATGATATATTCTTTGGCAGTATGTTTATCATAGGAACAAAAGGACAGTTAGATCTGTTCCTCCTTCTCATCATATGAAAATCAGCAACTAAAAAAAAAAAGATGAATAACAGCTGAACCTCTATTGGGGTTGTGGTGTTCAAATTTAATTTTCCGTAGAATTTGATATAAAAATATGTAACTGAAACCGAATGTTTTATGTTTAGACGCAACTGAAACTGAATGGTTTCTCTTTAGAAGCAACTGAAACTGAATGGTTTCTGTTTAGGCGCAACTGAAATTGAATGGTTTCTGTTTAGACGCAAGAAACTGAATGCTTTATGTTTAGACGCAACTGAAACTGAATGTTTTATGTTTAGACGCCCTACAGAAATACACCGCAGTGGAGAGGACCCTTTTAATAAACTTTTGCTCCCTCAACCGGCCCACTCTCCCCAGGGCGTCTGCTGAAGAAACCTTTTTTTATTTTATTAATATTTCATCTCGGGAGCCAGTTGTCGTAACACTCGTTATGTTCACAACTAGGCCTAATGGAAAAAGAAGAAATGGGGACGAAAGAGATTGGGCGCTTCTAAGATGATCTCGTTTTGATTTCGAATAGACCTGGTTATTCTGAGTCTCTGCTTTACTGGACACTGGCGCCGTTAGCAGACATTTAATCAATCAATGGAGGCGTTTTAGATCTCCTCAGAACCACCAAAGGGATCTACGCTTGTAGAGAGCAATGATACCAGATCAGAAATTCTTGGAGACTAGATCAATTCGAGGGAGACTCGGCAGCCTGTTGATTTTAAACATGAATACATTACTGTTAAGTCAGTAAATTAGGAAGAGGATGGTGTCTGTCACTCCAGAGCTTGAATACTGATGTATACTCGAGCGTTAACTTTAATTATTGCATTTCAGTCGTGGTATTCTTGTTGCAGCCTTGATGAAGGAGGACTCTCGGGGTGCTAGATTTTTCCTAGAATCAGCTGAATAACTTGACTTTTGAACTACCATCTGCATCGGAAAGCATGCTAACATAAACATGTTACAAACTCTGGTCATTTTATGGCCATAAGGGATTCCTGCAAACCGGTATTTACACGTTTACAGAAGTTAAATGTGCATACTATTTGCATTCTAGTCGTTGCAACTCGCTTAAGAAATCAAAATTTCTACCGTCAATGGATATCACTGCAACATTGTATTAGTGAAAACAATGCTATTTCAGTGTGAGGAATTGCACTTTTCACTGCTCTGCATCTTGAGCACCGCAGTACCAAGGAATTACTAATTATCATAGGCAGCTGATATCCAGGTCTCGAAGAGCATCGGTTTAATTGTAATGTCTCGGGCATCGACCCGCCTCGGGCACTGAATACCCACACGGTTCCTTTTAGCATGATCCCTGTAGGGGAGTAGCTATACCGCCTGCAGTTGCAAGGCTCCTTTGCAACGTCTTCCAGGACCAGAGCTTTTCCAACTCCTCCATGATGCTTTGAGGCCTGGGAATCTGGAAAATGGGGGGGGGGGGGGGGGTGTCAGGAGTCTTTTTCAACTACGTTACAATCTTAGCTTAACATAAACTATCATATGATCAACCCACCTTTTTTTTCAGTTAATTTACTTCGTGGCCCACTTTTTAGCAAGTGATTGATATGTAGTCTGCTAAACGCGATGTCTTCTACAATTTTTACCTCGTTTCTCTAAGCCGTCTGTCTATCGAAGTATTATAAACCACTCAATACTGTTCCTCCCTTTCGTGTTTTATTTAATATTATTCTCGCTAAAGGAGAGAAGTCATCTCTCTCTGTCTTTCTCTCTAGTAATGGCCGAGCAGGATTAAATGATTAAAAATACATTCTCTCTCTCTCTCTCTCTCTCTCTCTCTCTCTCTCTCTCTCTCTCTCTCTCTCTCTCTCTCTCTCTCTCTCTCTATATATATATACTATATATATATATATATATATATATATATATATATATATATATATATATATATATATATATATATATTATAGATAAAGACCGAATAGGATTAAATGATTAAAAAAAAAAAAAAACCAAAGCATTCTCTCTCAGTCTTTCTCCCTCTCTCTCTTATCTTTCTCCTCCTCCTTCTCTCTCCTCTCTCTCTTTCTTTCCTCCTCTCTCTCATCTCTTTCTTTTCTTTTCGTTCTAATGGTTTCCGCATCTCTCGCCTTCTCTCTCTCCACCTCACATCCTCTCTCCGGCTCTCCCTCGGCTCTCCTCTCCTCTCCCCCGTCCCTCTCGCTCGTCTTCTCTCTCTCTTCTCCCTCCTCGTCCCTCCGTCACTTCTCTCCCTCCCCCAATCTCTCTCCTCGCCTCACCTTCCTCCCTCTCCTCTTTCTCCTCCCTCTCGTCCGGTTCTCTCTCTCTCCTCCCTCTCTCCATTTCCAAAAAAAAACTCACTCCTCCTCCCTCTCTCCTCCCTCCGAACTTCCTACTCTCTCATCTCTATCTCTCCTTTTTTAGTAATGGCCGAGCAGGATTAATGATTTAACAAACATTCTCTCTCTCTCTCTCTCTCTCTCTCTCTCTCTCTCCTTTCTCTCTTTCCTTCTCTTTCTCCTCTCCTTTTTTCTCTCTCGTAATGACCGAGCAGGATTAAATGATTAAAAAGGGCATCTCTCTCTCTCTCTCTCTCTCTCTCTCTCTCCTAGTAATCTAGTAACACTATAGGCACTACTTTTCCGCAAGCTGGACCAAGCCAGATTCGTCCTTTTAAAAGCCATTCACAGTTGAATTCTTAAAAAGCAAATCTGGCTAATTACTACATCGGAATAGCTAGCATGATGTGGATGATCAGTGAAAAATTATTTCGCATGAATCGTTGGAGTAGTTAGCATTACCGAGATGATTTGCGAAAGTTTAGTATACATCAGAATCTTTGATGTTTACAAATTGAAAAGTTAACCTTGTCTGTAAAAATTATCGACTACACTTTGCGTTTGTTTTATATATACTGTTTTTTTGGCATTTTTTATGTTTATTATTGTTCACTGGACTGCAAAGAAAGGTTTGTTGTAAATATTTTGGCTGACAACTGTTGCCATTCTACCTGTTAACATATGGTCCGGTAAAATCTAGCTCCTTTGGTGGGAATATAGTTTTCATCGCTATTCCTTCAATCTATAATTCATTATGTCCGGCACGCTCATTTGTCATCGCAGCTCCCACATGGTTGAAAGGGTTTCATCCCAATTGGCTACATTGGTACTATAGTCCGATTTTATACCTGCCTGTGCACATTAACCTCTGCCATAACTTTAGAACTGTAAAAGATAGAGACTTCGTATTTGGCATGCATACTCCACTGATAAAGCCCCTTCTCAACCTTAACAGTCATTCTAGAAATAGCTGCCATACTGCCATTGTCAGCGCAAATGTACAGGTGAAGGGATTACTTGCTCACGGAGGGAGATCACCCAACTGTCTGAGCACAGTTGTGGCCATGACCATAATTTTTGAAGTGTTCAAAACAGACTACATATTTGGCACTCTTAGTCTGTTAGTAGAGCTTGACCACGACCTTCGTACATAAAATGAATGGTGCTGGAAGTATTCGTGTTTTACAAACATTTTTTTGGATGAATTTGTCTGTCTTTGCAAGAAAAGTTATGCTGTGATGAACTTCATCTGATTGCGTACGGTGGAAATAAATGTAGCAGTTTAATCTCTCTCTCTCTCTCTCTCTCTCTCTCTCTCTCTCTCTCTCAGTAGCTTTTTTCATGTGTTTAGGATTGTTATTTCTCAGCTTCAATCTTTGTTTTATAGCAGAGAAATACTTTTATCACAATATTTAATAGCCTGCAGCACCTTCAAGCGAACACCAGAATGTTAGAAATGTTCTTTTCTTTTTATCATAGCTCACGGCACTCCATTGTAAACTGACCTCATTGCTTTTTTAACACCTTTATAGCCTTAAATTTGATTTTTTTCAATGCAAAAATTGTGAAATGACAAATTTAGCATGTGATTCGGTATACATCACTATTCGCGTGTTTGAGCTGAAGCATTTGTTTGTGGGAATGAATACAAAATCCTCTTCCTCTTCTCTGCAAAGCATCTTTTCTCTCTCTCTCTCTCTCTCTCTCTCTCTCTCTCTCTCTCTCTCTACAGATGCCAATTCGGTCACTGCTCCGTTGAGCTAGCGTGAAGATGCGTTTAGCCACCTAGATGGCCTCCTAACACCCGTATGAGTAAATCTTCCCACGTTTGCTCAGTGGCAATTGGTAATCCTCCGATTCCAGAGCTCAGTGCCTGCTTCTTTGTTTCTTCAAAGCTGTGGGGTTTCTTCATGCTTCTGTCTGCCTAACTTTTATTCATTTTTTGACAATTAGGTGTACCGGTTTCCTCTTGGTTCATCACCATCCATCTTTAAGTTCTTGTCCTTTTTCCCGCTTCCTTTGGGCTTGGTCTACTACAGAAAGGTAACAGGTTGCTCGTCCTATAGATAAGAGCAGCGAAGCATCTGTCATCCACGTTCTTTGATACCGATCAACGACGGTGTCCCACTTTTTTCCAGCCGGAGAAAAATAACTTTCAAATTAGTATTAGGAAAACTTAGACTAATTTCATTCCTTTTTTAAGATATCTGAAACTTTATAGGTGCTTAAATGATATCACGAAACTACAACAAAAAGAGTTTTCGTCACTGCATCCCCAAATTCTGATTGAATGATGTCAGCGGACAAACTTCGGTGAAATCCGTCGAAAAAAAAAAAAACGCATCCAAAAATATGACGGTGCCAGAAATTAAGGGGCAATGTTTGCTTTGTTTTTTTGCATAGATCTCATATGTTGATTTATTTTTCCGGCGCTCCGTAGCCAAAGGAGCCAGTGGTGTCTTTGCCCTCCTGAGTATGAATGGCCGATGGTTAATAGTGACGGTAAACGTAGTATGCGAGAAGCGTTTGCAGTGGGGATGGGCTGTGAATAGTGACTCCTCTCTTTGTTCTGCGGTGGGTGTGTTGATAAAGTCGTACTTAGAGGGTAAGGAAAGAATATGATTATTAATAATTTGGAGTTAATTCCAAGTAGTATGCAGTCGAGGTTACCGCCGCTGGTTGATGTGAATGAGAAAGTAGTCAGTCGGGCAGAAATGAACATTTATTCACTCCCCAGCTTGTGGACACACGCACAGAGAGAGAGAGAGAGAGAGAGAGAGAGAGAGAGAGAGAGAGAGAGCTTGTGGACACGCACACGCACACACACACACACAGAAGTGCCCTCAGAAGTTTCTCCTACAATGGCATGAGTTTGTATCCCCGTACAGAAATTAGTCGCAACATGATCTCGTTAATTCGTCTCTAGTTTTATATAATATATATATATATATATATATATATATATATATAGTATATATATATATTTCGGATAGTGTAGAAAATTAATTGATTATTACTCGAGTCCTTGCAAACATTTTGTGCACCATTTTAATCGACAGACTTGAAATATTTATGTTTTAGCCTTTTTAGTAGTTCACGAATTTCATCTTGCAACTTCTCAGGCTAAGACCCAGATTAGTGTCGAGTAGTGGTTTGTTCTGGGACATATTGTCTCTTGAATATATAGGTAATCACAATATTTTCGGCTATATCTCAATAAGCAGAGTTTCATGTGATCTTTTATCAGATAGTGGTGAAGTCAAGGTATAATTTTTGTTCGTCCGTGTATGAATTATTCATATATTTGTCCCAGGAAATGCCTTCTCTGAATAAGAGATGGTAGTCTGCAGATCATCTTCATGACAAAACATGTTTTTCCTAGGCATCAGATCTGAGATGGTGTATATTAAAAAATATACTCTTTTTGATAGTGATAACATATTTGACGAGTTGTGTAGAGACTATTCATAATGGTTCAGTAGGTCTTGCGTCTATTAGCAGATTGTCATTGAATCATGAACGTTTGATATAATAAAACACGTAATTTATGCTTTAGGCTTAAGGGACTTATTTTGATTATTATGATTTGAACCAAATGAACTGGCAGTAACTAACTTTTTATCAACGTTTTTTGTTACGTATAAATTGTTTACGTTTATTTCGTGAGAGATTCTGGTGTGTGATTTTCATAGCTAAATCTGCTTCCTTTTCAGGTTGTTGATCCAATGAGGTGACATTAGCAATGGGGACGTTTCAGAAGTTCTGCCTGCGGTGGAACAATCACACCACAAACCTTCTTGGGACCCTTGGACATATTTTGTCGTCTGAGCAACACACGGATGTGACATTATGTTGTCAAGGTGAGAGAGACTAAGCAGCAATTGTGTTCATCATTATTTCGATCAATATACATTCTTGATCTAATATTCCACATATATTTAGCTTCCGCCAGTGAGTTATAGTGATTAATTTATGTACAAATCGTGACCTTTAGTTACTGTACTGTAACATGGTTATGATGTTTAGCAGTTAAGAACTTCAGTGTATGTTACAAATGTTACAATTTATTGGGCATTTTAGTTACGTGTTGGACGATTGGTATACGTGCTATTCTACCAATTCAGGAGTTGTGAGTTCAATTTCCCGCTTTGCCAATGCAGAACCAGAGGAATTTATTTCTGGTGATTAGAAAATAATTTCTCGATATAATGTGCTTCGGATCTCACAATAAGTTGTAGGTCCCGTTGCCAGGTAACCAATTGGTTCCTAGCCACGTAAAAATATCTAATCCCTCGGGCCAGCCCTAGGAGAGCTGTTACTCAGCTCAGTGGTCTGCCTAAACTGAGATATACTTTTATACTTGGCATTTTGATGCAATTGAAAATATGAGGCATGCATCTTCAGTGTCGTCAAATGTGCAAGGAAAGATGACAATGTGTAAAGAATATGCCAGACTTTTATGTATGTGCCAGTAGATGTAAATCGCTATACTTAGAGAAAGGGATTCAACACCAGACACTGTCCAGTATTAGAGGGTCCTTATTTTTCTCTAGCGATTTTGCAGAGGTTGTTCTCCGCTACGGAAACTTTTGCATTGATAGGGAAATCGGGAGAGAATTTGTAAAAGCAAAAGTAAAATGCAATAGATTCATGGCCACTGTGCTTTGGGAAAATATTACAATTGATTAATTTTCCCGGGGCCAGTGGTGGTGTTTTGTGGCTGGAAAATAGGTAGATCTCATAGCTTTAGATGATTTGTACATGCCAAGAGAACTCATTGCACATCTAACTGCATGAAGGGTAAAATAATATAGAAACGTCTATGAAGATAATGATGACACGTCATTATGGAACTTTGTGGGTGCTGCAAAAACACTTCATCGATACACAGTTTGTGAAATTATCTTAACAGAACCAAACAGTTTGAAGAACTGATTGTCATTTTGTAATGGGCTGAAGAGATCTATTATTAATAAATGGTAATTTTGATAATTGATGCTACTTTATGACATTAGTTGTAATGTATAGTACTATCAGTTGTATATGGGAAATGGTTACTATCTGCTATTATATTCTCAATGTCACTAGATAGAGTACAGGCAGTCCTGTTGATTGGTCTCGACATATGCTATTTCGTTCTTATGACTCTATTAAAAAAAATTAATTAAAAATCTGTAATGCATTGTTGATGTAAATCCAAATTTTGTTAAAAGAAAAGAAACCTGATTGGTAGAGTATTTTTGCACCGAGAATTGTTTAAATTTATTGCTGCGGCTCTGCACAAAACAATGTTTGAAAGAAAATTGCATAATTGCTCCAGAGATAATATACAAAAATCTTTGATTTTCAGGCGAGGTGTGGCGTTTGCACAAGCTGGTATTGTGTGCTTCTAGCAGTCATTTTGAAAAATTGTTAGGAGCTCTTCCACCTGGTCAGCCACCCATTGTGGTACTTGATGGGCCACATCCACAGGATGTTGCCTCATTAATACAATTCATTTATCATGGAGAGGTTAATGTGGACCAAGAAAACCTTGCATCTCTTTTGCGTACCGCAGAGAGTCTTAAGATTAAAGGACTTGCTGAGGTATCTTCGGTAACAAGCAGTAGCAGTGCTGAGCACAAGAACCAAAGTGACGGAGAGAGCCAAAGATGTGTGAATCGGGGTCGATCAAGACCCAACAGCTGTCAGCCTACTCCTATATATACATTAGGAACTGAATATCCAGTAGGAATGTATGGCCTTGTTACACAGGCAATATCACCACAAACTCAAATTGTACCTGATCATGTTGAGCGGGACCCATCACCCCTTAATCTATCTTTCAGTGGAACCTTAAAAAATATCCATGATGAAACCCCACAGGAAAGACAGGAAAGAAGGAACCGACTTGATAATTTACTCTATGCAGCTACTGAGCGAAGTAAAAAGGAGGAGAGACGAGAAGCTCGAAGAGAAGCCAGAGAAGCTGCTCTACGAGAAGCTGCAGCTATGCGAGAAGCTTCTGTGATGGTAACTCAAGATACCTCAGTTCTTCCACCTGTGGCAAAACGGCCGCGTGTGGCAGAAGGTTCTCAAAACAACACCCTTCCTGCTCACACAGCATTTCAAATTCCTTTAATGAATTTGACTTTACCGCCTGGTGCTGCTACATCTTATGTAACTTCACATTCCACAACAACTACTCAGACCCAACCAGTGGTTTATGAGACTGGACCCCATGCAGAATGTCTTGCAGCAGTTTCTCAACAAGAGCCAATGCATGAACATCAAGAAATGGAAGTTGTCACCTCAAAGTCACCTGTTAAAACAGAAAGAGTTGAGGTTTTAAGGTAAGTCCTTTACTGTATTTAGTACTAAGCTTGAGTTTTAAAGGAAATAATGTAACATTTTTCACCCGCATGATTAGGCCATAAAGTATTATGATTCTAACATAATTTCATTTAGGAAAACATGAAAAACTTGTCACTTTTATCCACTTTCTTGTGATTATCATACTGACCCTGTACTGAATGACAAGTAGTTCAATGAAGGATAGCTGGTCAAGTACATAAATCAAGTCGGTCGAATCATATTCATCCTTGATTGATAAAGAATACTTCATCAGTTATGTGTTTTCTCTTGCAGTGATACAAGTGCCATAGAGGAAGTAGCAGTGCATAGTGATGAAAGTGACACACAGAGTGCTCCTGAAACTCCAAGCGATCTCACTACTACAAGTCGAGCACGTGCAACAACACCCGTCCCAACTTGTACCACTACAGCTACTCAAGTTAGTCTGTCCAGCTCTGGTGCCATAGATGATGTTAGTTCGTCATCGGCTTATACTACTCCGGCCAGCACAGCCACCCTTACCAGTGCCACTAACACTGTAACAGTTTCTCCCCCATCAGAATCTGGAGAAGAGAAAGTTCCCCCCTATTTTCACACTATTCTTCGTCAAGTGGCGGAGGGAAATACTAATGGGGAAGCTGTTTCTACCAATGCACAACGAGTAACAATCAACATGCGAACATTTAAGGTACAGTACAAGATATTTTATATTCTCTATCAGTGAAGTTTGATGTCATAGTTTACTGTACAGAAAACCAACGAGTGCATTAATTAACTCTAAGAACTTTAATGTGCAGTACTTCTGCATGCAGTTTGAAAGAAATGCTGCATGGAAAATATTTATGTGCAGCACTAGATACGTATGTAGTATTTAGTTTCTGTATTAACATCTTATTGATAACATTTATAGGAAGAATGGCGCCGTCAGCTGTTAGTTGATTACAACACAAGAACCAATATGAGTATCTGTATGCTTTGCTTTACTACCTTCAAATCATATGATGGCCCACGAAAGAACACTTATGTGAAACATGCAAAGCGATTCCACCCGTCTTTAGAAGAATACTCAGAAGAAGAAAGAGATCTCATCATTAGTATGTATGAAAAATACCACAAGTATGATGTGGATATGCAGAAAGAAGTCAACAAGTCTTACAGGTATGTTTTCAGATTTTAATAACTCCCTCAACATTCAAATTTATAACAGGGAAGCCTGAAATAGAAATGATGGTGACAATGGAAATAAATCATGTACTTGATTAAAAGAAAACTCTGCTCGCTCACCATTGTTTTTAGCTTTCACTTCAGTAACTCTCATGGGTACACACAATTTATGGTGAATTAACAGGCAGAAGTGTACATATATGAAAGGATAGTATTTGTTTGCAACATGATCTTGAAATGAAAATTGGGTAATATTCATCCTGAATTCTCCCTTTTGGAGGTAGTAGTAATTAATAGAAACATATCTTTGGTGGTATTACAAGATATTAGTATTTTTAAGTTAAACGTTTGATCCTCTATTCAGGAGCTAGTGCTATTTTTCAAGTACAAAAAGTTTAGTATGTACAGACGGCCAACAAAGAATTGGCGTAGTTTCTTAATTCATTGTTCGTTATGGAAATATTGCCATATGCAGGTGCCAGAATATTTACTTAACAATAAATAAAATTTCCTTTCAAAGGTGCTATACTTGAAATAAATGACATTAGAACTGAGTAGACTTATTCAACGTATGAAAGATAATTATTTTGCAAAGTAAGGAAAATATATACCGATGGGTCCACCGTCCACGATTTCTAATTTTATTTTCAACTCTAGCTTCGTAACAGCATTCCGAAGATTTTGAAGTTGGCTTTGCTGCCGCTCGAGTCTTGACTCAACATATCGTACTGCACTGAAGTGTTGTCATTTCGTCTCCTAGAGCCGATAAATAATACATCAAGGCGTTAACATTCTTTGAAAAACGATGTTTAGTTAAACTAATTTTGTCCTTTGATCAATAAAATAATTTGCATGACACGTTTAGTGGGCCTAAATTGGACTTCTGATTTTCCCACATGATAAGCTAGGTCTATTTTCAGCAGCATACTCTCTCTGGAATACGTAATATTAATGAATATTTAAATCGACAATATATATATATAATATTATATATATATATATATATATATATATATATATATATATATATATATATATATATATCTGCTTTATTTGACTATTCCCGTTATTCTTGTTTTTTATTAGCCATGTTCGCCTTTCTTCTTATCCTTTTAATAAGTGCTTAACATAATTAACTCAGACCTAGCTATTCAAAGTCAAAAAGCAATTATAAAAAAATCAAACGAATATAATTCTTTCTTATTTTATCGAATTCCTTGCATATCATCCTGTGTTTCATTTGGACACCTTGGAAAGCTGTGGGAGTCAAAACTGACGAATACATTAAGAAAGGTCTTACTTTCCTTAAAGCTTCTTAGGATGATCTTTCTGTAGCTATTCATTTCTTTTAAATAGAAATTAATTCAAATTAGTTCACATGTATAACTACTAGACCTACTTACATAAGCATATTATAAGCAGCTGAAAGAATAAGAAATAGGAAAGGTGACGTTCTCGTTTAAGTCTATTTCATGTTTTTTTTGTTTTTTTCTCTCAAGAAAAACCTACTGCTTTAATCAAGGGTTGCTCTTTGACGGCTACAGGGTGTCACGAGGGTATGCACACATTTTGTGGAATAAAGAAAGATAAAGTTTCTTTGAACAGAAAATGTTTTACAAACATGTATTTAAGGCTCCGTTGTCGGTGCGGGGAATTTTAAAATAACCGTTATCATTAGTGATGCTTTCACGAGGTGGAGTTCGTAGTGAGAAGTCGGATCTAGTCGCTGAGATGTAGAAGAGAGCGGAGCGGAGGTGGCTTATAGGAGTGATGGAAGGAGTTAGGCCGATGTAGTAAAGTATCTCCCAATAAAATGTATTCTTTAGGTTTTGAAGAAAAAAAAATGCATGCATCATTGAAACCGTGTCCCTCCCTATCCGTGGTAATCACTGGCCACCGATAAAAAAAAGAAAAAAAGTAAGCCTAACTGAAATCTCTCATCCATCAAAGATAAGTTTGCTTATTCATTAGACAACTATCAGACTTCAAGTGTAGATTTAAAAATCTCTTCCTCTCCATCTAAAGTATTCATCAGACACCAGTCATAAGCGTAAAGCTAGTTATGATCCCTGGTTCAGCAATGTCGTGACGAGGCACTAGAATTCAAAGTTCACAAATGAATGTTGCTCAGCAACATTTACTGTATTGTCTTGCTCTCATGTGGTGCTTCGAGGTATTCCACCTCTAGGCCCATGTTCTAAACTTTGCCGTCCTTTAAACAATTTTATTCATCTATGTATGATTCTCTCCGGTTTATTAAGCTTTCTTGATATCTCTCCAACAGAAACTTGCACCGAATGCAGTGCAATAATTCTCTCGCTCATCGAAGGATGTTTGTCTTAGACCGATAAATGAAACACATTGACATTAGATACCCGTGCACATAACATCAAAAGCAATAGAGTGAGGTCGCCTAGTTCACATTGTTAAGATATCGGTTTTTTTTTCTTTTTGTTTTTAAATTGATAGCATTTTGTTGAGATTCCAATGTTTTCTGTAAAATTTAACAAATGGAATAGTTCAACTACCTTCAACTTAATATTGAAATGATAATTTAAGGACTATGTTTATGTGATACTACTAGTGATAGGTGTCTCCTATCTATTTGGTAATGCATATCTATGGTTGTGATATGACGTTTTTTATCACTTCGTTTCGTTCACGTCAATTTTGCTATATGGAAAATAGTTTTACACAATAACATAACATAATGTTCTAAAAGATATCAGTGACTGTTTTTAATGTCATTACACATGATTTCATCCATCTTTGAAAAGAAAAATAGATAAATAAGGCATGAATCGTGCGTCAGGCAGGTGAACGAAAAATTATGAAACTCTGCCACGAGTTTTTTGGCCGACAGTACAGTACTGAATATAAATGCCTTAATTACAGTGTTTTTTTGAGAAAGAGTTGAATATCTAAAATACTTGTTAATTCCTGAAAAATCTTTCTGTGTAGATTGGTTTATCATAATTGTTAAGGATTATCTTATGATGTTTACTAGTGGTTTATCAGACTTAAATATCCTAGATAAGTTTTGTTTCCTTAAACCTTAGTAACATCATCTCCAACCTTTCAGGGCAGCAAATGCTATAGTAGCTCTAGGAAAGAAGGGCGCTAAACAAAATGAGGCGGTAACTGACGTTCCAACTACTACTGGAACAAATGGTGTTGCAGCTAAACAAGAGACTGTTGAACAGGAAGCTCATGATGAAGGTGAATCAGCTACAGAAAACATACATATTAAAGAAGAAGCTGCTACAAGTTCAGGTATGAACTTTCTTATTCCTCTTGTTTATTGTGAAGAGTGTGAGGTAAGGAAGAGAATGCCTTAGTGTAATAAAAGCCTAAATTACATTCTAGCTATGGTTGTATGAAATGTAACATTGAATTGGTTGTAAGTTGCATTGAATTCTATCAGTAATAAAAGTGGGGGCTTTGATTACTGTTTACTGCAAATAGTACAGTAGCATTAAAAACTTTTTTTTCGAAAAGGGTGTTAAAATTGCATAGATATTGCATCATTTGATTATAGTCAGAAAGTTCTCATTGATTGTTGTGCCCCTCTAAGCCATTTCAAATCATATTTGTGCTTACAGAACTGCTACATCCACCAGGCTTAAGTCCATATAACTGGTTTCTGTACAGTAATGTGTTGGTTATTTTGCTTGGAAATTTCAAATTTTATTGGAGGCTATCTTCCCCAAATGTGGAAATATAATCGATTCTGGGAGTAATGCTGTCGCTGCTCTTACCTTGTTAATTCTAGTGATTTGACACTTATCATAAATTAATTGAAGAAGACCCTATTATAACATATTTGTGGTTCTTGTAAAGCCTTATGAGAGGACAAGAATGCAATGTTTTTTATCAATAAGATTTCTACTATTTGGTGACATTGCATACCTTAGTGCCCTTGTTTAAATTTCCATACTTTTAACTGGAAGCCCTTCCTACTTATATTACTTCTGTTACATGTCAAGGGATGGCATTGGACTAAACAAAATTATTTTCAAGATTAAATTGTTTTTAACACAAAGTGCTCACCTCCCACCCCACCACTAACTTGCACCGAGTCTGAACAATACAGGAAATAGCTGAATTGCCATTAGACTTTAACATAGTCCCTTTTTAGATTCATCTTTCTCATTTCACCTCATAATGGATTTTTGACAAATAGTAATCCACACTAACCACTCCCTATGAACAGTTTATCCAGTCATTGAATGTTTAAATACATGGTTGAAATAGGGTATATTAAAAAACAGCCAAGTTCCAATATTAGAAATAAACTCTTTTGGCAAGCCCTCTGAGAAAGGAGTTTTAACTCAGAGGCCTTGTTGAACTGCATAATAATAATAATAATAATAATAATAATAATAATAATAATATGTAATAATAATCATAATAATATTATAGTGAAAAAAGTGATGGACTCCTAAGGAGGTAGGGTTCAACCCTGAACCCTACTATAAATACCACCAAGTTGAATAGAATGATTGAGATACACAGTAAGAATAAAAAATAAATGAATAAAAATTATGAACAATGAATTTTTAATTTTTAAATTCCATTGCAGCATGTAAGAGTCTGTCTCATTCTCCAGAAAGTGAAGTTAGTTCTGAGGGCAATGACAAGGGCACTGAAACTAGTGAAGAACCAAGAGAAAAAGTGAACAATAACAATGTCTCTGTTGCTCCACCGGTTAAGAGAAGTCAGATGAGCACAAGAGCCAAGACGGCCACCGCAACAACAGTGAGTGTGTGACCTTAAATGAGAATATTTAAATTTGTGAAAATTTTAAATTCCTGTGGGTTTTTATTTGCAATTTGTATCCATCTTAGATTCATTTTAATTGTATGCATGGTGTATGAATTGCAGTATTTAAGCCCAAAATGGGTTGTGCCATTAGAATTGAGTGTTCCTTTGCCAATGACTCTTTGCTCCTTACATTCACACATTTTATCAGTGATGCTGTGAAACAAATCCTATGAAAGAAAATAATAATATTCCACATATTACTAATAATGAAGTGCTTTTTGATGTCTGCTGGCACCACATGTAGTTTGTATGTAGAAGGCAGTTGTGTCTTCTAGTACAGTGTTAGTTATTGAATTTTAGTGATGGTATTGCACTGCTGCATAATTTGGACTACACTTCACATATTGCATTCTTATATGGATTAGAAATTAATTGAGAATGTAATCCATTTTAGATCTGGAGTAGGATGTGCATTAAGTTTCCATTTACATATCACCTGAACTGATGCATCATACTACTACTATTTTGTTCGTTTATAGAAACAAAGAAGCCATATCAGTGTGCTCAAAATGACAGATTTTATATAATCAGGGGATAGGCTCTCATAGGGTTAAATAGTGATTGCAGTATATTTTGAAATAATGACCAGATCTACAAGTACTATACAGTACTGTTATAATGTATTCTGTAAGATACAGACAGGTTAAAGATATCAACTAGTACCCTGCATTTGTTGCTTTCACTGATTTATTGGGTCTCTATTTATGTACCAAAAAAAAAAAAAAAGAGTATGATATATTAAAATAATTGGTTGTTATTGTTCTTGAGCACTTGTGATAAATGCTGAGTTTTGCTTAAATTTTATGCTTTGATATCAGCAGTGTTTTAATGAATTATTACTCTTAACCTTTGGAATATGAATATCATAATCTCACCTGTGACAACCAACAATACCCTTAAACTTAGAATCATCATTGTGTGGTGTCATTTTTTTTTCATGAGAGATCTTAGCATTATGTTCGTAGAAATGTGCAGAAGAAAAAATTCCACAAAATATTCAAGTTTAGAAACATATATCCAGATATTTATTTTAATATGCATTAGTGCTTCACCAAACAAATTATTGCTGTTAATTTTAGTAATATTAATGGAATTAGAATGAAAACATACCAAACAGCATGTGGCTTAACATTATGAGAATTGTAAAATATAACAGAGGTTTAATTTATGCTTTGCCCAAGTATGTTTTTATAATTGGTAAAAAAGTGTGAATTTGAAAGAAGAGTTTTATCGTGTTACAGATGAAGAAAAATAATGAAGCATATCATGACTTGTATAATATCATTGTTGCCATATCAAGGTAAGGAAACAGCTGCCATATCATATTATAATGAGCACTACTTATTATGTAGGAGTAGAGGAAATCCCTATAAACCCTGTGCTAGCTGCTTCGTATGTTCTTTGCCAAATCATTTCTCTGTTCTGTGTCATTACAACATTGTCTTTCATTATTAACATGAGGTGATTTGAATGCTGTATATTTTTGTGCGCTTGTGATTAATTGCGAAATCTAGAGATTACCCATTTGGTTGATATGCAATCAGTGGCCAAACATTTAAGATTTTTATTGTGCCAAATATAACGTAAGTTTTGCCTATGTTTAATTGTCATGTTCAAGATGTTAAAAGTTATTTTATTGTGTGTCCTGCCAGTTATTTATTATTGATATTCATGTATTTTTTTTATCAATATTCTCTTCTGTTATTGTTGAAATCCTGTTGTTTTATTTCTCTCAAACTTTTTCCCATTTCTTCTCAGAGATGGCAAGTTTTTTTTTTTTTTGCTATAAAAGAAGACTTTTTGTCAAAATACACTATATTTTGGAAGTGAATTGGAATTCTGTATATCGGTTGTCTATAAAAACGTTATTTCACTAAGTTACACCTTCCCTATTATTATATTTTTTACCCAGTATATTTATGCTATGTTGAGAGGATTTCTATTTCAAATTTATCTTTTGAATATTTTCCTCAGCTACCTGAAAAATATAAATTTCTTTCTAATACTGTTCATACTGTAGTTGAAATCCTACTATTGTGATATTGATAAAATAGTGATTAGTATTGAATCCTCACCAAGATAAATATTTTGTTATACATATATATGTTTGTTAAGAAACTTGATATATCTTACACTATAGTTTTAATTTAAAGGTTCTTTCTTCTCTGGTTTTACAACCTTTTCAATCTTTTTTAAGGACTCTCTGTACCCAATCCATACTTCACCTCTTGAAAATAGAAAATGTGATGAGTACTTTCTGAAAAATGTTATGTTGAAAATAGCAGTTGTAGATATGGAGTTATTGACTAAACTGATTCTCTCAGTTTATTGTATAAATATTTTTTAAGGAAAACTATTGGATCACCCTTAGCAGAATTCATTGCTTACTGTTGCAGCTATGCAGCAGAATTTTTCTAAGGTCCATTTCCAAAAGTGCAGCAAGAAATTTACAAATGTAGCATTGACATTAAATTTTAAAAAGGGACATAATGCTGTATAAAACTCTCAGCCAGCCATGGTGGCCTGTGTTGTTGCAGTGCCAGACACACAGTCATGGCTAACTTTAACCTTCAATAACGTAAAAGCTACTGTGGGTAGAGGGCTGCAATTTGGTATGTTTGATGATTGGAGGGTGGATGATCAACATATCAATTTGCAGCCCTCTAGCCTCAGTGCATAGTTTTTAACTTCTGAGTTTAGACAGAAAAATTGCAGGCAGAGAGACAAAGCCACCTCAATAATTTTCATTCATGGAAAACTAAAAATAAGAAAGAGTCGTCACTTAGCCTCAGAATTGCCCTGATTTAGGCCTCGATTCTTGCTTCTACATGTTATAGAAGTAGAATTCATTATATATTTTTAAGCTATGAAATGCAATAGACATCATAAGAACTGATTTGCTTAAGTATACAGTTGTATTTCAGTAATACTATTCATTATAGTCTGATGCAGATTTAGGAAATATGTATTGTGATTTGGAGTGACTTCATTGAGGCATTTGGTCTATAAGTTGTGTATGTGTTTTGGGCTTTCACCTATTTAGAATAAAATATTTCATAGGACAAGTAGAGGTTGGAGAGTTTATTCTTTTGCTTAATTTAACATTCTCCTAACTGCCTGTAACATCTACATATGTAAGAAGTACTCAGCTCAGTTTCCAAAGGTTGTTTGTTACTATGTTGTCTGGTCGACAATGCTCAACCATTTGGAGATGAATAATTATTGCATAGAAAGTTATAAAGAAAGAAAAATATTTACCTTTGGAGAGGTAAAAGGTGTGGTATATGGTTTTGTAAACTTCTTTCATTAAACTTTTATAGTCTTATATAAAAGTTGACTTTCAGAAATTTCATTTTGCTCTACTCTCAAAATACTGTAGTCCTCTGTACAGTACATATATCACATGGCATATATATGTATAGTGTAAGTATTTTTCCCTCACATTACAAGTCTCAATTAAAGTTATGTTCCCACAACGTAAGAAAAATGTTTATTTACTTATGATATAAGACACTTTACAATATTAGGATTATCAGCTCTCTCTCATTTCTTTTACAGTATGTCTAGGACTTTACTCTGCTTACAAAAAGCTATGTTTATGAGCTAAAATTTCTTCATATTCTTTGTGGTGGACAGATTTATACAGTATTGATATATTTTAATAGTAGTCTATAGATTTTGAATCTGCACCAACTTATCTTGCCATATTCACCTTTAGAGATTTAATGCAGAAATTGCAAATGTACATACCTGATGCTCGTGCATGTTTTATACTCTTATTGCTAGATGTATGGTTCTCCAATCAAAATCTCCTGATGGTTCCAAAACTGTCTGTATTCGCTAGTAAAAAAATAAAGCTTTGCCTATATATAAAGTAGTAAATTGCTCTATGTAAAAGGAATCGTTCTAAGCAGTGTAATATCCATTTACAAAATCTTATTCTCTTGCCAATATTTTGGCTTCATTATCCTGAGCTCTTTGAATACTGTAGATGAGTGAATACATTATGACAATTTTGGTAGTCATCTTTTTATTGCATATCAGTTCTACACGAAGCTTCCAATTAAGTGATAGTGTAATATTTTATTATTATTATTATTATTATTATCAAGATCCATTATAATTAAAAGTCTTGTTAATGAACAGTGATTACTGTAAGGGAGTTTGCCCAGTTTTGTATTAAAGTGAATACTATTTCACTAATCTGCCACACCTCTTTGTGATATAACGTACAGGAAAATAGTTCATTTGAATGTTTGAAGTACACATTCTGTAATTTTTTTATTGATAAAATATATTTGTACATATTTAATAGGAATGCTGTTCAGAATTACAGATTTTGATAATTTACTGTGTAATTTTGTGATTCTTTCCCAATACAGAGGGATAAATGAGAATGTGAGTTTTTGAGTCAGCCAAGTTATTTTCTTAATTCATGTCTGAAGAGTTCTGAGTACAGAACCATATTTTTATATTTTTTTATGAATATCATTCCAGTCAGTTACAATTAAGCTTTTAAGAAATATTGTGTTCACATTTTTTTTATTTGTAATTACCATAAATTTCAAGGTGGTAAAAAATTACTTGCCAGTAGTAAATAAGGGTTATATGAGGTAGGTATTGGAAAGGAATGTTTTAGGATGCTACTTTTTCTAGATTCTAGATACTATAATATTACATCACCAAGCAGAGAATCTTGAGTATTAAGCACAGGCCTCACGGGCAGAAGTACTAATGGCTGTAATACCTAATTCAACTACATTACTGATTTTGACCCATTGAAAATTTGTTTTGTTTTGTTGGTTCAATGTTAAACCAATAATGCAAGTATTATTAATACCTTTTCAGTTCGTCACAAAATATTCAATAATTTGATAGTACGTAATAGACAATATTCACCTTCATTTTACAGAAAATCCTATGACGCAAATTCTGTAGTAATACATAATAACATTTTCAGCTGTTTATAGAATTCAGCAACTGAAAACTGAAATTGAAACATCAGGAAGTTTACCTTTAAAATAATTCTTTTAACCTGAATTTTTGGGTCCATTTGAATTACGTACATAAGCACTTGCTTGCATAAAAAGGTCAGAAAACTACTCATAAATAATCATGTGCATAATAAATACCATTAAACCGATGTCCTAAAACAATTCTTTTCCATTTAAGCCTCAGTAGAACCTTAGTTTACCTCATACTTATTTCAGGCACAGCTTTAATGCAATGTAATAATAAGATTTTATAAAAACAAAAAACTCAAGCTTGCTAGCAAGCCAACATCTTTTGTACTTTGTTTTGTCAGGTTGGAAAATGCCCAACAGTACTTCATATTTAACCATAATCATCATTCCATAACAGGTTTGATGTTAAATGCAAGTAGATATTATTTTGCGCCTGATCAATGATAACATGGAAATTTCTGTTTTTAATTTTTTCTCAGTATATTCTAACTAGCTTAATTAATAATGTTGTAGAGGCTATTACTTTCATGAAGAGACACAGTTATCATGACTATTCACCTTTTTTTATATATTTACAAAATAGTTTTAAGTATTGAGGATTTATAAAATGAAGTAAAAAACTGCTTAGACTATGGTCATTCACCATTTTGTCTGTTGCCAAAGCATTATATTACAATTTTCACATGAAAAGTCTTGCTGACTGTGGCCTTATATATATTTTTCTTTTTCTTTTTTTTACAGTTTATGAACTTATGCTTGATAGATATGATTAGCTGTTATTGCTCATTAATATAATTTAATGAAACAATTAATTTCTTGTATATAATTGGTAGCGAAGTTTATTAGGAGCACATAATTGCATTTCATATCTCGGCAAAAGCCCTTAGCAAGAAAGCTAATGTGATTCATGTAATGGCCAACGTGGATAGCAGGTTTCCTGTTGATTTTGATAGATATGAAAAAAGTTTTGCATTTTTAAAAAAACTTTTTCTTCTTGTGATGTTATTTTCATTCTTTGAAGGGATTCCCTTAAGGAATTAACCTTGGGCTAAGAAACATTTTGTACACATAAACCATAATAGTTATGGTTTTTTTTATGAAGTTCATATGTTTCTGTTAAGTACTTTATTTTTTCATGAGCAGAAACCTGCAGAATTATTTTATTTTTTCTGATTTAGGAGCTAATGTGAAAATTATGCATGTTGAACTTATCCCAGTTTACTGTAATGTACGTTGTTTTCAGGCCTTGCTTCCCGTATAAAAAAATTCCCTCCCAAGGAAAAGAAAACTGCTTAAAGCTGAGATACTTACTTAGATTAACAAGAGATAAGAGTAAAGTTTTCATACCACGGACTGTCACTGAATATACATATAATATTACAGAGGACAGTGTGATACGTACTTACTAGTTACAAATTCCCTTTGGTCATTGCTTAATTGCATTAAGCAGCAGTGAGCAAGCAGGAAGTTTCTAAAAGTACTTGTAAAGTGACAAAGTCCTCAAGTTTTATAGAAGTTAGATGGTAAATTGATGAGAAAATTATTGTACGTGCAATTAGTTGACTGTTTTGTGAAGGAAAATTTGTTCTGGTAAAACTGAAATTTGTAGAGTGCAGTTCTCCAGGGTTGATGGTTTACTTTTATATGAATCATGAAACATTTTACAAAAGCATTTATTGTTCCAGATCCATATGCCTTATTTATCTTAGGCTTAAAGGTGTTTCTATATTTTTTTTTCAATATGAAAGCTGTCTCCTAGTTAACTAAGCACCTTGCTAAGGGTTATACTATGCAAAGGTATTAATAGCACAATACAGTACATATACAGTACGTATATATAAATGATATGCAGTAATTATATCACATACTTCTCCCTCCTGTAAAAGAATTTTTATTTTTTCTCTTGTGTAATATTTCACATTTGCAAAAGTTTGTAAAATAATGCTATATATGTATTGCACATAGGGAAATATATATAAATATATTTATGGTTTTAAAAGCAGCTCAAATACTATCGAGTTACTGTACTAAGATTTATTGTTTAGCTGTGATGACTCCAGACCAGTGTTGTAACAGAGGTTCCTTATCACTGACTTATTCTGTTTCAGTTTTCCAAAGAAAAGCATGTCAAATTATTTGGAAACTCTTTTCAAGTGAATCTGAAGTTCTCTGTTTGTAAATATGTTAATATTCTACTCGGGGTCACAGCAACAAGTAGTACAGTCATAGTATAGTAGATGATTTTACATAGACAGGAACAGTTGTTACTTATTTATTTGATTTCTTAAATTGGTGCCATATAAAGAAATGCTGTGCCAAACTTTGCAAATTCACACTCAAAATGGGAAAGCACTCTCCTTCAGTTCTTCCTTCTTGATTGTTAAAGATACCTTAGAGTCTTTATGTTAAAGATATTGGAAAAAAACATACAGTAATTATAGTTTTGTAAATATTTTAAGTTGCATTGTGGTTTCCAATCTAAGCGTTTAGAGCTTTATTATGTATTTCATAGGAACAGACTCATTTATTATGAGTACTAAAGTGTTTGTTCTTTCATTATTTCTTAGCAAGGTGAGAACTGCGCAGCATTTGCTATCATCTTGTTGAAAGTGCTGTATTGTTTTCAATAGCTTGTAACAAAATTGTTTATATAAGCAATCTTTAGGTGTAAATTCTGCTGTAACTGGTATTGCCAATTGTAAATGGCAAAAAGGATCATAATTTCTTTACTTTTTTGTTGTTACCATGCTGTAGGTCAAGTATGTGGAAGATTAACTCATCACTTTTAAATTTACATTACGTATACAGACATTTAGGTAACTGTCAAAGTAAATTCAAAACTTTGTGTGATAAGTTTAGTTCTGAAAATATATATCATGGAAATTGTTTGTTACATTTCTTTAAAGCTTATATGAAAGTTATGGATATGCAATAGTTTTTCTGTTAAGGTACAGACCATGCCTGTTATTCGTGCCAATTACGTATGGAATATTAAATGCATCATATATCCAGTTATGAAAATACAGATGCTTATTAGGAAAAAGATTGTGGGGAAAAACATAAATATAATATGTACTTGGTAGGAAGTTTCTTCAAGAATGTAGCCATTCCCTGGCTGGGACAAATGAAAGTAAAAACTTGTTATATAACAAGAGATAATGCTTTGTAATGAGAAACATATTAGCAGTGAAATAAGACTAAAAATATGGAGAGCTATCTTTCAAGATTGAAACATAAGCATGTAAAGATGAACCCAAAATTAAGGTACAATGTACGATCTGCTCAGTGTGGAATCACATTATATGCAGTAGTACTAATGGTGGCTTACAGCATTCATTCAGCTCAGCTTGATTATTTTCTGTCATTTTACTTTTACCTGTTTCATTGGGTCTCTTCCTACCTAACTGGCCAATATCATTCATTAAATCAATCCTGCTCCAAATTTCATCTCATGTTTAAGATAAAATCTTTTGGGGCCAACTCTACAAACCTAGAAATGTTACCCAGAACTGGTGAAATCCTTTTACCAGATATGATGTAATAGTAGTTACAGGCTATTGAAAACTAACAATTGCATTAGTACGTATTCAAATGCCACATATATTCTTCAAAAGGCTTTTCACGTTTTTCCTTAATTGCAAGTACTACCGGTAATCCAGTATAAGCTGATTTTCCATGAATTTATATATTTTTAATACCATTCTGCATCCAATTACCATTTTATTACTATTTTTGCCTTTAGAAGCATAATTAGTATATTCACATTTTGAATATTTTATTAAATTTCTTATCCCAACCACTTTCATTTGTTTTAAACTGCATGGCTTTTAAAACACTGAGATGCATTAACTTTAACAATGTATGACAACTGTAAGTTTCATTGAAAGCTGTGAATTCCCTTTGGCTTTCAGTTGCACTAACCAGTACGGTATAGAATAAGCCAAGTACTTGCAATTTATAAGTCAAATGGGCAAAAAATCTATTCATTCCTAAGAATGCATTCCTAATCATTCCATAATGTTGTTCATTTTATTTTTGTAATTTTAAATTGTTCCAATTTGTAACAGGAATGTGCTGTGAGCAACACTCACGTCACTTTCCGCGACTGATATCACTGTTAAGAGTTTTGTTAAGTTTTGTGTCCAAAGTAACTTAAGACTGAATTCTTAGATGGCATAGCACAAGCAATAAGCTATAGCACTTTCTTCATTTATAGTCTTAAAACAGCATTAGTCTTTAACTCAAGTAATACCATAGTTGTATTTAGCTGCCATATCAAAGATACATATCTTCACTTTGACTTCCTTCCTTCCATAATTGTTATTAATGTGTACTCATTTTGTATATTTTATATTAACAATACTGTAACTGTTACATTTATGTTGGAAACACAGTAATAAAGACAGTAATATGAATGTTAGTTATGATTTCACCAAAAGTGCCTCCTTTATATAAAGTTCCTGAAGCTTAGGCTGATAAGATATTTCAAAAAGCCGTAGCAGTAAAAAAATGAATCAATATAGCAACTTAATCAAAAAAAAAAGAAAAAAGACAAGAACTTGCAAAGGTTGTACCCAAGAATGAGAAGGATCAGAAAACATCAACTATATAAGATTCTTCAACAAGCATATGAATACTGACAGCAATATGTCAAAATCTCAAAAGCCACTGGGAATGGTGGTCTAAGTAAATACTTAATACTGTTCCGTATTGAGGGTAGGCTCCAGTTTGTCGAGCTGATTTTTGCCAAATTTTTTTTTTTTTTTTTTTTTTTTCTTTGCTAAAAGTCTTCCTTTGGCCTAGCAGAATGCCGTGATATGTGTAGTCTCCAGCCTCTATAACAGCCCCCATGGTTGCCAACGCCCCCCTACTTGTAACACTGAATTACTGGCTATTGGAAAATAAAGCTATTTTTTATGCTCAAATGGTTATTTATCATGTTACTTCCTCATAACATCTCTTGGTAAATCATATAACGTGAATTTCGTCTCTCGCCTATATGGCACTCCCCCGGCCCACAACCAACAACTCCTTCTATACGCAGTTACTGATTACTGGAGAATTATGCGATTGATTGTGCTCAAATGGTTATTCATTGTTTAGAGAATAGAAAAAAAAGTCGACTCATCTCAACCCCTCCCCACCCCCATACATCACTTTATCCCCCTCCCCACCTCTACATTACCACAGACGGTCTATATATATGTAGGCGGTACTTACTCTTCGCACACAGCTCTAAGGTAACGTGCGCCGACTTGGAGGCTATACTTTGGAGAATTAGACTTCTTACCTTGCTCAAAGCTCTTGATCTGGAATTAGCTAAAAGGCTTATTATTTGGAAGAGAAATGAAAATTGATGTGACCTTATTTCTTTATTCTTTGCTCGGGGTTCTTACAAAAGTTTCCACCTTCTGGGCTCTTGGACTGATAAAACTTAATTCTTTGAAAGGCACTTGTTGCAATTACGAGTCTATAGGCACGAGGGAATTTTACTGGGTATTGATTGTCACTTTCACTGTTCTTTTGATTGATTTGCACACCACACTTCTGCACTTTCCCTCACTTCAGTTTGTCTTCAATGTTTTACGGCTGCGCGACTGCAGTTCTCCCCTCGGCTCCCCTCTTTGTTTCTCTTCTTCCTTTTTCTGCTCCTTTTCTGCTCTCCTCTCTCTTTGTCTGGCCTTTTTATTAGGATGAAATCTTTTTAGCACCGCCTTTGGATTTTTGGATTCTGACTGGGTGTCGCATCTTCTAAAAGACTTCTTGTGTCTGATTGGCTACTAACTTCATACAAGACCGCCTTCCTGTCATGTCTTCTACAGTGATTCGTAGGCCCTGAATTTGTATACGCCTCCTGCTTTTTGGGGGTGTATCCCTTTGGTAACCTCATAGGTCATTCGTTGATACACATTCCTGGGGTCACCCACTATCCTGGCTCTGCTTCTTGATTCGTCGAAGTCCATAGGTCTATCTTGGAAAGGGTGGAGCTCTGAAGAGTTTGGCACTTCCCTCTTTCTAACAACGGGTCATAGAATTCCTTTTTAATGTATGCCAGATGGCTCTCTCTGACCTGTCACACGAAGGGAACGGCGATTAATCATAGGTGCTAATGAGAGTAGTTTCCAATTTCTCGAAGATGCCTGGGAAATATCGTTCATCGGCCATAATCTCCTGTCGGTCACTAATCGCTGGTACGGACAGAGGTTTTTTGGGGGAGATGAAAACCACATGGCTTTAGGTCTAAAAGCCTTATGTTTGGAGTAACAAAATCCCTTCTCTAAGAAAAATCATTAACTGTTTCGTGCCTTTTTCTCTCTTATTATCTGTGCCTTCTTTCTTTAAGTATTTTTAAGTTATTGCCTTTTGGAATAACAACACTGTGCCACACTATAACATATATATATATATATATATGATATATATATATATATATATATATATATATATATATATATATCTAGTATATATATATATAGATATAGATATATATATATATCTATATATATATATATATATATATATATATTATATATATATATATATATATCTATATATATATATATATATCTATATCTATATCTATATCTATATCATATCTATATCTATATCTATATCTATACTATATCTATATATACTATATATATATATATATATATATATATATATTATGAGAGAGAGAGAGAGAGAGAGTAAATTCCATTACTTGCAAGAGGGCACCTAGGTCTGTAATAATTTTCCATTACTAATTGAAATTGTCCGAATGTCTCTGAAAATATTCACATCTTCGTATGGCAATACTTCAAGATCCATCACTCCCTAAAGCCCCTCAGACGTTCCAGTTCCACTCACTCCTGACTGCCTCAGGGCGTATGCATGAATGCTCTGTTAGACGTCATTATTCCTATATATCCTACGGCCTTATACTTCTGTCCTATACAACTTTCTTCGCCTAGAGACCTTTATTTCAAGTAACCAATCCTGAACTCCGAGGGCAGTGCCACGAGGAGGTAGCCATAGGGCGGGCTATAGGGGAGGTCGGAAATAAAGTGGCAAAATTATAGGAGTTTTAGGCAACATATAGGAATTTTAGGTGGCTGGCCTTTTCATAACAGCCAATAATGGCGCGTGGCAAGAAGTATAGGAAAATGCAAAATGTTCGAGAGCAAAGGCACAGAAAAAACTTCAGAGAGAGAGAGAGGGAAACAACAGCCTCTCCCCAGTACTTCAGGGGAGCAAAAAAAAAACAAGAACAACAGCCGCACCCCAGTACTTCAGGGGAGAAAAAAAAAGAACAACAGCAGCAGCCACGGGCCAGTACGTCATGGGAGAAAGATGGTGAAAATGAACAGCAACAGCCGCAGCCCAGTACTTCAAGGGAGGGCCTTGAAGACAGCGAAAATTAAGAAGATTATGACAGTGATGAAGAAGCAAGCGACATATTTTCCCCTGCCATGATGAAACGGGCACTGAGAGGCAACTTTGGAAAAAAAAATCGATAGTGAACAAGATACGCCTAAGCACGTCATCATGGATGAAACTACGCTTAGAAAAAACTTTGCGGCGAAGTGCAACAAATGTGGGGGATTTACCTCAGAGTGGACAGAAAAGCAAACAAGACATGGTGCGGCTGTATCACTAAATTTCACCTGCCCCACCTGTCGTAAGCAAGTGAAGGGCTGGAGTTCCCAAAGGATAAGATCGAAGAAAAACTTTGATGTCAACGTGAAGATGGTTGATTTCGCTTTGCAAAATCAAGGTTATAAAAACAGTTCTAGACTTTGAAATGATTTTCAATACAAAAATAATGGCGGAATCAAACTTTTATACAACTGCCTTAGAAATAGAAAAGAAGGGCATTGAAGACTGTGAGGAGTCTCTTCGGAAGGCAAGAGAGGTAGTGCATAGAATCCTTGAAATCGATAACCCGGATGCTGGAGAGATAAAAAATATATCAGTTAGCTGCGATGGTACCTGGTCCCATCGTGGTTTTGTAGCTAAATACGGTGTAGTACCTGTCATACACCATAACACGGGCATTGTGATCGATTTTGAGGTTCTATCAAAATATTCCCTTGCAATGGAGGTCGAAGGATGGAGAAGGTTATTTAGTAGATCAGTAGAGAAATGTAAATTTCGATACACCGAAATAATATCTGACGGGGACTCGAAAGCCTTCAATGCAGTGAAGAACGAAAATATATATGGAGAAGGAATTGCTATAACTAAGGTAGGGTGCATAAATCACGTTGGCAAGTGCTTCGGAAAACACATCAGGGAATTTTTACAAACTCAGAAGAAGATGGGAATAACTGTCGGCGGAAGATCTGCTGGGGTGCTGACTAATGAAGCAATATCAGCATTGCAGAGATATTACGTGGCAGCCATTGTGAATAACCTGGGTGACGTCGTTGCAACGAGGAAAGAAGTTTTTGCTACCCTAGATCATTGTGCGAGCACCGACACCAGACCAAGACATGATAATTGCCCTGAGCGATGGTGCTTCTACAAGAAAAAACTTCGGGATGGGCAAGACGTGTCCAAAATTAAACATAAGGATCATGTGAAGCATCCCATTCGGGAAAATATAAAAAAGGACCTCGTGAAAATATATGAAAGGATGGCATCACCTGAGTTGCTCGAAAGATGCAAATGAAAGTCTGAACAAAGTGATCTGGTCGAAGGCATAAAAAAACACCTTTATCAGAGCAACAGACTCTGATACCTTACTGCAAAAGCCATGATACAGTTCAACGAGGGCAAGGTATCGGACACGTCTTTCACACTCATGGGGAAAATTAGTCGTGCCACAGCAGAAAAGGTCGATAGGAAGAGGAAAAAAAGATGGCAAGCATTATTAGGGAAAAAAGAAGAAAAATGCAAGAAAAGAAGAAAGTTATATGCTGAAGAACCTAAAAGAAAAAGGAAGGAGGGCAAGACGTGTGAAGCTGGGGGGTTTTAGAATCTCTCATAATATTGTAATAATAATTGTCTGATACGCTCATTGTAGCAATAATGTCTTTGTAAATAATAATTGCAGTAAGCATAGTAGGTATGTTGGGCAAAGTGCCCGATGCTCATATGGAAATCAGTAATAGAAATTTTAATAGTAGTGATTTATAATAATAATAGATGTCTTTGTAACTTTAGTAGTAATAATAATCGTAATAATATTTCTGTAAATAATAATTATAGAAGGTATAATATATATATCATTGCATGTTGGGCGAAGTGCCATATGCTCATAGTAAAAATAAGAAATAGGTATCATTAGTAATAGTAATAATAATAATAATAATAATAATACTCTTAGTAACTTATATTAGTAATAATGTCTATTAAATCATAATTGTAGATCATATAGTAAAAAAAAAAGTAGAAAAACAAATCCAATCCAATATAACTTCGACGTCTGTGAAGTGTAATTTTTATAGTCTATCTCTCAAAAATTGGTCGAAGTCGTTTTCTATGAATAGTTTCATCAAAGAAAACAACTTTAGGGGTATCTATGAACTGATTTTTCCATTTTCTTATGTCAAAAAAATAGCTTTTTTTTTTTTTTTTTTTGGGGGGGGGGGAGTGGTGTATTTCTTTAATTGTCCTGCTTTTTTATGCCTTAAATAATATAATTTTTAGATGTTTTAGGCTATCAAGTGACATAATAACTACAAACTCTCAGAAGGTTTTGTCCCTAAATCGAGGTTTAAATTTTTGCTGATTATTTCTTCCTAACTATTCACTCATTTATCGGCGGGGCTTTCGCTGAAGTTGTTGCTCGTTTTTTTTTATGATATGTGCTTATTTACAGTTCTATTTTGATAATTCTTTATGTGGATGTTCCAAGTGGATATACCAACATGCCTACAGACCGAATTTCTATTCAAGACAGTAGTTTCTCACTGATCACCAAATAACCATTAGTACAAGGGGGCACTGAATTTCACATTTTTTTTCATAAAATCATTTATTTTCCCTGTTGGATGATAAAACTCACAGAGAATATGCGTTATTATAGTGCTAATAATGCCTGATAATTTCATTAGCCTGTCTTGATTAGTGTATTTTTGGCAAATATTTTTACGATCGGCACCCCTACAAACTGGAGCCTACCCTAAGTAGTTTTGCCTAAAACAAGCATAAGTAGCAGTATAGTGATAGTGCTATAAAGCGTTCCACATAATGCAGATCAAAGTAAAACACGTATAAATTCCTACGAGGTACTGAAAGTGTTAAGGGAGGTTTCTAAAATAATGGGAATTAAAGTTTACAAAAGATGGCTAAGCAAAGTACATATAAATGATGCTCTCCATTAAAGCCATCTTTGTTAAAGCTAGTAGGATCTCTGCAGAGGATTCCAAGAAAGTGTACTGAAAGATACTTGCAAGAACAAAAAACACAACTATACTCTGTTTTTTTTTTTCCATCTGTCCATCCGACTGCGGTGTTTGTGCATGGTAACACTGCGTCCCGGGCTTTAAATAACATCCCATTTCGAATATTAGCGGTGTAATTCGCATACAGTAAATTATTAAAACCCTTTCCAGTTGCAAATGTACACCAAGATAGCCTTTTATTTACCTAAAACTTACACATAGCCAAACTATTTAAAGCCCAGAAAGCAGTGTTACCATGCGCGACCACCACAGGCGGATGGACAAATGGAAAAAACAGACTATAGATACCTCACAATAGCACATATCCAACTCGGATGAAAATAAGTGAATGAAAACGGGAATACAAAATTTACTATTTCAAAAAATCAAAATTAAAAACCGTTAGATATTTGAGAAAATTAGTCTAAAATCTGAAGAATTAAACATAAGAGAATGGCAAAGGGTACGTGTCAAAGCTATACATAAAAATAAAAATAAAATATCTAGATACGTATTGATAAGTGGAATAAGAAAGTTTGATAAGTCAAAGGAGTCCTGTGACTCCTGTCACATACGAGAAACTAAGAAAGAAATGGCACAAGAGATATATTACCATTTTTAAACATTAGCATCAGTGATCACAGGTAAAACAGGTGCTTTGCCTTTGAATGTAAGGTGAAAGTTAAATGTTAAAAAATGTAAAGTTTGCAAACCAAATGTTTTCTGCGTGAGGAAAAAAATAAAAATTAGGAGAGTTAGTACCATGTGACAGCCACGCCAAGAAGGTAAGGAATAATTTATACCTAATATAGTACAGAGTGGATTAAAAAAACGGAAAGAATTAGTTTTTTCACAATCAAAGGAAAATCAAATAAACCGCATTTTACGTGATATGAGAAATCGAGCTCTCGAACGTTTTCGTTGTGATGGTAACCACCTCGCGGATGTAATATTCAAATCTTAGATAACATGTTAAACTCATGTGTATCACTTATAAAATAAACCGAGAAAATAGCATTTAAAATGTGTCCCATCATTATTGTCCACCCTGTATAAGCAAGTATAACATCAACGAGTTTGAGCTTTTGTTTAGGTACTTTAATCCAGTTACTACTACTATTACTGTGTTTACGAATGGTGGAATAGTAGACTGCAATGTACCACGGCCCATTATCTACGTTATAAATCACGCAGTGAGGGTCATAGCTGGTCCTCACAGCTGGTGCACATCAGGATTATTCATATTAAATTGCGCATATATATCTGATGTAATAACAAACATGTATTGTCACAGTAAGATTGCCGTCTTACGTGCTTCGGTTCGACCTATGCGTCTTCCTACCAGAAATTACGTCAGTCTAATCGACAAAGGCTTAAATTTATCCTTAGGCAGACACAATGGAACGTTTTATAGGCAGTATAGTAGCATCCTTAACAATTCTACAAAGTTACAAAGCATAAAGTCTCCGTTAACCGACTCGGCTTTCGAAACGACTGGCTTATCGTGTGATCAAGTCCGCCTCTTCTCCAGAGGCATAAACTTGAATAATAAAAACCGTAAGATTGGAAAGTGGTTGCTATGTTGTTCTGGCGTTCCTCAAAAGCTTCCCCCTACGTCTTACAGTATTTTAAGGACCGCACAGCAGCAGTATTCGGGCGTAATAAACCACCACCCACCGTGGTCAACGGCCTCCAGCCAAGCGAGGTGCTTCTCGACCTCAGATAGTAGTAGTAGCGAGTCTGATAAGATTTATGAAGAGGTGGCTGACATGATCAAGTGTAATGCAACGAACATTTTGGTTATGGCAGGAGCTGGCATAAGTACTCCCTCAGGAATTCCAGATTTTAGGTGGGTGAGCCTTCAGGTGCTTTACCTACTAGTAGGTATCAGTCCAGGTCGTTTCAGCCTATACCTAAGTCATTTAGGGTGTAACATCCAAACGGGCAAAATATGTTTTCAAAAAGTAAATCAAAAGCTATCCCCTTTAAGAAATTTATTTTGCCTTTAGGAATGTTTACAGTACCTTTCTAGGTAATACCTAATGCCATGATTTACTTATTTGCATTTTTACCAGGATGAAATACCAAATGGCCGGCCTCTTCTGTAGCGCGACCACCTTCCCAAAAAAGTACTTAACACGTCCTGTAACCTAGGATAGATATTAGGTAGTCAAGAGCCAGCTTCCTTCAAAGCAACACCTCTAGACCTCTACTTTCCTCATGAAGTAAGTTTTTACTCCCAAGTCACAAATTAAGGCCATAATTTCCGATTTTCGGGAAGGTGGTCGCACTTTCGTAGAGGTGGCCATTCAGTATTTTACCATAGTTCCATTCTAATAATGCCATGATTTACTTACTTGCCTGTTTACTTTTTGCATTTTTATTCTTGTGACATTGAATTCTTCTTTGAAAAACAATTTTTTTCTGTAATGCAATGGCCTACCTCTTTAATGCATCAGTTAATATCCAGATAGAGCGGTGTTGGCAGGTTACCGAAAACTGCAAAGCATTATGCAACTTCTCTAAACTATTGCTAGATCTGGGCAACTGGTTTAAAGCTATCTCAAACATTCCAGGACTCTAGAGAAAAACTTGGTGACATCCTTATTCCTTATCTTCCTCTTTCATGGCCAATGTACATCATTTTACAATTTTCAGTAAATTTTGGGGCAAATCACAACCATTGGACAAATAAATAAAGCCATCAGCAATGTCCCTTACAGGTAGAAATGATAATACAGGAATATGCCTATTTTTTAAACTGAAATCTTCATCTTCTCTCGACTATTGCTGTCTTAACCCTAGGTCACAGATTTTTTGAAAATAGACTTTGATAAATGAAAATGGCATGAGCTTATTGGTGCTTTTGGAAACATTTCTTCAAAACCTTTCTGAGCTCCTATTTCAAAGTCTGTCAACAGAGATTTTGGGTTGAGGTTTTAGTTGCAACAACAAATGTATGAATAGCCAGACATTCTAATTTTATTTTGACACTGGAAGAAGAGCAAAAAATGCAGAGAATACTAAATGTACCTTGTTGAATATGGATGTAGTACAGCTGGTAATATAGTGTTAGGCTAACTTTAAAAGTGCTATTTGCTGCCCAATTAGGAAATCTTATCGAATCTTCTAAGCCATCTTCCATCACAAATATAAGTACTATTCAATTTTCGTCATCAATATACCATAATCAAAGGCAAGAAACATTTCATCAATCATAAGTGAACAGTAGGCTTCCAGTATCTCGTAATTATTTCTTTGTTGTGGAATTGCAGCTGCATTTTGTACTTTCAGTCTCCATTGAGGCATTTGTGGTAGATGCTCATCTGTATTCACTCACCTAAATTTTAAGCTTCCTACTTTGAAGAAGATGCTGATTACTGTGGAGACATATGTAACATTGAAGTACCATATATTTTCCTGTAGTATTTGCTCCAAACTTCCTCTTATTCGTTTTTTCTTAACTTCTTGAACAATACCCAAAGTAATGTATATTTGAGAAGGTACCCAATTATTTTGCTGAATATTAGAGGCGATACTGTATTATTATTTTGTTTAACAGTACATGGTACTAAATCACATCTATAGATTTTATAAGGAAATAATCCAATGGAGTTATCTGATTATGTTATAGATGGAATATTTTAGAAATGGTTTTACAATTAGTACATGTGCTAAATATTATTTCAGAACTCCAGGAACTGGTTTATATGACAACCTCCAGAAATACAATCTTCCTTATCCTGAGGCAATTTTTGACATTCACTACTTTATGATGGACCCCAGGCCTTTTATTGCTTTGGGTGAGTTGTCCGGAATTGTTTTTCATTTTTTCTATCTTTATGAGTCTCAGATACATAGCCTTTGTTTTCACATGTATCTCGGCAAAACCAGAGTCACTTTTCTAAATTCACATTTGGCTTGTCCTAAGGATTTACCCGTTGAAGTAAATGCTAATAACCTAGGAAGCTCTTAATACAGACAAATCTGCTTATACAGAAAAAGTGGCAACAGACCAAAGAGAATGATAAATAAATGAAGCTTACTCAAATACAATAGAATGATATGTATTGCTGTATACATACATCTAAATGAAGTTATGAAAAGTAGGCAAAGATAATTGATTTAAATTACCCAGTACTGTATCATAATCAGCATTAGCATCAAGAAGGCTATTTGCAATTATACTGTAAAAAGAATTGAAGACCTTTGATACATCTCAATGTGAATTTGTAGAATCTCAGCAGGTTAGGGAGTAAATACTTAATTTAGGTGAATAAAATTTGTGAAAATAGGTTACTGTAAGTTGTTGTAGATTATTTTTCCAGTATTTATCTGTCATTTTCATACTTGTAAATTCTGCTTACTGTTTTTTTATGGGTGTTTTATATTTTATTAGGATAAAACCAAAAGACACTTGCAAATTACCATTTTGTTTTATGCTTATAGATCAGGTGCTGTAACTTTAAGATTTTACTTCAATAGGAAATTCATAGTGAATACTAACGCAGTATTCACTATCTTTGTTTTGAATGACAATTATATCTTGTTTTGTGTTACTGGTATTTTCTTCACCTGCATTATAAATATTGTGCAAGTTTTTTTCTCCCTTAGTTATTACAGTTTGGTTTCATATTTCTTTCCAGCACAAGAACTGTATCCTGGAGTAAATTACAAGCCTAACATTGCTCACTACTTTATACGACTTCTTTTTGAAAACCAAAAATTACAAAAACTCTACACACAGAATATTGATGGATTAGAAAGAAGTAAGTATAAACCTAAAATTTGTCGCTGTATTAATGTTTTACCACTTGCTGCTGAATGCTTTTTGAGATTTTTATAGTTTTTATTGTCTACAGCTTGTTTCAGACTGCTATGCAGTTAAGGCATGGTATATGTGGAAGAGTTGTGGTATATTTCAAATTGATAAAGCTTTTAAAAATTTTGGATGCCTTTACTTAATTACTCTTAGTTTTTGAGTGAATTGAAGTTGTTTTGTATAACTGCAGGGTTTCACTGATCAGTGTAAAAATAATGCTTGTAATATAGTACATTCACATACTGTAAACAATTTGATATACGGTCTTGTTTTGAATAGTGCCTTCTGTTATCTGACAGTGGCTGGCATCCCAGAGACAAAACTCATGGAGGCTCATGGGACTTTTGCAACAGCTTCTTGCACGCTTTGCAGCAAAATTTATCCTGGAGAAAAAGTGAAAGAAGCAATCCTTAATGGGGAAGTTCCCTTATGTTTAGAAACCAAATGTAAAGTAAGTACGTATTGTATGATTATAACAGTTCTCATGCATGTAGAGTACCTACATTGAGCAAGTAGTATGTCAGAATAATTTAGAAAGTTTTCTTCTTAATTTTTGATGATACATTTTGGTAAAATGCCTGATGGAGAAGTGGTTCTGACTATCCATTTAAGGATTCTGAGAATATATCTGTAAGACACTGTGTTCAAGACTTGTCATGTATTGTTGACTGAAGTGAGAATAGCCTTAATTATGGTTTCCATTCTGTAGGGATATATCACCATCTGGAGAGATGATATAGTAGCATACATTTACATACATTAGGATGTATTTTCCTTATACTATTTTCATTCTCTGCTTATCTAGGCATAGTTAGCTCTGCTTCATGGTATTCATTTTTATTTTATAGGGTCATGATGGTTGACTATCCATTTAAGGATTCTGAGAATATATCTGTAAGACACTGTGTTCAAGACTTGTCATGTATTGTTGACTGAAGTGAGAATAGCCTTAATTATGGTTTCCATTCTGTAGGGATATTATGAGGTCTGGATCATGATGGCTGACTATATTTGGTGGCAATTTGTTGAACATATTACTTGTATTAATGTATAGTGTAATACTTAATGTTTTAAAAAAGTATGCTAAAGCACTTTATCTCAGATTAAGATTCCAAGGAGACCTACGTAGTGTCTTAAGAAGGTAGTCATAGTAATCTTTGAAGTGTATTATTGAATTTTTAGTATTTAAAGAAATAAATAAGAATAGTTTTGCATTTTTTCTAGGAGCCGAAACCAAAATAAGGAAGTAATTTCATGAATGTTTAGATGAATATAGGTATAACATGTTGACTTTTCATTTGTACAGGGTAAAGTGAAACCAGATATTGTTTTCTTTGGTGAGAATTTGCCCATGCAGTTTTGGAATTATCACACTGAGGTCCACTTCACAGATCTTCTCCTTGTCATAGGAACATCATTAGAGGTAATAGTGCTCTCTCCTGTGGGTCATTCATGAAAATCATTACCATCAAATCCTTAAGTTTGCCATAAATTTCCAAGGTCTTTTGGGATATAAAATCATTACACTCAGCCCTTAAAGTTTTTTAGCCTCAAATAGAAAATCTGACTCAAAGTGTCCTTTCTAAGGAAATTCCTTGACTATTATTGGAACTATTTACTATATATACATGTGCTGTATAAATAATGCGTTGTGTAGTGTAATGGCATTCATTCATTGATTGAGTAGGTTTATGTATCAGTATGAATATTGTAAATGTTAAAATCTTATAATTATCTGATGTAAAATAAAAACTCAAATATTGACAGTGAAAAATGAGATGATGAAAGTCCAAATCATAATTTATTTGGAAATATTCCATAATATTGTAGCACTGCGTATACTTTTTCTTTCAGGTGTATCCTTTTGCTGGAATAGCTGATGCTGTGAGTCGTCAAACACCAAGAGTTCTTATTAACCGGGAATTAGTTGGTAGCTTTGGCACACGTGCCAATGATTACATGCTACTTGGAGACCTTACAAGCTCTGTAAAACGACTAGTAAAAAGTATTGGATGGGAAAATGAGCTAAAAGACCTTACAAAAGATCATTAGAAAGATGAGGAGCATAGCTGTCTACTTTGCTTTTAGCATCAACTGAGGTAACAATCCATATTGTACTGCAACTTATCAAAAGATCTAAATACAAGAGGGTGTAGTGATTGAACAGTCTGACATACTGTAAACTTGTGAATGATACACAAACAAAAAGCGATTAAAAGAAATAGGCATAAGCTGACCACTATTTTGTATGATAACATGAAAAAATATTTTGGGCAGTGCTATTGAGGCTGTACTACTATAAATCAGTGTGAGTAAGCTTTTAGTTGCATTTGATAACTTGCATTTATTTATGAAGCATTATCCGCTGAAAAAACAAATGAAGATTAGCATACCATTCTTACTATTGTCATAGTAGAACTGTGATAATGGTAAGATTGGTTCCTAGTTTATTAGAATGACAAGATTACTGAGTGATATTTTAGACTCGCAATAAAGTTCAGTTAACAGTTAATGAATGATACAAATGTAAGGAAGAAATTATTAAGATACAAGAATTGTATTAGGGTAGTAATACATTGCATCTTTGCTTGAACTTTTAAAGTTCCAAATTGCACGACATCCTCAGGGAGACTGTTCCATAGTCCAGCGGTGTGAGGAATACAGGACCTCTGGAGCTGAGAACTTTGACAGCAAGATATTTTTACTGCATATTGGTGCTGCTGTTCAGCTAATCTGGTTGCTCTCGACAGGAAAGGGAGATCAGGGATCAATTGTGAATGTGAAAGATCTCTTTTAAAATACAACTTATGAAAAATTGACAAACAAGAGACCATCCGTCGATGGTCCAAGTCATAACTACTACTGTTAGGAAACAGAAACTTACCAACACAAACTACTTTATCTAAAAGAGATAAATCTCTGGCAGAAGCTGCCATCCACTCCAGAGAACAGTATTTTTAGTAAAATATGGGCAGATGACTTAAAACATTTTGCATTGAATGTATGACTTGCAAATACATGAGGCCTTAATAAAGTACCCAAATTTCATGCAGGATTTGCTGACACTTTCATTAGATGTTTTTCAAAAGTAAGATGTGAGTCCAAAGTTACGCCTAGAATAGTTAAAGCTTCAGACTCATGCAGCAGTCATATCCACTTGAAGGGGAGGATGGGGTGGAAAATCTGTATGAGATCTGCTAATCAATAGTGCTTTCATTTTACTGGAGTTCAACCTCTTATCCCACCAACTACACCATTCACTAATCTGGTCCATGTCATGACTAACAGCTCTATTTTTCACTTGTTGACTTTTTGTATCATATGACTTAAATTGCAAAGGCATCACAAAACCTGTCCTGTTTGGAGAGATAGAGTGCCATTGAGGGAGCCAATCCTTGTTACGAGCTTAAAGACACTTGCCAGCATGAAAAGGAAGGGTGGTATGCTTTGGGTTTAATTTTCTTCTTCTAAAACAGAGAAATCTATGCCTTTTTCATGCTTGGCTAGACCTGTAAAAGTTAATTGGTTAAACTACTCAATAGCAATATTGATTTTAGGCTGGCTCACTTGTGTTCATCTTACAAGTGAGGTAGCACACAACACAGGAGTTAAAATTACTGATGGCAGAAGTTCTGTATTTGCGTTGAAGTGATTTCAGACAAATCTTTCAGACTGTTGAGGGGGAGCAACAATGATCGAGGAGGTACAGTACATCACAAACCCACTAATTGTGTGGGAGGTTTTTAGATTCTGACCAGCTTACTGTTGAACTTTCATTAACCAGCTCATGGTTATTGGTTTGTTCTTAAGAACCAGGCATTAGGGCCTTAGTAAATATAAACAGTTGATGTTGACTCACTCAGGTTAATTTAGAATTCTGCAGTCTGATGTAAGACTCCCCTAAAGTTTATATGAGTTGAATATGTAAGACTGATTCTACAAGTTAAAAGGATTTTTTAAATGGCTTTTGTTGGGATTTACTATATTCTGTTAGTTTGGATACTTTCAATGAAAAACATTACAGTATTGTTGTTTTCTGCCTCGCTTTCTACTCAGAGGTAATTGAATAACAAACTCTACTTCCATGCCAGTTAAAAAGTTACTGTCATAACTTTGGCATTTAACCACATTGGTAAGCATATGGTGCAATTAAAATTAAATTGTACAGTACGTATTAATAATTGTTAATGTATTTTTATATATTGTACATTTTAAATTAATACTTGTGCATTTTTCTGTCAAATAACCCTAGTTGTGACAGTGAAGATGAAAATTTGTTTTGGTGTGTATTCACAGTTGTCTTTAGTCACAACTTCCCACCCACATAAAGAGAGATTTAGTGTGGTAAGAGGGAAATGTGTTATAGACATTTACCATCCTTATTAGATAATTACATGTATGGCTCTAAGAAGTTAATTGTGTTTGTTTCAAATTTCCTTATCATTTTTCAATTATTCCCACCATATATAGATACAATAAATTTATTGATTTTTATCCATATTTGATTTAGTGGTGTATCCAAAAATTTTTACACATTTTCTAAGATCATACTAGAGCATTTTGGTTGGAAAAAACAATTTTCTACTTTTTGCTATCCAAAACCCAATGGTATTTTTTCACTCACTTCATTGTCTATTGGTCGTGAGTGTTCACAGCTTCCCTTCTCATACTTTTCATCTAAGTAGTTCAGCTGAGTCTTCCAACTTTCCTAGAGCCCATGGGCCCCAATTGACTCAGTCACAGTACCACTGTTCTCTCAAGGTTTGCTTTAACATGTCTAAACAATCTCCGTCTCCCTTGTGTTATTGTTTTCTCTACATATGGAACTTAAGTCATTTCAATTATGGTACCATTTCGTACTTTATCCTGCCATCTGACTCCAAGTATTCATCTTGGAGCTTTGCTTTCAAATAAAAAGAATATTTTATCTACTGCAGTTTCATTTTCATAACCTTTACTAGACTTACATATAATCTCTTTTGCATTATTCGATTTTAAAATCTCTATCAATCTGTCTAATGTTTGATTGAGCTTTTCAATTTTTAATCTCATTCCTACTCAAGAAAAGGGTAAACCTCAATACTTGCAGCATCTAGTGTTAAATGTTCATACTAGTTTTCTGTAAAAGAAAACTATTGAGATGTCTTTGCTATGTTGAAGATCCACCCTCCAATCATCAAATTGCTATGTTGAAGATCCACCCTCCAATCATCAAACATACCAAATTTCTCTCCTCTAGCCTCAGGATAAAATTAGCAATGATTGTGCATCTGGCACCACTGTAGGTGACAACACATACCACCATGGGGCTGTTGCTGAAAGTTTAATGGACTGCGGCTGAATGATTCATGTTCTGTTTCCGAGAGGTTATACAGCATTATACACTGTACAGAAACTAGATTTTGCCAAAAAGCTTTGGAGCATTTTTTAACGTTTTGTTTATTTATTTATTTTGTTGTCCTGTTTTTTTACTGTAGGTACTGTTTCATTTTATCACATTGACCTTATCCGCAGTGCTCCTAATCCCTAGTAGGTTACATTTGACTCGATTCTTCTGGCCTCGCATGTTATTTAGAATTCACTATTGTACTTATATACATAAGCTGCTTCTGTCTATTTCTCCTATGCTGTTACTGAGACCTGTGCAAGTTGTTTCATCCAGTACCCTGGGAGTTTTATTTATTTATTATCCTCGTCTAGGTTGATTATCAACTGTTTATCCGTCCTTTTTTCGTATTAGATCAAAGTCAGTTATCTGTCTGCCCATCTAATACATTCTTCTAGCCCATTTAATATTTAAGAAATGGTTTTCACCATTTGTAGGAACATCTTCCAAGTTGAAGTGAATATGTCATTAAGTGCCACTTCCTTTCCGCGCATTTTAATTATTTTACTGTTGACATTTTTCTTGTTGGGGGCCCACTACCCCCACCCCAAGATTCATGTTGCCCCCTTACCCCCCAAGCCACAAGAAGTAACAGCATGTTTTCTTTTCAAATTTGCAATCAAATATATGAAATGTATCGGAAATATTACGTTTCTTGATCCTTGTCTTTCTACTGTAATAGCTACCAGTGATGATGAGATGAGTAAACAAACAGTAGTGGGAGTATATAGTTTTTGCTGAAATACCTTGTTCGTGTAGCTTCAAAAAGCACATAACAGCTAAAAAAAAAAAAAAAGCAGCTGATTCAGCTCGCTTCACTCGACAAATGTTTTTTGCACCCCCAACAAAAATCTGAAATGACCCCCCTGGGTGTCTTCTGTACTATTGTATTATTGTTTTTTTTTCTACCATCTTCATTGGCACTTGGTTTTATCGTGGGGAATACCCCAATCCCAGTCGTGTCCCTGGCCAAATAATCCTTGGAGTAAAAAGTTTTGCTAAGCTGACATCGGTTGTTCAAACTTTTGCCAATATACCTTGAGTAAAAGTGCTTCAGTGACATCGGTTGTTTCAAACGTTTCACTCTCCAAATTGCGTAATTTTATAGACAAGTTATTACCATTATAGTATGAAAAACAATACTTTTATGCATACGAAACTCTGGCTGAAAGTGCATTGCGTTACTTTTTGCAATATGCTAAAGTGGCCCACAATCTCCTCATTCAGTGTGTAGAACGTGCCATGCAGTCTCTTTCACTCGGTGCAGTTCAGCATGCAAATTTTCGTAAAAACAATGTCATGTTGTGGAATTTTTCGATTGCGATTGATATTTATATTTATATTTTACTTTTATATCAATAAATGAATTATTTGACGTATATTTATTTCTTAATTTTGAATATTTTTGACATTCCTTCACTTAAAAGACGGTACGAACGAAGCAGGTCGTGATGTATAAACAAAAGTTTGCTGTCGGCGGCGTACTACAACTACAACCTTCAGAACGTAAACATGGCTATGTCCAAGAGCACCAACACATATAACAGGCAAAATTGGGAAGATTCCGTGAGTTTTAGCGACGGTATTTTGTTATAGATTACCCAAATTGAATGCAGAGTATTCATTTTTGCATTAATTGTTGTTATCTTGATGTCAGTTAGCGTGACCTTTCACCACCTTAGAGGTGGTGTAGGTCCTAGTAGTTAGCCTAGGTCCCAGTATCCGTCTTTTAACTTTAATCTATCGACCACCGTAATTGCGCTTTCGGATGATTATAAGCCAGGTTACTCAATTTTCTTGGATGACGTAAGCTCGGCATACACTAACTTTACTGGGGCTATACCTAAATTCGTGTACGAGTTGGACTGTAGGTAGGTATTCCAAGAATTTGGCCGGTTTATCTTTTAATACTAGACTCGTATTTTACATCAGATTCGGCCCTTTGACTTTTCTTTTAAGCAACATGGTTGAAACTAACAACTAGATTACTAGAATCACCCAAAAACTGATCCTGTTTGGTTACCGAATGGCCACCTGTAACCCAGGATAGACATTAGTCAAAGAGCCAGCAGCATCCGTCGAAGCAACACCTCGAGACCTCTACTTTCTTCTTGAAGTAAGTTTTTTCTCCTAAGTCACAAATGAAGGCCAAAGGTAGTAGGTAATTTCCGATTTTTGGGAAGGTGGTTGTGCTATGGTAGAGGCAGGCCATTTGGTATTTTACCCTAGCCTAACTCCGCATGGACTGCAAGGAACTTTCCCGCGAATATGACAACCACTAGGGACTGGGGTGTCAAATGTATTTTGCTGTGTTTAGTACTAGCCCCTGGGGATTAATTACAATTGACCCAAAAAATAATGGTAAATTCTTAATAAGCAACCCAAATACTATAGGAAACTGTAATTTCCAAAGAAATACCTGATGCGGAGTTATTACCTAGATCACCTTGACTTGACACACCCACCTATATAGGTTAGGACAGAAGGTAAAATGGAAGACTGTTTCCGTGCCAGTCTGGTTCTGTTATACAATTTTATGTGCAAATGGGCGCCATGTTTATCACCAACCCCTTCGGAATGTGAAAACAAACACATGACAGTGAATATGACTTAAACACAAATAAAAGACAAACATGAACAAAAATATAAAGGAAATGCAGTACCTAAGTCTTCCATTTGGCAACTGGTGTGAACCAGGTTGCAGTAGATGTCTTTAGTATTACTGGGTAAAGTGCTGTTCAGTTGGAATGCTACGGTTAAAAAGAATCGTGCAACAGAAGGGAGCTTAGGGTATATGACCGAGTGGTGACATAAAGGCCACCTCTCTTGGAACACGGCTACTTCCTGAAAAAGCACTTAAATTATGCCATTATTTCTTAATTTAGGAGAAAACACTTACTTGGAGATGAGCGTAGAGGTCTCGGTGTGCTGCCTGGGCAGGCCACAACTCTTGACTGATGCTCATGGCAGCGAATTTAAGTAAATAAACATACACATTTACTAGACTGGTTACCCTGTCGTCTACAATGTAGGTGTCTAAGTAAACATTTGGGTAAACCTTTACAATAGTTGCACAGCCTAATTCCCACCAGTTACCGACCCGGACTGGTTCTAGGTTAGGGCATGTCACCCTAAGTTAGGCTAGGTAGGTAAAATCTAATTAGGTCAAGACCTAGCATTATAGGAAAGGTTCAGTCTATTTGTGTGCAAGGAATCTCTCTGATCGACGAATGGCAGGAATCAGGCCGCTCGGCTATTGTAAAATTTTATCAACATTTGTTCATTATGATTGACTAACCTAATCATTTGCTGCCATTTCGTCAATTTCTCCATAATAGAATAAATTTCCTGTGTTCAAAGTTTTTGTGGTGTTTGGTACATTTTTACTTTAATCATATTAGTAGTCTGGGTAAATTTGCTGTCTTTTGTTTATGGTTTTAATGTTCATCTCGAGGGGGCTGGGACTAAGCCTATTAATGGTAGAAGCTCTGTGGGACACTATGTTTAGTACAAGCTCGTCGGGACGCTATGTTTAGTATAAGCTCGTCTAGGATGAAAGTAAAAAAAACTTTAAGATCGATCTCAAAATATGGTATTTTAGCATAATGCTTTTATGTTACATCTTGTGTTTGTTCCTGATTTCCCCTTCTCAAAGATGTTTATGCACAGTAACTCGCTACCTCATATCTTGTCATTTACAACAGAGTTTTGTTTCTCATAGAGTTTTCCTTCACCAACTATTTTTTGTCATTGTCAGTGATCTCTTATTTCCCTTCTCTGTTCTTGAATTAAGGTACTCATATACTACTTAAAATATAATGAGTGCAAGCTTCCATGAAAATTTGTTTGGCAATTTGAAGCACTGAAATTGTTTTCAGTGTGAAGCGGGGGAAACGTTTTACTTGTTGTTTTGTCATCATTTCTTACAAAATTTAATACAACACCATCATTGGATTATCAGTTACACTGTTGAATGAGGAATTTAAAAGGTAAATGAATTTCTAATCAATTCATAACCAATAGTTATGGTGGGATCTTTATTTCAAACCTAACATGTAAATTACAGTATATTTAGTGTGTGTGTCACCATTTCATGTTTTACATTTATGCTTCACAGTAACTGTATTTCAATTTTGTTCTGATCTTTGCAGGACTTTCCAATATTGTGTCAGACATGTTTAGGAGACAATCCATATGTGCGGATGATGCGAGATCGCTATGGTAAAGAATGTAAGATCTGTACAAGGCCTTTCACAGTCTTCCGATGGTAAGTACAGCCTATTCGTTTTTAATTGGCTTTCATAAGACTTAAGCTGTTCCAGGTTGAATTAACTTCAAATTCATTGATTGTAGACATCCCAAACCTACTTTTTATTCAAACCCAAAGTGTATAATATGAATTCAATGAAATCATGTAAAGAGTAAAAACTACTGAAAATTATAATGGAACCATAGAGAAATGTTATGGCATTAGGAGCTTTTATAACATATTTTGTAACTGATGTTGATAAAGCAGTCTTACAGTGGGTATAAGGTCTGTATAATACCTTAGGCAGCAGGAACATGGCAGACATTTTGGAAAGTTTCGGATAGAACATTAAGATGTATGGCTGGAGTAAAGAGGAAAGATAGTATTATGAGTGAAGTATGTAATCAGTAGAGAGATGTGGTATCAAGTAACTAAAAAAAAAAAAATTACGGATGGTTTAGACCTGTAATGAGAATGAATTAGGTAAATCAGTAGCCATGGAAATAGACATTTAGGAAGGCCTAGGAACTCATGGAAAATGCGATAGAAGAAGAAGAAAAGATTGGAGAGAACAAGTCATTTTGTGTAATCCAGTGCTAGGAAAAGCTGACACTAAAGTTTATGCTGATGATGCTGAATGATCTGGGTTTGTACAATACACAAGCCTCTGAGGTAGTAGTTTATATATACTTTTACATTCAATTATAGTTCAAGGCAGCTGCATTGTACGGGGGCAGTTGATAGCTGAGAATTGTTAGTTATGTAGTTTTTAGTGAAATTAACCTTTCTTGACTGGTTTTCCAGATACTTTTTTAGCTTTCTTTTTTACTAGTGAGTTGAGTTCATGATTGTTTATCGTAGGAATTAAAATAGGAACTATATAGTATACAGATGATGCAATTCTTGTTGAAGTTGTCTCCCAGAAATGCAGGTTTGCTGCTACCCATGACAGTTATCAAGAATGGATTAGTGAGTGGTGTCTGTTAAGTACACTATGGATATATGTACTCCTGGAAGATCAAAGTAAATTTAGTCTTTTGGAGAAGGGGCACACTTCACCTGTCTGTGAGATATTTTAGTGTCAGGTTACCTGTATATACCAGCATTTAGATTGGTATCACTCGGCGTTACATTTGATAGTGACATTTCCCTAGTCAGAATACATCTGGTAAGTTTCCATGATTTACACAGAATGGATTCTACAGAAATTGGTTTTAGTAGAGTGTACTGTATTAATTACTATAGTCAATTTCCAATGTAAGGTGCCTGCTTCTTGAGGATCCTTAATTGGAGAAAAATAACAACTGAATGACATAGGAGTTGGCCAGTTGATTTGAAGTAATTGCAAGCACTGAATCTATGGAAGAGCTTGTAGTTCATGAAGTTTTACCAATTTTTTAGATGCTGTATTTAATGTCACTTAGCCACAAGCTGCTATTGTAAGTGTCTTTTTCCAATCCCCTTCAATTGTTATTAACATCTGGTGTGCAGGCAGAGCTAAGGAATGGGAGCATTTCATGGGTAAAATATAAACAACCCCCATAGCTTAATGGAAGCAGCCACTGAAAGCTTGATAAGTCCTTGATTGTTTAAAGCATAAGATAAAGCTAAAGGTCTGTATTTGTGAAATATATGACTTTATAAAATTAGTATTGATAAATTTATTGCTTCTCTGGAACATGATGGTGAGGAGATTGTACTCATTGTAGTATAAGATTTTTGCTACAGATTGCAACTTGTTTTCTGTACTCACATTTTATATATGTTTCATAGTTGTTTTTGTAATTTTCCAGTAATAGAGGCTTCTTTATTTTCTTCCTTAATGAAGGTGTCCTGGAGCAAGGATGAGGTTCAAAAAGACAGAGGTATGTCAGACTTGTGCAAAGCTTAAGAATGTGTGCCAAACTTGTTTGCTGGATCTGGAATATGGTCTTCCAACACAGGTAAGTCAGAGCTGGACTTTTGAATATTTGCATTTTCATTGTAACACACCTGTTCAAACAAATTATAAGCTTGCTTATTACTTATTACTAATGATGATGATGATGATTAATGTGGTAGTTTAACTGTTGGTGACATGTTCCAGTAATGGAGAGTCCATCTCTCATGCTTAATTGTTCACCTTTTGTTCATACACGGAACAAACCTTCAGTTTTAACATTAGAATAAATCTTCTGGCACCTGCTGGAAACTGGTTAATAACAATAGAAAATTGGAGATGCAATGAGTCTGTGGCATCTGCATCCCTTATGTAGTTGAGGTGGAAGCGAGTCAGAGACCACACTTGAACCTAGTGACATGTCAGTCTTTCTTCAACCACCTTGGAGAGCATGCGTTCTCTTTGCTGTCCTCCTCCCAAGACAGTTTTTGACCTTAGCCCGTGTATTCTTTTTCTGTTGTATCATGGATTCTCCTATCTAGCCTAAGAAGCCCTGTGAGCGTGTCATGGTAATTGCTTTATAGCAGAGAAAGATAAAGGAAAGATAAACGCATCTTTGAGAAGTTCTGCAGCAAGGAGGCATTGGCGCGTGTTGGAGGCGCCTGTTCTCATGATGGTTCTAGAATCGGCAGGAGTGTTGTGGAACTTGACAGGCGCCGACGTGACTTGAGGAACGCCACTATTTCTGATGCGACACTTCGTCGAGAAACTTCTAAATCGTTCCCGTAATCTCGGAAGTCTGTGACATACGCTGTAGGTGCCGCCCCCAGGTCACCGTATAAATACGACTGACGAAGTAGGAAAAGGCAGATCATCACTAAGAGCCACAGATCAGATTATCAGTGAGAGCTCAGCAGCAGAGATCAGAGATCATCCGAGAGAGATAAGAGAAGAAGGAACCTACGAAGGATCAGAGAGGAAAAGGCGCCCGAGAATTGGTCGAATTCTGGTCAAGTCGTCGTCAGGAGTGGACGACGTTGAGCAAGACTTCAGAGAAGAAACGTTCTGCGAGAGATTTTGAGAAGTTCCTGCCCTTCAAGTATCAAGAATAGACATTATTTTCTTCAATACGGAGTCAAGAAGACGTCTGCAATCACAGTTCTCCTTTTGTGAAGCCATCGCTTCGAGCATAGATCTCCGACGGCGCAAAACTGCCCATCAAGTACTTTCATTACCCCACCGTTTCCCCAGTTCACGCATTGTAAGATTTTGCCTTTTTTATGTAAATAGGATATACCATTCTGCATTTATCTTTGTTAGTAAGCTTGCAAATAAACCTTTGTTGTGTTTGTGTATCTTTCTATATTCGTATCCCCAGTTTCAACTGTTGGTGTTGAATTCTTTTTGTTTATCATAATATCGAACCTGTAGCAAACCTCTCTTTCGGTTCGTAACAGAGCGTCAACGTATTTGCCCAGCCTTCCAGGGTTCCCATTTCATGCTTGGCTTCCTTTAGGATGGATGCAACTTACAGTAGATGTTCTTCCAGGCCTATTCCTACTGCTTCATCATCAGCTGTTTTATATGTAATTTTGTCCTGTCTCCCTCTGGGCGAATATTATCCCTTCTGGGAATAAGGGGCCAGTTTGTTCCTTTGTTAGCAACTTTGTAATTTGTCACCCCTTTAATGCCTGATTCTTTCAGTCTTTGCTGTTTCAGTGCCGTGCCAGTGCCATTTTCATCATTTCTGCTGCCTTTATCTTTTTTGCATTTGGCTTGTTTTCAGGAGTACGTAATTTTTGATAAATTGTCAAATGTAATGCAAGAATTTCTCCAGCTCAAAATCACTTCTTTGATATCCTCTCTTCAGCCCTTTAATACAAATGTCCTGCTTACTTGCTTCTAGCACCTGCAGTTTCAGGTTGGTCAAGTTTTTCTACTACGTCACTATTTGTTCATATGCCATCTTCCTTCCTTCCTTCATTCCTGCTACAGCTCCTACCACAACAAATCTAGTGGATTTGATGCTGATGCCTTTAGCTACCACTTCCATTTTTTTCCTTGATCTTGCTTCAGTCCCTATAATTGCCACAGGGGCTTTGAACCTTTTTGGTCCAAGTTACTTAGTTACTGCAGTTGCCAGTGCTTTATTTACTCTTACTTGCAATTCTATCATTGCCTCTGTATGTATTTGAGGAGAGTTGTTTATTTCTGTTATATCCATGGTAGCACCAGCTACTTCTGCAATGCATTACTACCTACACTAATACGCTTCTCCTTGCATCTTAGTGCCTTTTCAGCTACATATTCATTATTTTATTAATTATTTTTCTTTTAAAAAGTGGTATCTCTTCCTTCTGTGTTTGTCTTTACCTCCTTCTATTTCTTCCTAATGAACACCGTATTTTTTTGAAGCTTCTTCAATTTCAAGTCAGTGGCCCTTGTGGGGTTCTTCCACATGAATAAGTAGTTTGTTCATGAAACTTACCTGTCAGATATATATATAGCTGTATTTTCTGAAGTCCGACAGAATTTTAAAAACTTCCGACACACGCAGTGGTCGGCCAGGTGGTTAGTACCCATTCCCGCCGCTGGGAGGCGGGTATCAGGAACCATTCCCATTTTCTATTCATAATTTTTCTGTCGCCGGTGCTGGAAACACCTGTTTCCAGTACCTCCGTCTTAGATTTTGGAAACTTCATTGCCGCTAAGTATCCTAATTGTCATTTTAAATTTATTTACTTGGATTGTGGCTAGACATACGCTATCTTAAATTGATTTGAATTTGATTCATTTTTGCATAAGATATCTGAATCTAGTTAGGCTAGTTTCAGAGGGTGTTGTCCGCAAAGATAGGGTGTGGCTACCGAAAGCTTCGGTAGATCCGCACATTGGTATGCACGAGGGGGTATGGAGTCCTTGCTTCTTTGTCGAGATTTTTTGTCATGTAAGGAGTGTGAGACTTTGTCTAATTCCGTAAGGAAGACGTATGATTCGTATGTACGCAATTAATCAGTAAACATGTCTAATTCCGTAAGGAAAACGTATGATTCGTATGTACGCAATTAATCAGTAAACAAAAGTCAGGGTAGTGAACCTGCTAACCTTCCTGTAGACTTTTTTTTTTTTTTGCCTAACCCTGTAGTATAGCCTACGGGTTATGAATATGTCTGCGAGAGGTGATCGCTCTCCTTCATTGTTGTGAAGAGTGCTACTTCTGTTATTGTTTCTCATAACCCTGTAATGTTACCTCGGGCCCTAAACAAGTGTCTGTAGAGGTTATTGCCCTTTCTCTAATACTCCTTCGATTCGTATCTTAGAATCGAAAGTGCTTGCTTTAGAGAGCAATATGAAGTGGCTAAGTGCAGTGACAGTGCCCCTTGTGTAGTGGAGGGTGCGTCAGATCGGCCTTATTTCGCCTCTAGGCCTGGACCTCTGCTTGACTCCCAGGACCCGGGGAGAGAGCATGTCGAAAGCCGAAGGAGGGTTACGAGGAACCCCCACCGATCTGGCGTGCCTTCGGCAGTTTTCTGATGAAAATCCCAGACTGCCTTAGTGCGTGCACGTGCACGAATCCTGAAGGATTGCTTCTCGTCCTCCGAAGCGTCCTCGCCCGCGCAGGGGTTGGAGCTTTCGGAAGGACTCGCGCCCTCTAAATAGAAGCTTTATAGAAGAGGACGCTTCACGTCTCTCTCTCTCGTTATGCGTTCCAGTGAGAAGTAGAAGGCGAACGTCGCCTGATCACGTGTACGTCTTTCCACCGAGAAATATGAAAAAGAAGTCTTAGTAGCAGGACGCTTTTGAGAGCGGACGTCCAGAGCTTTGTTTACTGTGGCTAAATAAGAAGGCGTTCCCCTCGCCAGTCGCCCTCGTATTCTCACGCGATACTCAAACCTTCTCCTGAGACTGTTTCGTGCAGTCGGATTTCTCTCGAAATGTATCTCGCTTGTTTTTGACGCCTGTCAGGAGCGTGACGCTTTTCTGCACGCTTCTTTTGACGCTCGGCTTGGACGGGACGTTCGGATGGACGCCAGGCAGCATGCGCGGGTGCACGCCAAGCGCGCACCAGTGGACGCCGAGCGCAAGCCAGTGGACGCCGAGCGCGCTCGCTGCTCGCCAGTGGACGCCGAGCGCGCTCGCTGTCGCCAGTGGACGCCGATCGCGCGCGCGCCAGCGCACGCCAGGTGTGGCGCCTGGCTGAACGTTTCTGTTGAACTCTTCTAGCTCTTGTTTTACGATTTGGGCCTCAAGAATTTTTACCTCTACCTTCGGTGATACCTTATACCTCACATGCAAAGAATGTGAAGTAAGCAGTGCTTCGGAGAAGCTTAAAGTGAACAGACAACTTCGTCTTCGAAACCCAGCAAGACCTCGGGTTTTCGTGATTCAAGAGGTCTCTGTCAATATTATATTGCTTTTCGCAAAGGTGGATGGAGTTAAGGAAAGCTCAAGGGAAGATCTCGTTTCTCTACCGCAGTCAAGACTTTGCAATAAGGCAGTTACGGGTTATGTAAAGGCTCGATGTCCTGTACGTCAGGACTCTCGGCAACGTCAGTAGGATTCTTGCAAAGGCACTCATCAAAAGAACGCTCTTCAGGAAAGCGCAAGACAGGACTTCCTTTGCCATACTGCCAATAAATTTTAAGCTTTAGCAGGCATTAGTTGTGATAAGGGAGAGGAAGCTGGTTGGAGAATTTCTTCCTCTTCCCAGGATAAGTTTGCAAGCTTTTTAGCCCATCTGAAAGGGTTTTTCAGATGATAGGTTTGTTAGTTTCTAGTCGGGACTACGCTGCCGAATTGAACAGCGTCGTTCTAAAACCTGCCGTAAGCCCAGTCTCTTAACAGATTCTTTGCCCCTCCCTCGTTTGAGACGGAAATCGGAAAAATAAAATGCTCGACTTCCTGGATTACGTTTTGTCAATTCAGTGACTTTCCCCCCCCCATTGACAATATACTATCGTTTTGTCAAGTAAGTGGTGTATCCCCTCATTGACAAAATATCTCTTTGTCCCGTAAATGGGTTAGTTTCTCATTGACAAACATCTCATTAACTTGATATTGCGTAAGCGAATAAGCTCTTATTGACAAGATTCGGAAGAGCTCTCATTCGTCATTCGCAGACTCGTACAAGAAATAGACTTGTAGACTACGTCAATGAACGCTTATGTCAATAACATAAGAAGCTTGAGCTGACTGCTTCGATTCTCTTAAGTTTTGTTCATGAAACTTGCCTGTCCAGATATGTATTCGTTAATTTTGTAGCTGTATTTCCGAATTCAGCTATATATATGTCTGCCAGGTAAGTATGAACAAACTTTATTGTGATATAATTTCATATTTTGCCTTGCGTTATTTTATTTCTGGTTGGTTCAAGTCATATACGCTTGCTGTAGTTACCTCTTCGGATGGCAACCGAGAGGTCTATTGTCTATTTTAAGGACTTTTAATCGTTACTCCCTGCAGCCTTCCAGGAGTTTCCGATTTATCTTTTACCGTTGTATGGTATTGTTCTGACGACACAAACGCATCTATATATTTAGCGTTTTCTGTTTCGCTTAAATATACCAGCTTGAGAGTCTTTCTGCTCAAAAAATAACGGACTATTTCTTCGTAGAATAGGGTAGCTGGCAACCCAGACATAAGTGAAAGAAGACGACATTCGTAAGCTGCTGGCTGTGCTGTCACGCTGTGTCTGCAGTCTGTCCTCCAGACTCCAGTCCAAGTGTCCAACAGATCCAGTAACAGATCGTGCGCTGTCATGCGCGGTATGTGACGTCTCTCTCTCCCTGCGGGATTGACTGACTAATCGTATCTCTGTGCTGACGGTTACGTCTCTCCTGCGGGATTGACTGACTAACTCTATCTCTGTCCTACAATTCACGGACTTTAGCCTAAGATTGAAGGGATTTCTTACGACTGAATAAACGTTAGCATTCCGTTTGCCTTACTAATGTTCAACAGAAGTTATCTCTTAAATCCTTTCGTGCTCGTTACCCGCACGGTAATAGAACTACGAGTCTACCGCAAACATTGCTCTTTTATATGCTCTAATGCTTAGGCAAAGCGCAGCCTTATTAGGGAAGTAAGCATACTTGGGGGGGAGGGAATGGATGAGCTTGCTGGGGACCATTTCCTTCCTGAAGAAGTTTGTTTTCCCGAATAGACTGCAATTCAGATCACAGTTTTTTCCAACCGGGAAACTGAAATATTATTCAAGATCTAGGAATGATTCTGAACATCTCTGTGGCGTCTATCACCTGAGGTGATAGAAAGAAGGTGCCGGACATCTGGATATGGTTTTCAGATGTCCTGGATCTTAATCTGAAAGAAGTAAAAGCGATTCGGTAGTCCCCCCAGTCCTCGAAACGAGTTTTTGGGAACCAGTGGTCCGATCAACTCTGATATTCCACAGCTCTCTCTATCTTAAGAAGTATCTTCTCTCTCGGTCCCTGTTCGAGTTTACGAGAAAGAGCCTATTATAACAACAGGCGTAGAATGTAACGATCCTCTAGAGGTTCGTTACAGGATTGCAAAAGTCCGTACAAGAATCGTCTCGATCGACGGCAGCAACTATTGACTTCCGAGTGGAATCTTTCTTTAGAAGTAAGTTGAGAGTTGTGGAGACTTTAGGGACGCCCTTTCATTCTTCTCTTCGATATGTTGAGGACGAAGAGGCTTCTTCTTCTCTGCTCCCTTATTCTCGATCCGGGATCGGTACCATTAAAATGCCATCCTATGATATTGAACGGGGATGGATGTTTAGTCTCTTTTCCCCTTTTCAATCGCTTAGGATGTAATAAGAGGATTTATGACGTCACAGGGAGCGACAAGGACGGCTGATCGCCCCATGTTGGCCCTCAGGATCCTGGATTCACAGAGGTCACAAAGGCACATACTTCCTAGTTCACTTTCCAAGGACTTTTTCCGAGAGAGTCCGTCTACTCTAACTCGAAAGGTACCTATAACCTCTCCGCTTTGAGTCTGACTACGTTCAGGCTATCGAGATGTTGACAGGAATAAGATTACGTCTGCCATTTCCGTCTGAAGAATGGGATAAGCTGGCAGTCACAACTATTAAAGAATACGCAAATATGTTGTTGACGGCCTTTGGGCTCAGAGTATTTGCGTCTGTCAAACAATAAAGCCCTTCACGATCTTTGAGTTCTGTGGAATCTCGAATCTCGCTCACCATCTACTTTTTGTCTCATGTTTTCTCGGAGTCAGACACTCGTGCGAGATCAGGCGACATATAGTAGCCCGGAGTTTCTTGTTGACGAAGTCGGTTGCGTTTATACACCCCCGATGATCGTGTAACATGAGACCAGGTTGGACTGTCAGGCATTCTTCCTTCAGGACTGAATTGCCTTTTTGCTCCTCGCTCCTTTTCTCCGGCACCAGAAGCTCGAGTCAGGAGTTGATTCGCTGACGACGTTGTTGGGTTTTGCGTTGATAACACCCCCCAAGGTTTGCTTAGATTGAATCGCCCAGGCAGTCCAGACACTCATCCTTGTTCAGCGAAGAATAGTGCCTTATGGTCTTCAGGGTACAGCCTTGCTGTCCTTGATTCGTCTGACTGGTCAACTGGTTGGTCACCTGACTTTAGTACAGACGGACTGACTGTGCATGTCCAGATCGAAGCTTTCAATATGGAACTTAGACGTAGTCTGAAGTTCTTGATGTCAAAGCATTCGAACCTCTCTTACCTGTTAACTTCTTGCATGTGATCAGGAAGGCCTTCTTCTAACCACCCTAGATACGACAAAGAGGGTTAGTGAGATTTTAAGCCATCGTCACAAGTTTTGGCTTTGGAGAACACAAGGCGTGTGCTCTCTAAGCCTTCTGTTGTGGCCTAAGAATGGAAACCCGTTTTGTCCTTGGGCCAGGAGCTTGGAATCAAGGATGGCACAAGTTAGTGGGCAGGAGCCAGAGAGAGTCCTGTGCCCTGTCGGGTCTCTCAAGTTTTATCTACATAAAAACTAAGAAAGTCGAAGTCATTCGGGCAATCTGCAGTGTTCCGAAAAAGGACCAGACTTGCCCATATCGAAGAACACCCTGGCTTTAGTGTTAAGGAGTTCTTTCAAAAATGCTCCTTCATTGTGTTTGCACAAAGATTTGAAATCTTTTATCTGAATGCTCACGAGGTGAGGGCGTGGCCTCGGAAGCATTTCAACAGAGCATGGCACTCAGCAACATCCTGAGTACCATGTTTTAGCGAAGCAACTCTGTGTTCACTTCACACTCCCTGCGAGATGTGAAGATGGCATATGAGATCTGCTGCTCGCTAGGGCCATACGTGTCTGCAGACACAATCTTGGGGGCAAGAAGTACCACTCATCCTATCCTGTAGAAAATGGTTAGGAAGAGCTCTTAATTTAGTTGTTTGAGTCGCCGACAACGGCGACTTCTTTACTCTTAAGCCTTAGTTAACACACCTTAACTTTGGCTAGGTTGGTCAGGTGATATATATATTTATATATATATATTTATTTTACTTCTTAGCCCTCATGGTATGGTCAATATGGTCTAGTCACATTGTGGTCACGCCCCCGTTGACAGATCATCTGGAGTGCACCAGCTTTATAGGTCTCTACCTCGCTGGCAACTCTAGTAAAGCAGAAGAAGCAGACTTGGGTGACAGTAATCACGAAGTCAGCTATGCTAACAGGTGGAACCAAGATGTAAATCATCTGCATGCATTTGTTTCCCAAAATCCTTCTATTCTGTCCCTTCCCACCTCCAAAGGTGGGATTCAGCTATATATATATCTGACAGGTAAGTTTCATGAACAAAATGATATTGTTATGATACAATAAAGTTTGTTTTTCATACTTACCTGGCAGATATATATAATCAAGTACCCACCCACCTCCCCTCAGGGGACAGTGGAAATAAAAATTATGAATAGAAAATGGGAATGGTTCCTGATACCCGCCTCCCAGCGGCGGGAATGGGTACTAACCACCTGGCCGACCACTGCGTGTGTCGGAAGTTTTAAAAACAAGTAAAAATTCTGTCGGACTTCAGAAAATACAGCTATATATATATCTGCCAGGTAAGTATGAACAAACTTTATTGTATCATAACAATATCATTTTTGTATGTGGGACTTACCCTGTAATTATATAGCTAAGAAAGCTCTTAGCTATATAATTATTGGGTAAGTATATACAAAAACCTTATTTTATTATAAAAATATCATGTTTAATCTACTGAATAATAGTAATGATGATAACAACCAAGCATTATGCGTTAACATTGTCTGCTTTTCTGATTTCTGGTGTTAATTCCCTCACTAAAGTATCCTTGTTTGTTCAAACTGTTAGGGGGGCCACTGTCAGGCCCTACCTTCGTCCTATACGTAATTGCTTTCTTCAGTTTACCTTCAGCAAGGCTTGTAAACCAACCTCAACTTGTAAATTCCATGATAATCCAGTAATGTTCCAACCTCATGCATGGAGTTTATCAAGCAAGGAAGGGCATAGGGAGAAATGTTTCTCTTTAATCACTCCAGCAGCAATCTCTCGGTTGTAAACCGTCAACCTCTTTCAGAGTTTAAAAACTTCTTTAGTAAGTGTATTATAAAGTCATCAATTCTTTTAGTGCCTCTATGCCTGTAATTACAGATTTCTTTCTTTTGGTGCAAAATGTGTGAGTTCCCGCAAATAATCTTTTGACAGGTGTGATAAAATTGTTTATAACAGAAATGAAACATGAACCTAAAATCAGGCCACAATAGGGAACATTATCTACAGAATTTGTATGTTCTTGGTCATAAGTTTAGATACCTATTATTTATCAGATGTACATAAAAAAATGTATCATTAAGCTATCTGTTTATCCAATACATGATATTGAAAGCAACTGGGTGAATGTCAGATTGTAATATTTTTTTAAAGTAGTTTTTTGCTAAAAGTAATGCTGAAATAATGTATAAATATCCATTGAATATTTTGCATAAATATATACATTTCCTTCCTTTGTGTTGCAGAGATGATAATTTGAAACATTGTTTCATGATTTATGAGAAGCACAGCAAGTTTCCATAAAATTTTGTTTTCTGCAAAATGGTCATATAGGCTATTTGGCAGATTACATATCAAAATGTTTTCACACATCAGTTATATTGATGAAATTGGTTAATACTTTTATGTACCTGAATTCATTTAATGCAGTATTTTGCCAGTATCTTTTCTTGCTGTGTAATAAAACATTTGATGAATTACATAAATATAATGCATTGAGTACTTGTATTATTCCCATAATGAAGAACGACACAAAAATACTCCTGAATATTTGGGTTTCTGCCACCATGCAAGCCATGAGATACACTTTTTAAGATAAGCTAATGAGTCTGTATCCAATAGGAAGGCAGAATTCTAGTAATGTAGCTGAGCCACCAGTTTTTCTGAAATACAAGTGCGGGTTCTAGTTTTGAACAAGGCCACAATTGTGGCTTTTTGGGTTCTGCCAGCAAAGCCATGATCACAACCTTTTGTGGAGCAGTAATTAAGAGTAATGTTATAGTTGTTGCATAAGTTTTCAATCTGAACTGTATTGATGTTACTAGTGCCAAAGATCTTGAACAGTTCTTTCAGCACTTGGAAGGGGATCTTTCCTTAGCTATTTAATTCCTTACCAAGGCTCGATTTTAATCTCTGGTTAATAGTACCTCCTTAGAACTGCTTTCCATGTAGATTGCCTTATTACTGGCTTTGGCTCCCATCAGACAAGTGAGCAAATACATTGCTGTATCACCCACACCAGGGATTTGTCATCTACTTTTTTTTTCTTTTTTCCTGACCACTTCACTGTCTTGGCATTGGCCATTACCTGTGCTTGGGACCACCATCTTTGGTCACATGGGGCTGTTCAGCACCATCTCAAGAGCACAAAGGAACTTCAGTTGAAGAATGGCAGGATATCCTTCAAGCAAATTCTAGGGCATCTGTGGAGGAACCTTTTCAGCTAAGAGTGTCTGTTCAGGAAATCCAGGTTCAATGAACTTTTGTTCGTTCTAAAAGGAATCCTGAGGTTCCATTCATCGTAAGAGTAAGGACTTGGAAATGTTGGTAAACCTTCACCAAGTTGTACCAAGTGATGTAATACAAATGAGGTTGGGTGTATATTTGTTATAACTGTTGTGTTTGAAGAGGGATGTGTAACCCCTTTTTGACAAAATTTTATGTTCATTTTAATTTCTGAATTCAGCTATCACTCATCTTGGAGAAATGGACTCATGGGGTTTGAAATGGTTTCACCTTACTTTGAATTGTTCCTTTTTTGCATGCATGTTGAAGTGTTCATGATACTAATTATTACTTCACATTCAAGTTGGGTTTGTACAGTTGGTTCCAGATTTAAATTCACCAAAATCTTGTTGATGTTGTGAATCATTTTCTTTTGTCCTTCCACCAAAACATTGGTTATTATTCGTGGGCTTGTTATGAAATTATTTCAGCTTGTGTAAAGTAAAGAAATTTTCATTTAGACAGATCAATCTTAACAAAAGTACCCTCCCCCAAGTCTTATCATTCTGGATGTTTTAAAAGTTTTGTGCAAAAGAATGAAACCAGCTGTTCTATTCTATGGAAGGGTTAAAGGTGTTCACATGCCTTTTATCACTTGGTGGTTAATTTTTTAGTTATCCATCCTCTCATCTTCAAACTTCATAGATTGTGTTGAGTGTAGGGCTAATGATGATGGCTGGGTTTGATTTTATTTATTTTTTTTATTTTTTTACCCTCTCCTTTGGGATGGAGGGTTAGTGCACCTTATGTGGTGCACTTTATTGTAGGCATAGTTAAAAAATGTTTGTAGCATCCTTTCAGCCCCTAGCTATAGTTTTTTTTTTTATTTAACTCCACCTCCATTCCCATTTCCTTTCTTTGGTCTTGATGTCCAGCATCTCCGATCAGTACTTCTTACTGCAACTGTGGAGGTTCCCTCAGTTCCACCTCTAGAGCCCTGTACTTCATCTCTTTATTTTCTGGATCTCTCTGTCTTTCTGTCCAACCACTTCAGCTCCCTCTTTTCATGGTTTTAAGCAGAGAATGGCAAAAAATGCCTGTGCTGGAAATCTAGAGCTATTGTATTATTTCATCATTCATTTATTAAATAATGGTGTTATTTTTCATCCTTTGTAAGGGTCAATTAATTTCTGAGTCTACTATTACCCTTGACCAGGTTTGAAGACAGTACAACAGTAAGTTTCATTAAATATTGATGAATTTGTCAAGAAAGGCAAATTACTGAAATGCCTGTAGCAGCTAAAGTGATGTTTTGTGTTAAGGAAATAAACTTCTGCATTAGCAATGCAAGTATTTAACATTATAGTATATATACAAAGTTCCTGTTGCAGTGACCTCCTTCTGCTTGAGAACTTCTATTAAATTGCATGCAGCACTGAGATGTCAAAATTTTTATATGGGAGAAAGATGTTTCTCCACTGTTTATATAGCTCCACCATAGTCTTATTTTTCAGCTTCAAAACTCATTTATTTTCAGGTGAGGGACTCTGCTTTAAGCCTAACAGATGACATGCCCAAGAGTGAAGTCAATAAGGAATTTTACATTCAAAATATGGAACGTCAGATGGCAGCAACATCTGATGGAAGCACACCTGGAGGAGTTTTAGGTAAAACAAAAACACATTCTGAGATGTTGTTGCGTCTTGCTCGCACAACACCATACTACAAACGCAATAGACCACACATCTGTTCTTTTTGGGTTAAAGGAGAATGTAAAAGAGGAGAGGAATGTCCTTATCGTCACGAAAAACCAACAGACCCAGATGACCCACTTGCAGATCAGAATATCAAAGACCGTTATTATGGTGTCAATGACCCTGTTGCAGACAAACTCCTAAAGAGAGCAGCAGCAATGCCACGGTTGGAACCACCAGAGGATAAGTCAATTACAACCCTGTACGTAGGTAATCTTGGTGACAGAATTGGAGAAAAGGAGCTACGTGATCATTTCTATCAGTATGGGGAATTACGAAGTGTTAATGTAGTGGCAAAACAGCAATATGCTTTTGTTCAGTTTACCACAAGAGCTGCATCAGAGGTAGCTGCTGAACGTACTTTTAATAAACTTATAATACAGGGTCGTCGTTTGAACATAAAGTGGGGTCGTTCACAAGCCAGACAGGGAGCTTTAGGTGGCATGGAGGGTCTTGAAGGAGAAGATGTTGCACCTCAGCCATTAGAACCAGTACCAGGTCTCCCAGCACTTCCCCCACCTCCTGAAGAACTGCAGAATAACTTCTTTAACCTACCCTCTGCAGCAGCCAGTATACCTTTGCCTCCTGGTCAAGGTCCTCCAACATCAGGGGCACCAACTATACGACCACCAAGGCCACCAGGCCAAGCACCACCAAGACCACCAGTTCCACCGCCTGGAGGCATTCCGGGGGGACCTCCACCACTAGGACCATTGGGTCCTCGGCCTCCTGGTGTGCCACCAGCTCCTCCTGGCCATTTACCCCCTCTACAGCCACCTCCATTTTTCCCTCCTCATTTGCGGGCACCTCTTCGACCACCTCCTGGTGTTCGTCCTCCAGCATTCTTCCCTCAGCCACCACCTATTCCCGGAGTTGGTCCTCCCCCTCCTCTTACTCATGGTATTATTCATTATCCATCACAGGATCCTACTCAGATGGGTGCAAATCCAGATAAGAAATAGCATGATTTTATTTGTACTTTTAATTAATTGCTGGTTTTATGTGACAGGTGTGTAGTTCTGTTGTCTCAGAATAAAACACGCAACTTTGATGTGTTTTAAAACCCATATGAGAATTGATACTTGTTACAGGTTTGAGAATGTCAAAAAACCCTGTCGAGATAAATCAGAAGAAAGCTTCAGTACACTGAGTTAGGAATGTTTAGAAAGATGGAAGTGAAAACTAAAAGGCCTATTAGTTGTCTGTTAGTGATATATACCACAATACAGTACAGTATAGCATAAAAAAATGTGTTCCAGTCACATTCAAAAGAAGTGTTTCACCAACAGTGCCAGATTGTTACGTGCTTGTGAGAGATGTTTGCTTTGACATATTTAAATAAAGAGGGAAGGTATGAGCATCTGTATCTGCTGATAGCCTCCTACTTGATTTTTTCTTTTTTTGCCTAACTTTCAAATTATTTTTACTAACACTTTACATTAAGTGGTTGGTATACAGTGATATAGTTTATTAGATGATCCATTATGTATGTCCAATATGAGATATCAGTTAATCAATAACAGAAGCAGTTTTTAAAATTTAGCAACTACAGTATATATACATACTATGTAAAAAGGAATAGTCAATTTTCATAAAACTGTGGACTTAGCTAATCATTTGAAGAAATGATACAGCCAAAAGTTTAATGGAAATTAAAGCAGGGGATTCCAGGAAACCTAGTCAAGCTCTTGATGTTGTACTGTAACAAGATTTATAATGAAGATAATGGCATTTTATCAAGAATTTGAGATACATTGTTGACTATTAAGGATCATCACACAATTCTGTACATGTAGTGTGTATTGTAGTAAAAGAGAAGGCTTAAAAAAAAAAAAAAAAAATGTGAAGTCATACCTCTTCGATGTTCATAGTGTAGATGACCTGATGTTAACCGTAGAAGTAGAAGAGAAGTTTGAAAAATGCCTGCCATTTATATGAAAAGTAAATGATGAAGATTGTTTGAAGGATCGTGTGGTTGAATGGCAGTCCTTGGAAAGGCACATTTTAATTACCTCGAGACAAAATGGATTATGCAACTGTTACTGAGAAGGCAGGAAGAAAAAGAATAGTAACATGTTGATTGATTTGGAAAGAGAATGCTGTTACTAGGGAAGAAGAGCACTCTATTAGTAAAGAGTAAAAATTCATGATGCATTTATGGAACCTGTAATGTGCTACATTACTGTCACGAACTATGGAAATAATTACAGTCTGTTTACCTTCCATAAAGTCCTCTAGTGCAATAAATCCAAGGAGGCTCGGCATTCAGTGAATCATGCTGGTTGGATCTATTTGAAGAAAACCGTTATGACCAGTTACCTAGAGATCCTGGAGTGAAACTGGGTTCTCTGAATTTTTCATGCCATAATTTCATTCACATAGGTCCACCTTGCAGGATTTTTGAAAAATATATCATATCGAATAATTTCTGCACAATTCAGACCAGTATTTGCAAGGCTTCCTTTTTTTTTTTATTTTTGTAGTAGTGCCTGAATTTACTAATTGTGTAAATACACGTACCGTACTTACCTTACATCAAATCTTATCTGTTACTAGAATAGTTTCCCCATTTGGATGTTAGGTCTTATGAGATCTTTCTTTTCAAAACTAGACTGGTTGTAATGGTAGTTTCTTCTACCTTAAATGGTTTTCCCTTTCAAGTTTTTTTTTATTTTTTTTTTCTCAAATTCATTAACTTATCATTGTAAACATTACAAAAGGACCAGGTCCACCTTCATTATCCATTCTATCAACTTATTTCGGATACATTCCAAACTCATTAGTGTGAGGTTTAGTTATAATGTTCAAGTTTTGTTGGAACATTACCACTCCGAGAGAGAGAGAGAGAGAAATTTTATAGTTCAACGTCTCCGAGAGAGAGAACGTTTAGAGTTCAACATCTCCGAGAGAGAGAGAGAGAACTTTTATAATTCAACATCGAGAGAGAGAGAGATAAATATAGAACGTGTATAGTTCAATATCTCCTAGAAAGAGAACACGTACTAGGGTCAGTCGGGATTGAGCCATTGGATTGCAAAACTCAACCGGTGTGTTCCGGCTGTGGTTTTCATCCTAAAGCACTGCCGCCGACCCAAACCGTTTTAATATTAAAATGTATTTGAATCAGACCTTGATTCTGGTACTGTACTTATCTGGGTTAAAAAAGTACAGGTTGCATTTAGATAAGGTATAGCTCAAACGTTATATGCTGTTCGAGCAAAGTGTCGTAGACTTAATACATGGCAGAAATTTCACTTTTATGGATACTATTGGAAAATAAATCTTAAACTCAAATGCGTTGTATAAATGGGTACCTATTGTGGAATAAAAAGAGGCTCACTATGAACTGAAGTCAAGTACAAAAAAGTACTATACAATGAATTTAGAAGACTAGACCGTGAACAATTATGGGTCTAGAGTAAGTAAAATGAGATAAAAAAAAAGAAACTAGAAAGAGAAATCTGAAAAAAAAATGTACGAGCGAATGCAATCTAAATGAGAAGAAAATAAATAAAAGAAACAAAGTTTATTGATGAAGGAACGTTGTAGAGAAGGAATAAATACAACATACAAAGCTAATTGCGGGAATGAATTTGTTGCTCGCTTAAACTGCACCTATTCTACATCTTAGCTGTAGCCAAGATAATGCTCCTAGCAAATTAAGTAGTATTAGACCTGGTGCTAAAACACGGCAAGCTGTTGCCAGTATAAACAATAGACTGCAGAGCGTCGTCTACTAATCTGAACGACGAAATACCAGAATCAAGCTAATCTGTCATATCTCGCAGTTACAGCAGTCTCGAATGTTAGTTTCCTTGCAATTGCTTCAGCGGTCTTATCCAAATTTATTTAATACTAAAACGGTTTGGGTCGGCGGCAGTGTTTAGGATGAAAACCACTGCGGGAACATAATGGTTGAGTTATGCCTTGCAATGGCTCGCTCGAGCCTCAACTGATTCTAGTACGTTCTCTCTGTCTGTGTCTGTCTGTCTGTCTCTCTTCTCTCACCTTTCTCTCTCGGAGAAGATTACCATCAACAAAACTTGAACATTACTTACAAAACCTCACACTAATCAATGTTTGGAATGTATCCGAAATAAATTTGACAGAGGGTCAGATATAATGAAATGAAAGAGATATATAAATGAGACGTGTCACTATTGTATTCAACATACAACTAGCTGTAGTAGCAAGAGCAAATCCTACCACCGGATGCAGTTCTGAGTTAATATTTCTCGCTGGGGCGCGTGGCGTCGCCCTGTAAACCGGCGTCTCGGTGGCTTGGGCCAGTGGATGGCTTGAGGTGGGGATCACTGCTGCGGACCTGTCTATGTTGAGTGGGTGTCCGCACTAAGCTCGGCATCAATATGGCCGCCCTTGGGGAGCCAGAGGCGTCCAGGTTACCTAAGGAGGTGTGAATCGGGCCAGGGGGGAAACCCAACAGCCAAAAGCACCCATGTCGACCAGTAGTGGGATCGCGCCCGTGAGTGGCCAGCCCGTAGCAGCCTCACCAATACAGGTGGACCTGGTCCTTTTTATACGGTACACCACCTGCGCGGCAGGACAATTAATAAATATCTGTTTTAAGAGAAGTTTAGCGTTGGTGAGAGCCTGCTGTACTGGCGTAATGCATGTTTATTATAAACTAGAATGATTTTAAACTTTCTGCTGACGAAGGACAGGAAACATCAAAAGATAAAGAATTCTTCTATATTTAGACAAAATATTAAAAAAATAAAAATCCTCAGAATGAAGGTCTTGTCTCCAGCGGTTACTATAATGTTCAGCTGATGTGAATTATATGCATGTGGAATTGATAGCTAATATACTTTTATCTACAGACCTGCTGAAAGGGTGAGAAACTGAAAAGAGGAAAGAATGTTTAAAATAATTATGACATTCTTCTTCTTCCCAGCTGGTTCCCATTTTTACAAAGCCAAAAAACTTAAACAAACACGAAGGAGGAATAGAATGAGCACGGGAGCTATTTAAAAGGTAAAGTCCGCTTACTTCTACTACTACTACTTCTATGTATTCAGAAAATATAAAGAAAACATAAGAGAGATTGATTGACTGATTGTGTATTAAAACTGGCGTGACAACATCTAGGTTATTGAAAACATAAAAGAAGAAAAATCTGGTATGACAACACTGAAAAAAACAATGCTGATCAGTAGGACCAAACTGGGTAGTACACTAGGATTAAATGACAGAAATAGGATAAAAGGGGAAGATACAAAATGTTTGTGCTGTGAGGAAAAAAATGAAAATTTAGATAATTTCTTACTTTACTGTCCAGCATACAATAAGATTAGAAATAGATATATGTAGTTTTGTGCAGCAACCATAGCAGGAAAATAGAGGAATTGGTAACTAAATTACTCTTATTGGTGGATCTACCGAGGGAGGAGGAAGTGGAAAATAGGAAAGATTTTTTACAAGAAATTTGGTATTTCAGAGAGAAGAAACTCAAACACAAACAGAGGAGGAGGAAGAAAAGTAAGGAAGAAGCCGTTTCAAAGGCATATTGTAACTAAATGGCAAAATCTTTTTCAGACTCTGAGGTTTGCCGACGGATTTGTGCAGGGCCAGGTAAAATTATTTGGTTAAGTCTTGACTTGTTTAAAAGTAACGTGAAATTGTTACGTAAGGTTTTTGTGGCCGCAGGGTGGAGTGGAAGGCTCGTTAGTATATCTACCTACCTAATAGTCCCGCATAGCAACCTGTAGGAGGAGGCCGTAATAGGGGTAAAAAACCGCATGGTACAAGGGTGGACCATGTACGATCAATGTGTACAACCCCAAGAAAAGTACATTATAACGCGTCCTGACACCGGAGTAGAGGTCTTTAGCTCCATTTCTCACCAACAAGAAGTCGCGTCTGATGCCCATCTCCGATGTCAGGACGCGTTATAATGTATTTTTTTGGGGGCTTGTACACATTAATCGTACATGGTCCACCCCTGTACCATGCGGTTTTTTACCCTTATATGTAGGATAAACTGCAAAGGGCCGAAACAACGTAAGACGTTATTTTTACTGGATTTACACTTCTCCTAGGGTAAACAACCGAGTGGACTAGCTGTGGCCACCTTAAACGTTTTTGGACCTACGTTCAGAAAAATGAAGTTTTCATAATAAAACTAATATTGTAATACTTACCTGAACACCTGAATTAGCCCTGGTCACTGACCAGCCCGAACTATATCCCCACACATTTACCCACTAAGTGGGTAATTTTAACTGTCAGTGTTACCAACGCTGCAGGTAAAATCTAGTCAAATTAGTTACCTGTGTTACCGTTGGCAACGCTGCCGCAAATACCTGCCACCAGTGGCCTGTCTCCTCATTCCTCAATTGAATCATTCACTATCAAATTGAAGTGGGGAGGAGGGTGGGAATCATTCAGGTGTTCAGGTAAGTATTACAATATTAGTTTTATTATGAAAACTTCATATTGCAATACACTCCCTGAACACCTGAATTAGCCCGATTAACAACATTTAGTCGGAGGCGGGGTCAATCTCATTCAGCCCGACCTGTACACGGAACATACGCAGTAACTCATAAGCAACCTAGCATGTATAAAAGCATGTATCCACCTAGTTATCCAAACTCGGAGGTGTGGATGTTTGCAAAGAAAGTACTTCAAAGTCAGTGTTTGAAATCTAACATACTATTCTGAGTCAGAAGTACCTCCCATGTGATAAGCTATACTTCTTATTCATGGAGGCAAAACAAAAACAAATCTCCTCACCTGGTTGTCCAGCTCAGTAACTGAGGATGCTGCATAGGAAGTACCCTACCGTCGGTGTCGAGTCCTAGGTACCGCCTGAGTCTGAAGAACCTCCCATGTGTATTCTATACCTCTCATGTATGGAGGGGAAAATGGTGAACCCTCCCATGTGGCTATAGCCTCTCATGTATGGAGGAGAAGTTGAGCGTGCAGGACCTTCAGTTCTCTACTGCTCACTGATGTAGATGACTTGTGCTGAAGAAGTAGTTGTTATTCAACATGATCATCGGCTCTGCCTAACCTCAAGGCCTAAGGGACAAAACACTCTGTCTAAGCTTGACCAACAGAAACACTAGAGTTCATTAGACTATCACTGCCTCCCTAAACTTCTAACACCATAAAGTTCATTTCGACTATCACTGCTTACCTAAACTTCTAACACCCTGAAGTTCATTTCGACTATCACTGCTTACCTAAACTTCTAACACCCTGAAGTTCATTTAGACTATCACTGCTTACCTAAACTTCTAACACCCTATCTCTACCAAGCCAACTATCAAACTGAGTTACCGCAACGACAGGACCCGAGAGTAACCTCTCTGAAGAAAGTGTGAAATTCCTTAAGGTACGGTGTGTGAAAAACCACCTCAAGAAAAAAAAAACACCTACACAATCGCCGACAGCGAAACATTCCTCTGGAAGCCAAAGGGTAGTCCTACGCATACTTGCGCCCTTGGATTGACTAAGAGTCCATTCTTATGAGTGTCCGGATAAGCAATGATTTAACAATAGTCCCTCCTCTCCTTGCCAAAAACATATCATAACCCTCAGAAATGTTAGTCTGGTATGCAAACCCCCTCGAAACCAATGTGAAGAGGTTATCAAACAGTCCAGGCTCAGAGAACCAACTATCAACTCTCACCACATCCACACAGAGTGGCTGTGAAAGGTGTCCTCCAAATACGAGCCTCATGATCCGTAACCCTTACCACACTAATCAATGGAAGGAACCCCAATAGAGAAAAACCTCAACTGACTCGTTAAACCTGCGGAAGTCGGACTCGGCAGAGGAGTTACCCGCTACCTCATACAGGAAAATGATGCTAGCTTAAGTCATTCCCCAAAAAAAAACTGCCCGACTCGCCGAAACCAGACTACCCTACTTGATGTTTGAGAGACTGCTGGTTAGGTGAATACAACATATCAAACTTACATGAATTAACTGAGATCCCTCCGGAGCCTGGAATGCGGAAAGATAGAATGGACAAAGTCCACAATCCGTTATACTCGCTTCCTTCGCCGGAGAAACAAAAACAAAAAAAACCCACAACTAGCAAACGAGTCTCTCTTCAAAGGTATCTATCCTCTGTCAGACCTGTCCGGCCACACCGGAACAGGAAAACAAAGGAAAAGAAAAGGCCGAACCCAGAAAAGCAGCACCCAAGAACCCGGAACCTACTACAAACCTGGCTGCTCGATACCAAACGACATAAGATCCCATCATATCTGAGCCTACCGATCCGATTGCGCAACGATATACCAACAAGAAGATCATAACTACTGTGCAAGTCGTACTCGACTGCGCAACCGCACTCCCCCAAGACATCATGATGTAACCCCTGCTGTCCGACCGCTGTCCACCCACTCACAATAGCGAACTGTCTGTCAACAGTTCCGCAAAAAACCTGTAAGAGTTAGTCACTCGACTGCGGATACCATCACTCTCCAGTGACGATAACGTTACGCCTGAGCCGAAAATACCTTGGCGATGAAACGACCACGCATGCGAGTCACTAAACCTCCCATACTTGTTGCGAGCCCAAAACATTGTCACCAACCAAAGACGATGACCTAACCTTGAACCAGTCTCAATTTACTGCGAAAACTCCGCACTCACCATTGACTATGACACGAGACCAGAACGACTACAATAGGCGAGCAACACCCCTTAAGAGCGAAGAAGTCGCAAAACGCGATCCAACTAACCCCCTTTACCAATACGTACTAAACCTAGACTGGAATCCGAAGCAAGTGACGGAAAGAAGTACTCCCACACGGAATCAAGGTCGAACCCACCTTGAAAATCCCATAAGGACGGAACAGAAAAGCAGCAGGAAAAAGTTGAGAAAAATAAGGAGAGAGAAAAGTCACTACGAGTAACCCACAGGAACACCTAGCGCCAATATTGTGCAGGTGGAGAACTAACTGTGCGGTACAGTGCTTAATAACGGCCGGGTTACGAACTGCGGAACCAATGGAGCCGCAGAAGGAATTACCAGCTACCCTAAGAAAGGGGGCCGAGGGCACAAAAGGTGCTAATTACAAATGCAGACGAACTGCGAACGGCCGTAGCCCCCCCCCCCCCCCTCGGAAATTACCGCGGTAAGCACGTTAGGTCTCACACTCCTAAGGTATATAAACAATGGGAAACGGAAGAAGGAGATTTACTAACTACCCTATGAAAGGAGTGGGTGGTGACAACCGGTATCGATACAATCAACGATGGCGCAGGTGAATCTCCAACTGCCGTAGCCTCCTCAAGAACTACGGAGGACATTATTACGTCTCAAAACAAGTAAGGATGAAAATACGGAGTTGCGGAACCGCCTTGAAGCATCAACATCAGCAGCCTGAGAACTACAGGACCCGTGGAAGGTGCTACGAAGGCAGCCCCTCCAATTATTTCCTTTAACCCGGTGAGAGAGAGAGAGAGAGAGAGGAGAGAGAGAGAGAGAGAGAGAGATACTCTTCTCCAAATTTCAGGATGAAACAATGAAACTGGCTCTACTGTGATATTGGTAAATATAAACAGTATGAGCGAGAAGACTCCGAAGCGACATCCGAAGAATGAGCAGCTGAAGAAGGTTGTGTAAAGACAATATAAGGTTAACAGAAAAACTGGGCGAGAGAAAACTAGACCGACTCTGTTCCCCATGATAATCTGAGAAACATTAGAAAATCAGGAAATTATTCAAGACGTGGTCGTGAATACAGTCCGTATTGAAGCTACTGTAATTAACTTGCGTTAATTCGATTTTTACGATGGGGTTAGTATTTAAATCGAAACTACATTGCAAATAAGTCTCCTATATCTCTCGCGCAGCTGGCGTAGGCAGCATTGTGCATCAGACAGCGAGATTGTAGGGTTAAATAGAATTTAGGCCAAAGGCCGAATATTGGGAACTATGAGGTCATTGAGCGCTGAAGGGAAATTGACAGAAAAATGTTTGAAAAGGTGTAACAGGAAGAAAAACCTCTGTTGCACAACGAGTCAATTGTTAGGAGAGGGTGGAAACAGCATAGTAGAGAAAAAAAAAATGAAATCAGGAAAGTAAGAGAGAGAGAGAGAATATTACAATCGTCTAACTTCTCCACCTCCATAAATTTGCACCCTCTTCCTAAGTTAAAAGGTTATTGATCTTAATGATATATACTCGTATAACTGCGTACTGCTATGAACAACCGAACGAAGAACTTGTTGCTAATACGATCGAATCCTATAGCAACATCACTTTATTGTATTGATCGGCGTGCGAAAGTAATCGAATCCGATAACAACGTCTGTTTATTGTATTCATCCGCGTGCGACGGTAATTACTGTATTCATGTTATAAATGTAGCTGAAGCTGATAAGGCAAAATTACGTGCATCAGCAACCTGGATAGAGGTCCCAAGCTTTTGTATGAATTCAAACGCAGCCGTGGTAAAATAAAGTAACAGCATGAAAGAGCTCGTTTACTGTTGTTTCACACCGGTAAAGATTAATCAAGTGTAAGGTTCGTAATACCTATGAAAACGAGTGAAAAACGAACGGAATCGTTAAATTTACGCATCTAAGCCGAGGGAAAAACTAGCTTCCAATGAGACGTATCAGTCAAATTTTGGCCTTAAATTACATCGTAAGACGAACAGCATGACTTCGTTTTATAAGCTAAGTATCCAGATACTCATTATGGTAACTAGAAACAAAAACATTAGCCGAGACCAAGTGATATGGTTGAATCTGGAGCCAAGGAAAAAAGACTAGCCGGCATCATTGTCTGATTAAGCCACGCCTCCTCACAACAGTGCTGTTTTGACAAGCTTGTGTAATTGTAATTTAATTGAAAAGTAATAAATTACATATTTCAATTTAATTGAAAATTAATAAATTACATTTTAAGGTAATTAAATTAACTTTATTAGTCCAAATATTAATTTCAGTTGTCACTGTAATTTAATAATACAACTGGTAATTCTTTTGTAACTGTAATTGACATAAGCACAATGGTAATTACTGACAGCCATTAGTCTGTTAAACGTATGAAGACGTCATACAACGAATTCCTTATAGTATCCGACATCTAATTATATGCCACAAGATACCAGTATTGACTATGTTAAATGTCCAACATAGTTGAAAACACGTCTCCTTCAGACGACAAACCTGGCCTAAGTAAGGAAGAGTGTTACGTTAGTTACGCTAGCCAATCAGGACAAGATGAGGTGGATACGGCGAAGCAAACCCGTATTCGCCATCACCTGATTCCAGAGCGTGAATGACTGCCGAGTTAGTAGTATTTATACTACGCTAATATGATGATACATACAATACACTAAATGCTTTAGTCGGACAGAATCTGATCTTCATTCTGTTCGATTACATTCATATTGAATTATACTAAGATCGGATTCTCGTTCGTTTCAATTACATCTGTACTGAATTATCCGTAGTCAGAATGCCTGAGCCTAAGCGTTAGCCACTATAAAAATCACTACCGTTATGTAGTACAGCGAATACTTTTGGCTAGGCTAGGCTACTGTACATATATCATCGTGAACACTAGGCTAGCCGTAGTTAATTTTATTCGATTTCTCTACATAACGAATTATCGTACGTCGATATGCGTTGAACAGAGAATTAGTCGATATTAAAAATTACGCTATCGTATAAGTAGAGGAAAGTAACCTTAAAGACGAAGGATAAGTATTCAACCCTTCAGAACCCGACAGACCCGACCAGATCTGAACGGACCAACCATGGCCTAAAAGATTCTGACGAAATAACTAGAAGCAAGCAAACACCTAATAGGCTCTAGGGACACTGTCCCTCTATAAACTACTACTTATAATAGAAAAACCGACCGGAAGAAGCCTGCACTTCTCTTCCTAAACACTATTTAGCCAATTATCCCTACTAGTCTGTATCAGACCTAAATTTTCATCATCCTGAGAACTTACAAATCGAGGGGGGGGAGGGGAAATCTGCTGCCAACACTGCCTGCTCCGCGCCGGGGGGGCCGGCAGAACCTACCCACTCGGAGGCTTGCGGTTCTCCATTACCCCCAGCACCCGTTAGGGCTGGTTCTGGAACAGGCAGGGGGGCTGAAAAAAGAACGATTAGAATTCACTATACTACTAGTACCACTATCTCTATTTTGGTTAAATTATTCGTCAGGCTAGAAATATGCTTAACATACTAGATGATAACCTGTCCACTAATCTCTGGGAATAACTAAACTAATGTTTCGTTGTCTCCTGACCAAGACAAACATCTCTGACTAGTATTGCACTAAAAACCTTACTACACGAAATAACGAAAAGAACGTCGATCATGTATGCGGGTACTCATCCAACGCTTGAAGGGCGTGCAGAGCCGATGAGCACCAACATATCCAGCAGTTAGGAAAGGCTCGATCGTCGAACTGTAGATGAAGTAGAAGTAGAGGCGTTTGCAGTCGGCGACAACGTTATTTTAGAGCCGATGAGCACCAACATATCCAGCAGTAGAAGGCTCGATCGTCGAGGCGTTTGTAGAAGGCAATGACGTTTATTTCCTAACTTATCCATAGCGAGTACAAAGTAGCTATCCAAAGTGAACGGGAAAATTCGTGTTTGTAACCAAGATGCGAAAAACTCTGAGTGGGGTCGGGCTAAATGACCAAAATTTGTTTGCCTGATGTGGGACTGATCCGCACAGCAATGCGAACACAAAATTGAGGAATGAGGAGACAGGCCACTGGTGGCAGGTATTTGCGGCAGCGTTGCCAACGGTAACACAGGTAACTCATTTGACTAGATTTTACCTGCAGCGTTGGTAACACTGACAGTTAAAATTACCCACTTAGTGGGTAAATGTGTGGGGATATAGTTCGGGCTGGTCAGTGACCAGGGCTAATTCAGGTGTTCAGGGAGTGTATTGCAATAATACTTTTACACGTCCTGACACCGGAGATGGGCACCAGTCACGAGTCATAGGTCATGGGAGCAACACCTCGAGGCATGAGACGCGTGACTGGTGCCCATCTCCGGTGTCAGGACGTGTTAAAGTACTTTTTTCTGAAGGTGGGTCCGAACAAGGTTAAGGTGGTCACAGCTTGTCCACCCGGTTGTTTACCCTACTATACTTGGGTAAACGACCAAATGGCCACCTAGTGACCACCTCTACCGTACGTAGGGCCACTACCTTCCCGAAAAAGTAGTACACTGTAACACGTCCTGTAACCAAGTCTTGAAATTTAAGCTTCCAAAGATTTACTTTAACAGAAGGTTATCTTAGAGGCCCGTAACGTCACTACAATGAACCCAAACAATGGAAGTGTGTTCTCCTAAATTACGAAATAGGGTAAAATACTGAATGGCCAGCCCTTACTGTAGTGCGACCACCTTCCTGAAAAAGTACTTTTAACACGTATTGTAACCTATGATAGACATTAGTCAAGAGCCAGCGTCCGTGGAAGCAACTCTTTGAGACTTCTACTACTTTCCTCTCGCAGTCAGTTTTTTCTTCCAAGTCACAAATTAAGGCCATAGGGTAAAATACTGATGACTGGCATCTACCATAGCACAACCACCTACCCGAAAATTGGAAATTTGTGACTTGAGAAAAAACTCACTTTGAGAGGAAAGTAGAGAGGTCTCAAAGTGTTGCTTCGAAGGACGCTGGCTCTTGACTGATGTCTATCCTGGGTTACAGGACGTGTTAAAGTACTTTTTGGGAAGGTGGTCGCACTAAAGTTAAGGCTGTCCATTGGGTATTTTACCCTATTTTGTAATTTAGGAGAACACACTTCCATTGTTATGGTTTAATATTGTAGTGCTTGAATGAAAGGTAGTGACATTAGGGGCCTCTTAAGGTAACCTTCTGTTACAGTACATCTTTGGAAGCTTAGATTTCAAGTCTTTGGCCTATGTAGGCTTGTTCCATATGTATATGGTTCATCCTCTGAATAATAATAATAATAATAATAATAATAATAATAAAATATATGTTGAATTGCCTGAGCATATCAAGGACAAATAAGCATGTTTACATCAGGTCTAGAAAGGTGTAACGCAGTAGACAGTTGTTCTATGACCAATTCTTTTTGTTAATTTTCACCCAGGGCCCATAAGTAGCGAAGTAGATGAAATGCCATCGAACGAAATAGTTGGAAAAGATGCATTAAGGCATCCGACCACTTAACTTTAGCAGTGAGGATGGAGAAGGGAATGGAACGACCGGGCAAAGCTTCAGATTGAATTTGACCCGCTACAAAGCAGCACGTTAAAACTATCGTTGTGGATCGTTTATTCCTGATGTGACAGGTTAGTGTGACTGGGATTTCTTTCTTTGAAATAAGTACTGTATGTGATGCCCAATGGGTTTTTTTTTATTATAAAAACAATTACCATGGGCCATTGTCAGGTATGTGTTATAATCAGTTACACAGGCTATATCCTTATTTTTTTATTGTATATTTCATGTAAAATAGGTTGAAATCTGTCTATTTGTAGATTTTATTGTTCTTTTTAATTTAAAACTAATGTTTACTTGAAACTCACTAGTTGTTTTACTTACAGGAGGGTTTGTATTCAACATGGGAAAAGATGAGACAAGAAGAGGTTGAGAGAACCAAAGAGGAACTAGTATTCACATTCTTTGAGCATCAGGATACACATAGACTGGAAGTGCTTCTAGACTGGAAATCTGTGTATGTGATCTTTTACTTGGCTTGTTCATGAAAAAAATGTTATCATTTTGCAAACCCTTGTATTTTTCAAATTTCCACTGGAAAAAAAATAACCATGTAGTTCAGAAATGTGGAAATTAAAAGATTTGTGATTCTAGAGGGAGGAGATGTATCTGATAGTTAGATAGTTATCAGTTCATCTTTGGTGAACATTATTCTTTTGATTTGATATTTGCATTTATGGCTCAGGGAATTTAACCACAAAGCCCCCCTTCCCACAAAAAAAAAGTTAGCTGAGCTGAACAACATAGAGAATGCATGAAAGGATCAAAGAACCTTCCCAGATGTGTGTCCAAGAAATACTCTGCATAGGTGTGTAGTGCCATCAGTGCACCTCATGCGGTGCACTATAGGCATTACTTAAGGTTCTTTGCAGCATCCCTTCGGCCCCTAGCTGCAACTGCTTTCATACCTTTTACTGTACCTCTTTTCATATCATCTTTCTTCCATCTTACTTTCCACCCTTTCCTAACAATTGATTCGTAGTGCAACTGCAAGGCTTTCCTCCTGTTGCACCTTTCAAACCTTTTCACTGTCAATTTCCTTTCAGTGCTGAATGACCTTAGTCGCCCCAGTGCTTGGCATTATGCCTAAAACCCATAAATCAGTCTATGAGTCCAAGTAATACAAAGGCCCATCGTGGAGTCAGGCATCCCTGAAAGAACTTGAGCAGGGTTAGAGAAAAGGATTGCTAAGGGCTTCAGAAGGGGCGAAGAACTCATGGAGGAACTAAACTTTTTTTCACTTTTTTGCCACCCAGGGTAATTTTGTCAGCAGTTCATAACCTTTGACAATTGAGAATAGCAGGACCTACGGTGGTAGTATTCTTACACCCCTATAAAGTATACCCGACTTCATCATATTTGCTGCCACTTTGTCACATAATACACCTTTAGTATATCCTTATGGGCCTTAAAGCAGGGGTATCGGGCACCTGGCCCACAAGATATGATTTATCACCCCTAAAGTATGATTATTATAAAGAAAAAAAAAAAAATGACCATATTTAATGATGTTATCTTTACTTGTTAATGGTTAGTAATATAAGTGTATCATGAAAAATATAATTCATTCAAGAATTGCAGTGGAAATTCTACAGAAAATTTGTGCCCCAGAGTAATGCTTATACTTTATATACTTTTGTTATCATTAGTATGTATAAACAAGTAAGTCCTCAAGTAATGAGAATTAGTCTAGGAAGGTCTGAATCCTTTTTCCTGCTTCGTATTTTTATGTATGTATGTTTGGCTTACCATCCTCTTGTCTAATAACTCAGTTTCTTCACAGTTGCTCTGGAAGGTGTAATCTTTTATTACGTCGACTTCTTAAATTTTGCTGGAAACCTGGCAGTAGCCCTTTCATTACAGACTATACCTGTTAACTATGTATATTTTTCAGTTCAAACCAATTTCTGAAAATGCAATCATTAGTACTTGTAGTTGGTGTCAATTTTCATTGGATCCCAAAAACTTCCTATGAGCCTAATGCTTTCAGACTCAGTGGCACAGCACATATCTTCTTGCTGCAGATTTAATTTGTTTCTGTGTTTGCGAAGTCCGTCACTCACTATCCACAAATCTTCAGCAACAGTCGGAAAATTTCCTCCTGTTTTTCACATTTGGTAGAAAATAGGATTCATGGCTGCTCTATATATATTAGATTTATTGTTTTGCAGTATTTTAATTTATTATATTTATTTTGCAGTATTATAAGTGATATTTGTTTTATTGTTAATGTTATTCATACTATTATTAATATAATTATTACTGTATTTTAAACCATGGTTGATGGAACATCAGATAAGAAGGAACACTTCATTTAAGGATATGGTTTTTTTATTCTTTGTTTGCAAGCTAAGAAAAAAAAATTGGTTTCGTCTTTTCAGATGCTGTTAACGTCATCTGCTGCTGTGGAATCCTGAAGATATGCGCAACTATGAATATTAGTTCCAGATATTTGTTTACAGTTATCATGCATAGTGTTGTGGTATTGTATTTATCTAAATAAATTAATTTGTATGGATTTTATGGTTTCCCTCTATCAGAGCTCATTTGTTTAAAGTTTTATAGACATTGATATGACTTAGGCACTAAAGGATTAAATATATAACAATAATAAAAAAATTATTTTTTGTATGCATAGATGTACTTTTGATTAAGACATGATGTAAGTAGGTCTAAAATCTTTTACACATATGTCATATCTGTAATGGTACAGTAACAGTTTTGTTACAGGTGGAACAGTTTAATTTCGTGTGCCAAAGGTTTAAATGTGTAAAGCAATCACTGTTAAATAGATAGATGCAAGGAATCTAAATAGATTCCTTGCTATACAATGAGATTAATTTGGTCAAAGGAGATGGTGATAGTGTCAGTTATCATCAAAGATGTTTCCCCGAGTTGCCAGATGCTACAGATTCCTTGCATTACGATCTTTGAATGTTTTTAACCGGTTTCCAGCTGGTGCTAGAATAATTATCCTATTGTTAAGACCTCAGGTTTGGTACCTATGAAAAATTCAAAAATTGATTTTAAAAATTGTCCTATTTAATTGACATACGTAGTGTGGAAAAGTTGCAGATCAAATAGCTAAGCTAGTGCTTTGGAGAATTTCATTGAGGAGAGATCATTCAGAGTAATATATTTGAGGCAGTACATGCACCATAAAGACCTGTTTATGCTATGACTCATGAAGTGGAACATTGTGCACAAGTCACAGAAAGACTAGGAATGTCATGACTCTTCATTACCATACACTTCATTTAGGTGATGTTTGGCAAAAAGGAATTTTTTTCTGTGCAAAATTTGCAATTTGTACTTGCAGCTGACCCACCGTTGTTGGTATTTAGTCTTTCTATACACCTTTATAACAGAGAAGTAGGCTTGCTTGCATGGAGACTTAATGTTAACATATCTGAGGAATTTGGATGGCAGTTTATTCTTTCTATTTTGACTTTTCATCTCGTGCTCCCATTTGAGTGGTATATGCTGCTTGTTGATCAGCAGCTTACTGTGACCAACACTCCTTGTCTATATATTGAACTCAACCAAAGTCACACAGGATACCCTCAACTAGTAATAGAGTGCAAACCTACACAGGCCATGTCTTCTACAGAAGTCAAGGGTCAAGGGCGCAGCTCGTTCAATGCCTCTTCAAGGTAAGGCATTGCATTCTTTAAATCAAGGTTCTTCTCCAGCTCCTTTGCAGTCCTCCAGAAGCAAGAGATCATGCTGCCATAATGCCTACTTGAAACGAACAATGATAATGAACTGGACCATATTCCCTGTCTTTTTCTTTAGTAGCTCTTTTAAGTGAACAATCCCATTAGTCCATAGGCTGAATTAGGTGTTAGAGATTTTGTGGCAGATCCCCATTATAATTTTTTAAAGAGATTGGCATTATATAGAGCAATGGTGGAGATTTTTGCCAGTCTAAAACCTGCCCAGTCTGATGGTGGATACAAACACTATCGAGGTTAAAACATAACAATCTCTCTCAACTGAACCGTCTAGTGACAATAAAGAAAGATAAAGATCAACAGGCTCAAAATATATGAATATGCTTCAAAATTGAGAAATTACTTTACAGATATCTGGCAATACGAATAACTAAAGTAAAAATTCTTGTAGACAAACTTACGAAATACAAAAAAACAAAAACAACACTAGTTCAAAGACAAATTCCATACAAAATGTAGTTTACATTTAATATTTGCATTAAAATTTAGATTTACCTCTTTTATAATTGTTAGGACTGTGATGGATTCTATTAAGCCAAAGATTGTTACACCGTTTGTC
>NC_087206.1:61768831-61816587 GCF_015104395.2 Macrobrachium nipponense | reverse complement strand
TTACACCGTTTGTCATAATATTCACGATGGAGATGGTCAAGGTACCAACTACCCATTGGTATACTGCACCTTATGCAGTGCAGTGTAGGTATTACTTAAGGTAATTGCAGCATCCCTTAGGCCCCTAGCTGCAACTCCTTTCATTCCTTTTACTGTAGTTCCATTCATATTCTCTTTCTTCCATCTTACTTTCCCAAACCCTCTACTAACAATTGATTCATAGTGCAACCACGAGACTTTATTCCTGTTGTACCTTGCAAACGATTTTACTGTCAATTTCCCTTTCACTGCTGAATGGCCTAAGTTCCCCCAAGTGTTTGGCAGGTTCACTTTGTTCGGTTTTATGTACAGCCCTCCACAGGGATGATTCCTTTGTACATTTTCAAAATAAGGTGCCTCTCATATTTTGTGAATTGTCTTTTAGTGTTTTCTCGTCAGTATCGTAGCTCCTGCAGAATAGGAGAGTCTTTGGTTCTTTTTTTAAATTTGCTTTATTCTTGGTAGATCTATTTTGTTGTAGTCTTGGTGCACAATTTACAAATGCTCTCTCACCTGACTTACAAGTTGTTCTGGGTTCAAATAGCCAATAATGCTTCACTTGCATGTCTGATTACAATACTAACTTCAGGTCTAAAGAAGCTTAAACAGTTTCTGAGGTATGTTGGTTCACCATATTTCAGTGCTTTAAAATTCTATCTTTTAATGGGAGCACTATACTTGTCACAGGAACATTTAATGTTTCTAATGTGATAGTAACAAGATTTTACAATACACAATGTATGATTCCTCACTGACAATATATTGCCATTAAACACTCCCAAGTTCTTCACTGCTACTACAATATTTATTGTTGATGAGCCAATAGTTTTTCTTTTGAGGTGATCATATTTCCGTAGCGCATATCTTTCATTATTGCATAAATTTTACTAATGGCATCTGTTTCGACAGGAAAAAACAACTGGGTATCATCAGCATACAGTTTATACTTAATCTTGTGTTTATTTAAAATTCAAGAGGGACGTGCAGAGGGGGGTTGCTGGGGGTAGCCAAGCACCTGCCCCTTTTGCTACTGTATTAAAAGTGCCCTTTTGAGAGGGATGTATTATAGGCCCGCCGCCTATGCCGCCTATCTGTGTCAATAATAATAATAATAATAATAATAATAATTAATAATAATTAATTGTTATTGTTATTGTTATTATTTTGTTATTATTTAATAATGTTATATAATATAATAATTTAATAATAATATAATAATATAAATACTTAAATTTATATAATAATAAAGCAATGTATCCAGAAGACCGCCCACTTGAACTTAAGAAGCTATCAGACACAGGATGGGCTTGCAGAGAGTCAGCTCTTAGAACCATGAGGAAGGTCATCCCAGCTCTGAAGCAATTTTTAGAAGAGATGGTGCAAAAACATCCTCCTGATGCATCAGCAGGGGATGCCTCAATATTGCTGCAAAGTATTAACTTTGAATTTCTTGTTTGTCTTGAGATTGCCACCCCAGTTTTTCAAGAAACTGCCTATGCCTCTAATGCCCTACAACAGAAAGACTTTGATTTGGCTGCCTCCTACAGAATTGTGGATGGAGTGCTACAAAGTTTGAGAGATTAAGAAATGATGAGAAGTTTCAGGAGATTTTTACAAATGTTAAAGAGAGAGCTGAATCCATGGCCATCGACCTCCCCTCTGGGATTCCTGGACAAGGCAGAAGAAGAAAAATGCCTGAAAGATACAAGTATAGTGCTACATCTGCTACTGAGGACCAGCAATATCAATCCTTGGATGAGTATTACCGTGTGAGAGTATTTTGTGTGTTTTTAGATACAATATCACAAGAGCTACAAAGAAGATTTAAAGGTGGAGACAACACAACATGGGGTATCCTAAATGACTTTCATTGTATGACAGTCCAAGATAACTGGAAAGAACCTGTGAATGAAGAGGCATTCAAGTCATTGCAAAAATTATGCCAGTTTTATGAGTTAGAAGAAGTAGACAAGCTACGGTTGGAATTAAAGATCTTCTATTCCTCATTTCCTTGCCTGCCACAGAACACTGCAGCTACAATGCTCAACCTGATGAAAGAAAACAATGTCCAGGAGATATTGCCACTTATGCTTGAACTCTTAACAATTTATGCCACTCAACCCGTCACAACTGCAACAGTGGAAAGGACCTTCTCCAAACTCAAGCTGGTGAAGACAAAGCTGCGCAGCCTGTCCAGTGAGGAGAGGTTATCTGATCTTTTGTTGCTAGCAGTTGAAAAGGATATCACAATCAACAACAGTGAAGTTATCAGCATATTCAAAGAAATGGGACACAGAAGGGTTCTCTTATAAATATAAAATGATAAGGTCTGGTTATCAGCCAAGTGTATTGATCATACTGATTGATTTTCTTGCAGTCATTTATGTAAAAGTAATATATATAATTTTTCTTTTGTTAAATTTCCTAGTTCTACTGGTAGTCAGTACTGTAGATTTTATGTTCATATAAAACATTAGCCCACTGGTACCTATGATATCAGTCATGTTTATCGCTTTCTTGAATTATTAATGGTTAGTTTAAATAGATTTGAAAGAATATTGAGCCGGTATATATTTAGCCTCATTCATTTCTATACTTTTGCCCTTTTTTTTGCACTTGAGCACCTGCCCTGAAAAAGTTCTCTGCACGTCCCGACAAGATAGTTTAATTGTATAAATTTCAAATAGCAGTGGACCCAGAACATTGCCTTGGGGCACTCCTTTTCTTAGGTCTTCCCTTTCTGATTTCACATTTATAATATAACCATTGTAACCTTCCTGTTTTCTAAGTAGCTTTTATATCATTTGTGTACAACATCTATGATTCTTACGGCTCTCAAGTCTTCAAGCAGCAGATTTTGGTCGTGTGAAAAATGCTGGACTGTTGAGTGGTTTTTTCTGTACGCTGACTGATCATCAAGCACCACTTTCACAGTAGTTTCATTTATTTTTATGCTTTTCTCGTCATTTTTTCGAAGTCATTTCTTGAAATTTACTGAATTTATTTCTTATTGTGATCACCGGGAGATCTGGAGGGTCCTTCTTATCTACTAAACTATGACATTCTTTCTATATTTTCTTCAAAGTAGTCCACGAAGTTATTTGGTCATGTTTTTGTAGTCACTAGTTACATCGGGTACAACTTTTTCTGAGGTTTGTCTGGAAATTTTCTCTTCACTAAACATTTCATTGTAATATATTTTTTTGGTTTTCATAATCAAGTCGTCGTACTGATTTCTGGCTGTTTTATACAGTGACTAATTTTCACTACTCCTTGTCTTTCGATCTTTTCCATAGATCTTCCATTTTTCTTTTTCTTAGCCTCGCGTTAGTTACTGTTAAAGCATTTTCTTTAAATATTACCTGCCCTGTTACTGCTTGACATTTATCATTGTAGTTTAACGCCAATATAAATTTGCTATACATTGTAAAACAGCTTAGACATATACTTCGTCGCCTGACAAGGTATTTTTCCTCAAATGACACCTCCACTCCTGGCTCTCTCTCTCTCTCTTAAGGTTCCTTAAGGTTCTTTGCTGCGTCCCTTTCATTCCTTTTAATGTACCTCCGTTCGTATTCGTTTTCGTCCATCTTAATCTCCATAACTTCTCCTAACATTTGATTCATAGCGCTTCTTCAACTGCTTTGTGGTTTTCCTCTAGTTACACATTTCACACCTTCTTGCTATCAATTTCCCCTTTATAACACTCTAGTGTTTATCTAGGCTTTTGCGATCGAAGGACATCTGATGTGTATATAGGCTTTTATGTCTGAGACGCTGTAGCTGAATCTCTCGTGTCTATGGAAAATACGAGTTTCCTTAAATAAAAAAACTATTTTGTGGCACTATTTAATGGCAAAACTACGAGTGTTGCTGTTTGAACATCCACATGTTGTTCTCGACAAAGGCGAAACAGTGTATTAATGCGCTGATTTAAATGATGACAATGTACATCTTGCCAGTTTTGAATGAGAATGGTGTAGACTCTCTCTCTCTCTCTCTCAGACCATCCAAGATTGGAAGATGCAAAATATACCGGAAGATGCATTAGCAATTCTCTGGCAGACAATAACGGTGCCTCACACTGAGGTACCTGGGGGAGCAGGGGCAACCCGAACGAGCTGTAAGGTCTGTATGGCAAAGGTTCTCTCTCTCTCTCTCTCTGTCGTAGCTTGTTTTCCTAAGAGGAAGTTCAGTGCCTGACCTACACCTATAGTTATTACGACTGTCTGATGTGATTTGAATCTCGCTGGCGTCTTATGTCGAACTGACTTCCCCTCAAGGTTGCGATAAATTGACCATCTCGGTATATATTGATTTCCAAGAATAATAATGGTGGTGGCTACTATGGTCGCTCAGACAGAGTAGGTGATCCAAGCAGAATGCCAGAAAACCATGTCTTTAATCATCCTTTTATATTGGTTCCTGGTTCGAAGTGCAGTAGCTTACTTTCCAGGCGAAACTGAGCTACGTTATCAACCAAGCATCAAATATATAATTAAAATTTCTTTTATCGGTTTGTGTGGTAAAGCTTCATTGCATTTTTAGTATATTTTCCACGTTACTGTCACCCAGTGACGTAACGTCAACTGGTAATCTCTTTGGCTGGTAATAACAAGCCTCTGTTAGTCAGCCAATCAGAGGGTCGGTTCCTCATTTATTTTGGAAAGGAAGACCAGGGGCTGTTCTGGTTGGTCCAGAAGCTGTTCCAGGCAGCCGGTGGAGGACTGGAAAAAGCCAGATGCCAGTGAAGTGTAATGGCTGCTTTGGTTCGTAGTGTTGTGATATTCGCAGGATTTTACCAAATTTGGGGACGTTCTTGTGATAAAGGTACGTTTTATTGAAGTTGTTAGCTGCCCAGAGAACTGGTTATATGGCCGACCAGTTTCCAGTAGAGAAACTGGACTTGAGTTCCAGAAATATTTTTAAGTAATTTTTTGGAATATTTCTAGAGAGGGCTTCCGCTGAACGAGGTCTTTGGTTTGTCTAAAATATTAAAGTGATGAAGGTGTTACGTCCCCAAGTTGAAAGGTTTTCCAGTAGAGAAACTGGACTTTGTTCCTGTAATGCTGCAGATAGGCAAATGATTAGTGATATTTGGAATGATATTTCAGTAGGATGGAAAGAATGGGTTTCAGTGTATAAATTTCCATGACCTCATGTGAGCCCTCGTTTAGTGCAACAAGATGTGTATAGCTCACGTTATGAGATATCAGTTGATGGTGTGGCTGGTGTACTAATTCCCGTTACCTGTGTGTTCCATATTGAAGGGAGGAGGAAGGAGCCTTGCAGTGCTTCCGACAGTCTGGTCTCGAGGGGATAAATCCGACCGTCATTGAAATCGAGTTTGAAATGTTCACACTACACTGAAGGCAAGATAACTATATAATAATTTCATTATGGGTGATCCTCATGTTTATACTCAGTGGTTACAAATTTTTTTTTTTTTTTTTTTTTTTTTTTTTTTGGGGGGGGGTATCATATTTGGCAATATTAAGTCGCTTCATCTCATTTATAATGGTTTTCTTAGCAATCATTTTAAAGAAAGGGGGCTGTATCTCATTTATTATGGATTTCTTGGAAAACTTTTAAAGAAAGGGCTGTATCTCATTTATAATGGATTTCTTGGAAAACACCTTTATAGAAAGGGGTTGCATCTCATTTAAATAATGGTCTTCACCTATATAGAAGTTAATATAGTTATAAAGGGGAAACTCCTTTATAACTAGAAGGGGGTTGTATCTCATTTATAATGGATTTATGGAAAGCCCTTTAGAGAATTTTTTTTTTTTTGTTTTTTTTTTTTTTTTTTTTTTTTTTTTTTTTTTTTTTTTTTTTTTGCAGGGTATACTTGAGTGGAAGGAACTCTACATAGATCAATATACCTTCCACGGAAAATCGTTCGGTAAAATTACAGTTTCAACCATTATGGGAAAACTGGAATAAAAATATAATTGTTGCATCAGAAATAATGTAGTTCTAACGGATTGAACATTTATCTTGACTGCAAAACCATCCGATTTAGAGATTTACTATGTAATTGGAGTTAAAAAAAAAAACGAGTTTTTCCAGGAAAAAGGTTAAATGTCAGGAGAAGGCCGCAACCCGTTTTTCAAGTAATTAATTAACGACGAAAAACGGCAAAAAACGACCAGATTGGTGTTGACATCGCATAGAAACATGAGGAAATGAATAAAAAAGAAACAGAGTTACTCTTCCACACAAAATCTAAGCATAAACCTACTACTTCAATTATGGGGATCCCAGTGGGAAGCGGGGTTTTTGGCACGGGGGGAGGAGGAGAAAAGTGATTTTAGGGGCACTACCGAACCTGATACAACCACCTAACCTTACCTAGGGCCCTGTACCCCTACCTAGGCCTAGCGGGGGGGGGGGGGGGCTCCGCCCCCACTGCGACCCCCCCTTAAGGCCACTACCTAACTTCCATCAAACCAAATCCAAAGTGATGGTACTGCTGTATACATCGTTATACTACCACCATTATAATATACTCTATAAATTAATGAAGCTTACCTTAAACTGTTGGTTGATAAAAGATGTGCTGCTGCTTTGAGGAAAACGTGAAGCCGTTGCAAGGTTCCCTGACATGCAACTTAAAGTAGGAAGTGGCCAGGTACCCGACGACCACATTGCACTGCAAACAATCGGTAGGAAATCGAAGGTCTGTCAAAATTAATGCCAGAAGGGCCAGCCACTGCCTCTGCCATAGCTACAAGAAGACAAAATGCCGTTTTTAGCTTCATTATTCGAGTATTCAGTCAACAGGATACCAGTGGAGACCACTAGACAGGTAACTTTTTTCCTCCTGGGCGCTGAAATGCTAGTGAAACTAGTTTTTTTCGACTAAAGTCGTTCGTAATTGGTTATGAAACCTATGACGTCATAACGATGTCACACCTCTCAGCCAATAATGAGTAACTGGAACTGCTTTTGTTTGCGTAAGAAAGTAAGTTAGAGGGCTCATTAAAAGAAAACATTACCGTAGAGGAAACACCTCTCCCGACTTAGGAAAAATTCGAGGTAAAAACTTAATATTTTTTTTTCTCTGCAAGTATGCATTAGCGACAATAATGTATTGAGAAGAAGTGTTTTGTTATCACGTGCTTTACTCGGGAAAAATATCAATATAATAGATTTCCCATAATGGTTGATACTGTAATAATACCAATCGTTCTTATCCATCTGTACAGTTAATTTATAGTTTATGTTGGTAGCCATCGGTGAAGTAGTAAGTATGGCTTTAGCCAGACCTCAGTAGTAGGGCTGTAAAACAGACCGTTGTTATTATTATTATTATTTTCTCTCTCTCTCTCTCTCTCTCTCTCTCTCTCTCTCTCTCTCTCTCTCTCTCATATGCTATTTTATAGTGCGGGGTTCCGGGTTGCATCCTGCCTCCATAGGAGTCCATCACTTTTCTCACTGTGCGCTGTTTCTAGGAGCACGCACTTCCGCACGAGTCCTGGAGCTACTTCGGCATCTAATTTTTCCAAGTTCCCTTTCAGGGATCTCGGGATCGTGCCTCCTAGTGTTCCTATGATTATGGGTACGAATTCCACTGGCTTATGATCCCTTATCCTTCTTATTTCTATTTTCAGGTCTTGATACTTATCGATTTTTTTCTTCTCATTCTTTCTCGTCTGTCAGTCAGGTGTCATGTTTTATTCCGGGAATGTTAAACAAAGTCTCTTGTGAATTATGACATGTTGCATTTCCTCAGAATAGCCATGCACATGTGCATACTATACATGTGTATATATATACACTTGTACATACATATACATATACTACAGGGAAATCCAAGCGCTTTCGTCTTTACTAAGACATTCGTACCTTGACAATGTCTTAGTAAAGACAAAAGCACTTGGATTTCTGCCTATCATTTTCCTGTGGTATTCGCTTATTTAATGAAGTCACGTGCATCTACTGTGATTTTTTAAGCAAATACATATACATATAGTGTCAAAGTTAACCACAACGTTATTTTCCGTTTTACTTGAGCATTGTTTTGGTAGAGCCAGTAACCTATATATATATAGTTTTAATACTGGAATGTTAATCGTGATGACCTGGTAGCAGCAGTAATTATGTGTAGCTTGATATTCATCTTATGAAGGACTGTTAAGTCCAGAGAGTATACAGAGAGACTGTATACCTGTCTGGCTGTTGTTTGTCACCTCTTGTTCTTGGTATTTAGACTTTCATAGACCCCTTATGTGTGGATGTGTGTGGTTCCTTTGGCACCATCAAACTGGTATATACTCCTGTCAAGAGTCGCTGTACAGGACGAATTATGAATTGATTAATGATTTTTCAATGCCACATTTCAATAACTGAGAACAGTAGTGTAAAAAGCAAAGACCTTTAGGAGTAGGAATTGATGGTGGAAAAGGTGAGATTTACTTTAGTTTGAGAGAGAGAGAGAGAGAGAGAGAGAGAGAGAGAGAGAGAGAGAGAGAGAGAGAGAGAGATTGTGTTTGTCTCTTGAGGAAAACAGTGATTGTTTCCTGACATTTTATTTAATGTATGTGCGTATAATTATGTTCGTTGTTATTCTTTCCTACTAGAACAGCCTTAAGACGATCGAATAGTAGTAACGTTGCAGCTGAAGTGTTGCTTGTTTGGTTTGTGCGTAAAGTTTTTTTTTTTTTTTTTTTTTTTGAGGAAGAAGTAGTGTAGGGACGTTTTTTAATATAGTTTTTGAATTATTTCGTGCATGTACGTATGTTGTATATGGCCAAGGGCTGGAATACCGTATTATTATTTTTAATTATTAATATATTAACTAGAAGGGGGGGGGGGGGGGTATTGTCTCTCATTTATAATGGATTTCATGGAAGGCCTATATAGATTTTTTTTTTTTTTGCTGGGTATACTTGAAGTGAAAGTAACTCGATATAGAACAATACACACCCCAAGAAGTCATTCTTGTCAATCTGTGAAGTTAATGTACATAGTTTATGTTCGTAGCCATCGGTGAAGTAGCAAGTATGACTTTAGCCTGACCTCAGTAGTAGGGCTGTAAAAACAGGCCGTTATTATTCTCTCTCTCTATCTCTCATCCTATTTTATAGTGCGGGGTTCCGGGTTGCATCCTAACCTTCATAGGAGTCCACTTTTCTCACTATGTGCGCTGTTTCTAGGAGCACGCACTTCCGCACGAGTCCTGGAGCTACTTCGGCATCTAATTTTTCCAAGTTCCTTTTCAGGGATCTCGGGATCGTGCCTCCTAGTGTTCCTATGATTATGGGTACGAATTCCACTGGCTTATGATCCCATATCCTTCTTATTTCTATTTTCAGGTCTTGATACTTATCGATTTTTTTCTTCTCATTCTTTCTCGTCTATCAGTCAGGCGTCTGCTGTATTCCGGGAATGTTAAACAAGGAAGGTCTCTTGTGAATTATGACATGTTGCATTTCCTCAGAATAGCCATGCACATGTGCATACTATACATGTATATAGACATTCGTTCCTTGACAATGTCTTGGTAAAGACGAAAGCGCGTGGATTTTTGCCTATAATTTTCCTGTGGTATTCGCTTATTTAATGAAGTCACGTGCATCTACTGTGATTATTTAAGCATATACATATACATATAGTGTCAAAGTTAACCACAGCATCATTTTCTGTTTTTCCTGTCCGTTATTTTGCTAGAGCCAGTAACCTGAATATAGTTTTGATATTGGAATGTTAATCGTGATGACCTGGTAGCAGCAGTAATTATGTGTACGGTAGTTCGATATTCATCTTGGCCTGCGTCAGCTTTTGCCTGCATATGAAGGGCTGTTAAGTCCAGAAAGACTATATACCTGTCTGGCTGTTGTTGACATCTCTTGTTCTTGGTATTTAGACTATTATAGACCTCTTGTGTGTGTGTGTATGTGTGTGGTTCCTATGACGCCATAAAACTGGTATACTCCTGTCTTGATTTGCAGTACGGGGAGAATTATGAATTGATTTATGATTTTTCAATACCATATTTAAATAAATGAGACAGTAGCGTAAAAAGCAAAGACCTTAAGGAGTAGGAAATGATGGAGGAAAAGGAGACATGTACTTTAGTTGAGAGAGAGAGGAGGAGAGAGATGACGAGAGTGAGGATGAGAGAGAGACGATGAGAGAGAGAGAGAGAGAGAGAGAGCGAGCGAGCGAAGCTTTTACGCCTCGACTGAAGAAGGGAAGACGTTGCTTGTTCTTGAACAGTATCTTAAGGGAATTCCTGAACATATAAGAGCCTATTTGGATAGAGAGATAGAGAAGAAGAGAGAGTGAGGAGAGAGAGAGGTGAAGAAACTTGACAAAGCTGCTACACATTGAAGATTACAATATAATCAGTAGTAAACGTAATTACGATGTCAAGTACCAGAGTCAACAACGCCCAGGTTTGAAGTCTTATTTAAATAACAGGAACAAATTTAATGGGAAACCTACAAGTGATACTACCAAGAGTACACAAGGTAATACAACTCAGCAAACTAATGTGAAATCCTCATCCAGTTTTTCAAGACAGTTACAGAAACCTAATGTTGTCTGTTTCAAGTGTGGAAGAATAGGACACTACAGTCAAGAGTGTTACCGGAATCAACAGCAGTCAAAAAGCCAGTGGTCAAGTTGTGAAAGGTGACAGGTGAAACAAACTACGAAGAGCGTGTGGGAAAGAATCAGACTCCAGAGAAGAATGAGACTAAACAAACTAAATGTTTAGTAACCAGTGGAAATGTTACCTCAAGCAGTGAGTGGCTTAGCAGTGTGGAGGCGTTTAAGCCATATATCTATGAGGGCATGCTGTCAACTCAAGAGGGAAATGTGCAGGTACCAGTCAAGATATTACGTGATACAGAGAGTAACCATAGTGTGGTAGTACGTGGTTCTCACCCTCAGTTGGAGAAGAGGTGACAGGGAATGTTGATTTTGCTGTAAAGGACTCCTGGCTGTGGAAGGTGTACATGTTCTGTTGGGGAATGAAGTTGGTGGTGTGCCATTTATTCCTTGTCCTGTAGTGACAGACAAACCATTGAGGATTAGTCCTACAGTAGAGTTGGAGAAGAATAACCCCCACCTGTTTCCTAGTTGTGTAACTACCAGAAGTATGAAGACGACTACGACTGCAAGTGAAGAAACAGAGGATTTACACACCCAAGAAGGATCAAGTGAAGGATCTTTGTGCTTAGAAGAATTGTTCCAGGGAAGTGAAGTTTCCCATAGTGCTGACCAAGAAGAGATTTCCCAAGAAGATGAAGAAGATGACGAAGAAGAAGAACCTGATGTTCCTGAAGAGACTCCGAGTAGTCAAAGTGTTACTGAAGACAGTAGTGAAACTACAGTAGCAGAGTTAGCAGACTGAGTTAGCAGATATTGAGAATTCAACCCTAGAAGTTGTCAAGTGACAAGAGAGAAGCTGATGGACTTGCAGAAGAAGGATGCATCGTTAACTGATTTGTTTTTCAGAGTTGTTGATCGAGAAGAGATGCAACAAACTCGTACCTGTTATTATCTGAAGGAAGGTTTGCTGATGAGGAAGTATAGACCTACAGATATACCAGGAGATGCTGTATGGGGCGAATATCATCAAATTTTGATTCCATATCCGTTGAGAAAGCAAGTGGTTGCAGTAGCTCATGAGTCTGGACATATGGGAATCAGGAAGACTGTGGAGATCATGAAATATTTTTTCTGGCCTGGACTCACAAAGATGTTAGCAGGTTTTGTCGTGAGTGGTCCCATACCTGCCAGATAGCTGGAAAACCGAATGAAACCATCAAGAAAGCCCCCTACAACCTATAGAAGTTAGAGGAGAACCCTTTAGCAAAGTATAGACATGGTTGGACCACTGCCGAAGACAAAGAAAGGAAATGAGTACGTATTTGTTAACATTAATGTGTCCTGTGACAAGATATCCAGAAGCAATCCCTGTTAGTAACATATCTGCCAAGATAGTTGTTGAAAAACTTGTGGAGTTTTTCTCAAAGTTTGGTATACCAGAGGTAGTACAAAGTGACAGAGGAACAAACTTTACTTCAAAGTTATTCCAGGATGTGATGAATTTGTTAGGAGTGAAACAACAGTTATCCCCTGCCTATCATCCAGAAACTCAAGGTGCCTTAGAAAGGTTCCACCAGACATTGAAAAGTATGCTAACAAAGTATTATTCTGAGTCAGGAAGAGAATGGGATGAAGGTTTACCATTAATGTTGTTTGAAGTTAGGAGTGCTTATCAAGAAAGTATGGGATGTTCACCTAATGAAATGATTTTTGGAAGAGAAGTTAGAGGACCGTTGAAGATTCTTGCAGAAAATTGGGAAGAAAATCAAGAGGAAAGTCAAGGAGAGTATGTGAAGAACTTAAGGAAAAGGTTGAAAGAGATTAGAAAATTCTCTTTAGAAAATTTGAAAGTGAGTCAAGAGAAAATGAAAAGGATATTTGATGCTAAGGCTAAGCTAAGAAGTTTAAGTGTTGGTCAACAAGTGTTAGTGTTCTTACATGTCAAGAGATTTCCCCTCACTAATAAATTTCAAGGTCTTTACAAGATAATTCAGAAGTTAAGTGATAGAACTTATGTGATTGAAACACCAGAAAGACAAAGGAAGATACATGTGAACCTCTTGAAACCTTATATTGCAATACACTCCCTGAACACCTGAATTAGCCCTGGTCACTGACCAGCCCGAACTATATCCCACATATTTACCCACTAAGTGGGTAATTTTAACTGTCAGTGTTACCAACGCTGCAGGTAAAATCTAGTCAAATGAGTTACCTGTGTTCCGCCGTTGGCAACGCTGCCGCAAATACCTGCCACCAGTGGCCTGTCTCATTCCTCAATTGTTTTTTGTTCGCCTTACTGTGCGGATCAGTCCCACATCAGGCGAACTTTGGTCATTTAGCCCGACCCCACTCAGAGTTTTTCGCATCTTGGTTACAAAACTACGAATTTTCCCGTTTCACTTTGGATAGCTACTTTGTACTCGCTAAGGATAAGTTAGGAAATAAACGTCATCGCCTTCTACAAACGCCTCGACGATCGAGCCTTCTACTGCTGGATATGTGTGCTCATCGGCTCTAAAATAACGTTGTCGCCGACTGCAAACGCCTCTGCTTCTACTTCATCTACAGTTGACGATCGAGCCTTCTACCTTCTACTGCTGGATGTTGGTGAGCATCGGCTCTGCACGCCCTTCAAGCGTAGGATGAGTACCCGCCACACATGATCGACGTTCTTTCGTTATTTCGTGCAGAAAGTTTAGTGCAATACTAGTCACAGATGTTAGTCTTGGTCAGGAGACAACGAAACATTAGTTAGTTATTCCAGAAATAGTGGAACAGGTTATCATATAGTATGTTAAGCATATTTCTAGCCTGACGAATAATTTAACCAAAATAGAGATAGTATTATTAGTAGAATATAGTGAATTCTAATCGTTCTTTTTCAGCCCCCTGCCTGTTCCAGAACAGCCCTAACGGGTGCTGGGGGTAATGGAGAACCGCAAGCCTACGAGTGGGTAGGTTCTGCGGCCCCCCCCCGGCGCGGAGCAGGCAGTCCAGTTGTTTGGCAGCAGATTTCCCCTCCCCTCGATTTGTAAGTTCAGGATGATGAAAATTTAGGTCAGATATGACGAGTAGGGATAATAGGCTAAATAGTGTTTACGAAGAGAAGTGCAGGCTTCTTCCGGTCGGTTTTCTATTATTAGTAGTTTATAGAGGGACAATGTCCTTAGAGCCTCTTGGGTGTTTCTTGCTTCGAGTTCTTGCGTCAGAATCTTTTAGGCCATGGTTGGCCGTTCAGATCATGGTTCTTTTGGGTCTGGTCGGGTTCTGAAGAGTTTGAATACTTATCTTTGTCGTTTCTTTAAGGTTTTACTTTACTCTACTTATACGATAGCGTAATTTTTAATATCAACTAATTCTCTGTTCAACGCATATCGACGTACGATAATTCGTTATGTAGAGAAATCGAATAAATTAACTACGACTAGCCTACTGTTCACGATGATATATTCGTATGAATGTACAGTAGCCTTGCCTAGCCGAAGTATTCGCTGTACTACATATAGGTAGACTGATTTTTATAGTGGCTAAACGCTTTAGGCTCAGGCATTCTGACTACGGATAATCAGTACAGGTGTAATGAAACGAACGAAAAAATCCTATCTTAGTATAATTCAATAGGAATAATCGAACAGAATGAAGATCAGATTCTGTCCGACTAAAGCATTAATTGTATTGTATGTATCATCATATTAGCGTAGTAAAGTATACTAATCGGCAGTCATTCACGCTCTGGAATCAGCTGATGACCAATAAGGGTTTGCGTCGCCGTATCCACCTCATTCTTGTCCTGATTGGATAGCGTAACTAACGTAACAACTCTTTCTTCTTCTTAGGCCAGGTTGTCGTCTTGAAGAAGACGTGTTTCTTGAAGCAAACATGTTTTCAACTATGTTGGACATTTAACAGTCAATACTGGTATCTTGTGGCATATGATTAGATGTCAGATACTAAAAGGATTTCGTTGTATGACGTCTTCATACGTTTAACGGACTAATGGCCGTCAGTAATTACATTGTGCTTATGTCAATTACAGTTACAAAGAATTACCAGTTGTATTATCAAATTACAGTGACAACTGAAATTAATATTTTGACCTAATAGTTAATTTAATTACTTAAATATGTAATTTATTAATTTTCAATTAAATTGAAATGTAATGTATTTTTTTTTCAATTAAATTACAATTACACAAGCTTTTCAAAACAGCACTGTTGTAAGCCAGGCGTGGCTTAGACAGACAATGATGCCGGCTAGTCTATTTCCTTGGCTTCAGATTCAACCATATCACTTGGTCTCGGCTAATGTTTTTGTTGGTTTTTCCTAGTTACCATAATGAGTATCTGGATACTTAACTTATGAAACGAAGTCATGCTGTTCGTCTTACGATGTAATTTAAGGCCAAATTTGACTAATACGCTCATTAGAAAGCTAGTTTTTCCCTCAGCTTAGATGCGTAAAATTTAGCGATTCCGTTCGTTTTCACTCGTTTTCATAGGTATTAGAACCTTACACTTGATTTAATCTTTATCGGTTGTGACAACAGTAAACGAGCTCTTTCATGCTATTACTTTGTTTTACCTTTTTACGGCTGCGTTTGAAATCATACAAAGCTTGGGACCTCTTCCAGGTTGCTGATGCACGTAATTTTGCCTTATCAGCTTCAGCTACATTTATATCATGAATACAGTAATTACCGTCGCACGCGAATGAATACAATAAACAGACGTTGTTATCGGATTCGATTACTTTCACACGCCGATCAATACAATAGTGATGTTGCTATAGGATTCGATCGTATTAGCAACAAGTTCTCGTTCGGTTGTTCATAGCTGTACGCAGTTATACGAGTATATTATCATTAAGATAATACCTTATAACTTAGAAAGAGGGTGCAAATTTATGGAATTGGAGACGTTAGACGGTTTGTAATTCTCTCTCTCTCTCTTACTTCCTGATTTCATTTTTTTTCTCTACTCATGCTGTTTTTCACCCTCTCCTAACAATTGACTCATTGTGCAACAGAGGTTTTTCTTCTTGTTACACCTTTTTCTAACATTTTTCTGTCAATTTCCCTTCAGCGCTGAATGACCTCTAGTTCCCAATATTCGGCCTTGGCCTAAATTTTATTTAAAACCCTACAATCTCGCTGTCTGATGCACGATGTTGCCTACGCCAGCTGCGCGAGAGATAGCAAGACTTATTTGCAATGTAGTTCTGATTTCAAATACTAACCCCATCGTAAAATCGAATTAACGCAAGTCAATTACGGTAGCTTCAATACGGACGTATTTCACTACCACGTCTGAATAATTTCCTGATTTTCTAATGTTCTCAGATTATCATGAGGAAAAGAGTCGGTCTAGTTTCTCTCGCCCAGTTTTTCCTGTTAAAACTTATAATGTCTTTACACAACCTTCTTCAGCTGCTCATTCTTCGGATGTCGCTTCGGAGTCTTCTCGCTCATCTGTTTTTATTTACCAATATCACAGTAGAGCCAGTTTCATTGTTTCATCCTGAAAATTGGAGATGATTTCAATCTCTCTCTCTCTCTCTCTCTGGGTTAAGGAAATAATTTTGGAGGGGCTGCCTTCGTAGCACCTTCCACGGGTCCTGTAGTTCTCAGGCTGCTGATGTTGATGCTTCAAGGCGGTTCCGCTACTCCGTATTTTCATCCTTACTTGTTTTGAGACGTAATGTGTCCTCCGTAGTTCTTGAGGAGGCTACGGCAATTGGAGATTCACCTGCGCCATCGTTGACTGTATCGATACGGTTGTCACCCCCACCCTCCTTTCATAGGGTAGTAATCTTCCTTCTTCGTTCCCATTTATACCTTAGGAGTGTGAGACGTAACGTGCTTACCGCGGTAATTGCTGGGGGGGGCTACGGCGTTCGCAGTTAGTCTGCATCTTAATTAGCACCTTTTGTGCCCTCGGGCCCTTTCTTAGGTAGCTGGTAATTCCTCTGCGGCTCCCATTGGTTCCGCAGTTCGTAACCCGTATTAGAGCACTGTACCGCACAGTTGGTTCTCCACCTGCCACAATGCGGCGCTAGGTCGTGTTTCCTGTGGGTACTCGTAGTGACTTTTCTCTCTCCTTATTTTCTCAACTTTTTTCCTGCTGCTTTTCTGTTTCCGTCCTTATGGGGTTTTCAAGGTGGGTTCGACCTTGATTCCGTGTCTGGGAGTACTTCTTTCCCTCACTTGCTCCGGACTCCAGTCTAGGTTTAGTACGTATTGGTAAAGGGGGTTAGTTGGATCGCGTTTTGTTTGCACTTCTTCGCTCTTTAGGGGTGTTGCTCGCCTATTGTAGTCGTCCTGGTCTCGGTGTCATAGTCAATGGTGAGTGCGGAGTTTCGCAGTAAATTGAGACTGGTTTCAAGGTTAGGTCATCGTCTTGGTTGGTACATGTTTGGCGCAACAGTATGGAGTGACTCGCATGTGTGGTCGTTCATCGCCAAGGTATATTCGGCTCAGGCGTAACGTATCGTCACTGGGTAGTGAGGGTATCCGCAGTCGAGTGACTAACTCTTACAAGTTTGCGAACTGGTGACAGACAGTTCGCTCTTGTGAGTGGGTGGACACGGTCGGACAGCAGGGGTTAACATTCATGATGTCTGGGGTGGGGAGTGGGGCGGGTTGCGCAGTCGAGTACGACTTGCACAGGAGTGTTTTATTTCATCTTCTTGTTGGTATATCGTTGCGCAATCAGATCGGTAGGCTCAGATATGATGGGATCTTATGTCGTTTGGTATCGAGCAGCCAGGTGTAGTAGGTTCCGGGTTCTGGGTGGGCTGCTCTTTGTGCGGGGTTCGCTTTTCTCCTTTTTTTTCCTGTTCCGGTGTGGCCGGACAGGTCTGACAGAGGATAGATACCTTTGAAGAGAGACTCGGTTGCTAGTTGTGTGTTTTTTTGTTTGCTCCGCGAAGGAAGCGAAGTATAACGGATTGTGGACTTTGTCCATTCTATCCTTCCGCATTCCAGGCTCTAGAGGTATCTCAGTTAATTCAAGTAATGTTTGATATGTTGTATTCAACCAAACCAGCAATCTCTCAAACATCAAGTAGGGTAGTGGTGGTTTCGGCGAGTCGGGCAGTTTTTGGGGAATGACTTAAGCTAGCATCATTTTTCTGTATGAGCTAGCGGGTAACTCCTCTGTCGGAGTCCTACTTCGGTTACGAGTCAGTTGAGGGTTTTTTTTCTCTATTGGTTCCTTCATTGATTCGTGTGTTAAGGGTTACGAATCATGAGGCTCGTATTTGGAGGACACCTTTCACAGCCACACTGTGCGAATGTGGTAAGAGTTGATGGGTGTTTCTCTGAGCCTGGACTGTTTGATAACCTCTTCACTTTGGTTTCGAGGGGGTTTGCATACCAGACTAACATTTCTGAGGATATGCTATGTTCTTGGCAAGGAGAGGAGGGGACTATTGTTAAATCATTGCCTCAGCGCTATCCGGACACTCATAAGAATGGGTTCTTAGTCAATCCAAGGGCGCAAGTATGCGGAGGGCTACCCTTTGGCTTCCAGAGGAATGTTTCGCTGTCGGCGATTGTGTAGGGTGTTTTTTTTTTTTGAGAGAGAGTTGTGATTTTTCACAACACCGTACCTTAAGGAATTTCAGTTTCTTCAGAGAGGTTACTCTCGGGGTCCTGTCGTTGCGGTAACTTTTATAGTTTGGCTTAGTAGAGTTAGGGTGTTAGAAGTTTAGGTAAGCAGTGATAGTCTAAAATGAACTTCAGGGTGTTAGAAGTTTAGGGAGGCAGTGATAGTCTAAATGAACTTATGGTGTTTAGAAGTTTAGGGGGAGGCAGTGATAGTCTAATGAACTCTAGTGTTTCTGTTGGTCCAGCTTAGACTGTGTTTTGTCCCTTAGGCCCTTGAGGTTAGGCAGATCCCGATGGTCATGTTGGAATAACTACTACTTCTTCAGCACAAGTCATCTAAATACAGTGAGCAGTAGAGAACTGAAGGTCCTGCACACTCAAACTTCTCCTCCATACATGAGAGGCTACATAGCCAAAATGGGAGGTTCACCATTTCCCCTCCATACATGAGAGGTATAGAATACCACATGGGAGGTTCTTCAGACTCAGGCCTCGGTACCTAGGACTCGACACCGACGGTATGGTACTTCCTATGCAAGCATCCTCACTTACTGAGCTGGACAACCAGGTGAGGAGATTTTTTTTTTTTTTTTTGCCTCCATGAATAAGAAGTATAGCTTATCACATGGGAAGTACTTCTGACCCAGATAGTACCTTAGACTCAACACTGACTTTGAAGTACTTTCTTTGCAAACATCCTCACCTACTGAGCTGGACAACCAGGTGAGGAGATTTGTTTTTACCTCCATGAATAAGTAGTATAGCTATCACATGGGAGATACTTCTGACTTAGACAGTACCTTAGACACAACACTGATGTTGAAGTACTTTCTTTGCAAACATCCTCACCTCGAGTTTAGATAACTAGGTGAGGATACATGCTTTTATACATGCTAGGTTGCTTATGAGTTACCTGCGTATGTTCTGTGGACAGGTCGGGCTGAATGAGATTGACCCGCCTCCGACTAAATGTGTTAATCGGGCTAATTCAGGTGTTCAGGGAGTGTATTGCAATATGAAGTTTTCATAATAAAACTAATATTGTAATACTTACCTGAACACCTGAATGATTCCCACCTCCCTCCCCACTTCAATTGATAGTGAATGATTCAATGAGGAATGAGGAGACAGGCCACTGGTGGCAGGTATTTGCGGCAGCGTTGCCAACGGTAAAACACAGGTAACTCATTTGACTAGATTTTACCTGCAGCGTTGGTAACACTGACAGTTAAAAAGTTACCCACTTAGTGGGTAAATATGTGGGGATATAGTTTCGGGCTGGTCAGTGACCAGGGCTAATTCAGGTGTTCAGGTAAGTATTACAATATTAGTTTTATTATGAAAACTTCATTTCTCAGAAACTAAAACTGAAACTGTGTCAGTAACCCAAACAACTTTATCTACAGAAGAAGATGATGGCTACGAATTGGGAGCTGCAAGCAGGATGAATAATTCTTCAATTTTGGAAAATTTGGAGGATAAACTGAAACATCTGAGTGTTGGGTATTTGCTGCAACATGGATTAGCAGAACCCAGTTCAAGTCACTTCAGTTCTCCATGTGTGTTAGTGAAGAAACCCAGGATGGTTCATTTAGGATGTGTACTGATTATAGGAAGCTGAATTCTATCAGTGTGGTCTGATAATTATCCTTTGCCTCTTATAGATCAGTTACTTGATAATATTGGGCAAGCCAAGTTTGTTTCCAAGATAGACTTGTTGAAAGGATATTATCAAATTTCCTTAGATGAGAATGCCAAGTTGCTGTCAGCTTTTATTACTCCTTTTGGACTGTATCAGTATACTGTTCTGCCGTTTGTTCTGATGAATGCACCGGCAACATTTCAACAACTGATGGATCAACTGCTAGGATCGATAGGAGGAGTAGGTGTATACCTAGATGACATCGTGGTTTACTCTACAACATGGGAAGAACATCTGAAGATTCTGAGGAAAGTTTTCAAGAAACTGCAAGAAGCAGGATTAACAGTCAACCTAGAGAAGAGTGAGTTTGGAAAGGCAACTGTGCAGTATCTTGGGTTTGAAGTTGGGAAAGGCCTTTTCCTTCTGCTCCAGTAAATGCTAATGTAGAAGGTATCCGTAAGGCTACCCCACCTACTACCAGGAAACAGCTACAGAGATTTTTAGGCATGGCTGGATTCTATCGTCGTTTCTGCCCAAATTTCTCAGCTGTAGTAGGTCCCTTGACAGACTTAACTAGTCCCAAAGCTAAGTTTGTTTGGACTCCAGAATGTCAAGAATCCTTTGAGAAGGTAAAAGCCATTTTAACTTCAAGACCAGTACTTCAAGCTCCAGACTTCGACAAGAAATTTGTGATACAAGTTGATGCGTCGGACTGTGGTATTGGAGCTGTTCTACTAATGGATGGTTACCCTAATCAAATTTGAAACAGTAATCAAAACTGGAAAATTATTAAAATATTAAAATTAAAAGCAGTAACTTTCGGCAGCGGAGAGACTGACGGACGGACTGACGGAAAATTGAGATTATGAGGTCACCAAAAAATATCAAATTTATGTAAACTAAGCGTAGAAAAATAAAAATCATTAAAAAGAATAAAAACTCGAAAACAAAAACATTAAGATACAAAACTGAGTATGACAGTTAAATAATATAACATAGGCCTATATGAAACAAAAGAACATCCACCCAAGACACGGACGCATGCATACACATACAATCTCTCTCTCTCTCTCTCTCTGAGGAAGGCAGCAGAATCGCTACCGAAAGCTATTTTGAATTTTAGTGTCATTGATATTTTTGTGGTTATAATTTTTTTCCATTTATTGCAACTCGCCACTGAGTTTATTGTTCTGCATTACATTACATATTTATCGTCACTGATTTGATCACTATCACTAATACTACATATTGATTGGGCTATTGACGAATTTCAAATCACACCTTCGCCCTCCAACAGCTGGGCTAACACTGCTCGAGAGGGCAGTGCTCCCAGTCCCATCACCCATGAAATCTATAGGGGGTGCTGCAGTTCCACAGTGCCTGCTGACGAACCGCCACTGCTAATATATATTTACATGTTACATATGTGAATTTGCTTTATAATATTGTTTCAATGTTTGTAATCCATAATCAATCCAAAGTCTATTATGAAAATATATTGGGGAAGCAATGGAAATCCACTCCTCTCATGTTTCTAGGATCATTTGTTTTGTACAGTTACAAATTACTCTCATGTAAAAATAAAGCTAAAAATAAAGCTCAAATTAACCCAAATTCACCGGAATAGCTCCTTGGTTTACACTGGCGCATAGTATATACATTTCTCCATTAGCTGCCCAGTTGTTATTTTCCTTTCATTATAGTCGTCCTCCAGTTTCATGACACGCCCTTGTAGTTCCTTGCCTGCTTTCTCTGACGTCTCTTTAATTTGCCCTCTTTGACAAGTTTAATTCACCCGATTCGATATTTCCTTTGCCTCTAAGTATATTAAAGATATAAGTGAATAAGCTGCGAGGTTACTTTTTTTGCTTTTTTGTTCAGCTATGATGCCACCCCTCCACATCGTTGTTTATCCTAATACTGCGCCCAAACACTGGCCAGCTTTCCATCTTCCACACCTGATTCTGCAACAACGTTAGGTCAACATAATCCATAAACTCTCTAACTGACCCAATGACATCCTCCTTGCCTGAAAGTTCATCAAAAGTTTCCTTAATATTATTGCTATAATATAAAATTAGTTTTATGGGTCCGAATCATCCAAAACAAAGGTCAGAAACAGCCAATCAAATGTCCAAATTAGCCTAAACAATTGTCTGAATTAGCCTAGTAAATGGCCCGAATCAGTCAAGACTAAGGTCCAAATCTGATCGGAATCAGCCATGGTCCGAATAAGCCTGCATCCCAAATAACATAAGTGTAGCGGAGGTACGTCAGATTCTGTCAGTGGTGCTGTATTGCGCTATTGACTTGCTGTAGGTACGGCAGTTTTCTAATCATGCAGCAGCTGCCATGCACTGTTGCTAAGAGCTATAGGTATGGCAGTAGAAGATCAGCGACATTAGTAATAATAGTCGAACTGAATTGTTTCGCTGAACATGTTCAATTTAAAATGTCAAAGTGAAGCACCATACTGTCATCACCAAAGCACCAAAACATTTTAACAGTAAATGAAAATATAAAAAATCGCAATAATACGTACTTAGATTTTGACTATATACATGAAAAATAAAACTATCTGTGTACTTCATATCTTCTTTGAATCTCCTCTGAACCGTGTAATAATACATCAGTTTTCACCGAAAAACAGATGTTTTCAGGTTTCAACGAGCTCAAAAAAGCAATAGACGTCTACGAAGAGTCAAACTTCCAGAAATTCTATGTCTGTAGGTCACGAAAGATCTAATCGACCCTGAAAAGAGCTCCGAAGAGGAGATTCAAAGAAGACTTGAAGTACACAGAAATTGTGCTCTCCTGTATTCATGGTAGTAAGGAAAACTACCAAAGTCGATCCTCTGGTAAACGGCCTAATCATCCAAATCACGTCTATATTAACAGCATGTTTCCCATATTGGATGCACTAATGACTGCTGCGCACTATCTTACTAGCTAAGCTTCAAATCTTCTTTGAATCTCCTCTTTGGAGCCCTTTTCAGGGCCGATTCGTGACCTACGGATATACAATTTCTGGAAGTTTGACTCTTCGTAAACGTCAGTTGCCTTTTTCAGCTTGTTGGAACCTGAAAATATCTGTTTTTCAGCGAAAACTGATGTATTATTACACGGTTCACGTTGCGAGGTTGTCATTTTCTTGCAGTCACTGATATGCCTGAAGGCGTAAACAAGGGTTCGCGCATGCGCAATTCACAGCCGTACCAATCCGGTTAGTTTTATTTTAGGGGAGACAACATGACCTATCAATTGTCCCCCCAAATCTTTTCTCCAAGTTTTATAGGTAGCTATATCACAGATGCTGGAAATGAGTAACAGTAAAAATTGAATAAAAACCACTTCATAGTTATTTCATAGCCCTACCCACTCAGATGGAGCGTACTACTTGCTGAAGTGACAAAATATGTTTAGCAACCAAAATGAACTAAAAAAAAAAAAAAAAAAAAAAAGCCTCTTTCAGACTTCAGTGTCTAACGTAATAGATGTGCTTACTGGTCATAATTTTGTCGTACTGTTTGTGATGCCGGTTGTGGGGGCCGGGGCGGGGTGGGGGCGTTATAATTATCATAAAGGATTAGTTTATCCAGATCTGTGAGCCTAATAAAGGCTCTTTTCCGGCTGGTTTGTTACCTTATAAGTCGTAATCTGATTAATTTTTAAAAAATTTTGTTATCGAGTTGCTATTGATGAGTTCTTAAATTCTATAGTTTATTTTTTTTTTTTTTTTTTATATACAAAAAATTTTCATGTACCATGCAAGAACTGAAATAAACACACCTATATCAAATCAATCTAATACCTTGAATCTAACAACAGTATAAAATTCCTTTCACCTAAGAGTTAGTGTGAACCAATTTACAGGCAGAGTACAGATTAAGGGGTTATATGAGTTCCTGGGTTATGAGAGTTACTGGGGCGGGTTAGGGTAGGTTATTCCCTCTCAAATGACCACTGTAGTAGAAATGCTACCTAGTGATTTGACTGCAGATGCCCTGACCCCTCATTCTGCATACTCTCCCGAACATCATGAGAGCCTGAGAAAAACAAAGGTTAAAATGGAGAATTAAAAATCCTGATAGCCGGGAAACGGTTAGTATAATCCTAGTCTTCAGGCCTGAACATACGAACCTAGTCCAAACCAGGATAACAGCCGAGGATAGATCAACTGCAGCACAATTTCAACAATCACAACATCCTAAGCTTAAACTGACACGAAAACAAAATTAATGACACAAGTGAAGGAAAAAATCCGTCCTCTGCAATGGAGGGGCGGGGGTTGTTCCCCCCCACATTTTTATTTTGGGGGAGAAAACACAGGGCTAGCCTATCAATTATCTCCCTAAACTTTTCCTCCAAGTTTTATAGGAAGCGATAATCACAGATACTGGGAATGGTTAAGTCCCATTTAGAGGACTAGGGTGACGTCCCAGAGCCGGCATACTATTTACAGTTATTTTTGTAGAACTACCTACTTAGCACTTGCCTGCTTTTAGGCTCAAACGGGCTACTTACTGAAGAGACTAGAATATGTTTACTTGTGAACGAACTGCAAAAAAAAAAAAAAAAAAAAAAAAAAAAAAAACCGACTTCAGTGTTAGGTCTAATTTTGGTAAACAAGGTACTGTTTGCTATGGAGGTAGTGGGGAAGGTTATAAAGGATTAGTTTATCCAGACCTCTGAGGAGGAGCTTTTCGGGCTGGTTTGCGATGGCAGAGTGGGGGAGGAGGATGGGGGCGGTATTGTTACCTTATAGGTCGTAATCTGATTAATTACAAGCGTATGCTCATAAAAAAATACAAGCGTATGCTCATAAAAAAACTGTCGGAGCAACAACTCGAAGTTCACTTTAGAAAGTTGGAAACCGGCTGTCGGGGTTACACAGCCACACCAAACCATAAAGTTATGAAAGAGTTCTTAAAGGGTATAATTTAGTTTGGTTTTATTTTTTTATACAAAATACCTTTTTACTATAGTTTACCATAAAATAAAAATATTCACTTTCTTTGAAAATCCATAAAAACGAATCAAAGAAAACACTACGTTTTATGGTAAAAAAATCCCTTGTTAAAAATAGCAGTCAATTCTGTTCGTTTTTTGTGTATATTCACAATGCTTCATGCAAAAGTTATTCGATTCACAGAAATTCGTGGTATTTCCAGGTGTTTTTATGCACAGCGTCTGAAGCTCAAAATGTGTATATTTACTTGACAGGAAAGGAGCTTCGTTTCCTAAACCCAAAGTTTTGATTGAATTCGTCAGCTAACATGTGGGCGGAGACATCTCACTTTCCTTGCAGATAACGGACGACGCATTTAGCTTAATTTGTTGTTTTTATGCCTTTACGCATATTATTTATGTTTTTTTATTTTTTTAATTTTTAGGGCTCGTGTACTAGCATCCATGCCATATGTGTAGGAAGCACTTAAATGTTGAAAATAGGTTTATTTTTCTTACAATATATAGTACTATTATTTAGCAATACAGGCTGATGTAAGATATAGACATTTATTTTTTAAAACATCCACGCTTGATGTACATAAAAGTTCATTTATGCAGTGTAGATGATGGAAAGTGATGAGCAGGAAAAACATGTTTGGACAAGAAAAAACAGCAGGCCACTTGAAACTCCAAGTTGTGTAAGGTTGCCACCCTTTAGAAGTGAATATATCTGAGAGCAAAAATGAAGGAACACAAACGAAGTTCTGAGATTAAGGTAAAGAGAATTTTTCTGAAAAAAAGGAAAGTAGCTGTACAATTTTGACATATGCAACTAAAATAATACTACAGAAGTGTATGCAAGGGTAAAAATTGTGAAAAATCATGAAAATTCCTTTTCATATATGTCTTTAATAATTTCACCAACATTCCTTTACCCAATTTATCAATGCCTCACACATTTATTTTCCACATTTGCACTGCCTTTAGTGATGTCTCAAAACAAAAAGGTGGTTTTTCAAAACATTGATCATAAAAAAATAGGATTGCTTTGTCTTTAAGCAATTCTATAGCAAGATATAGCATACTTGTGGTTTTTGTCGTCATAATGTGCCTTTCTTAACCTACAATCCATAGGATTTGAATGTCTACCCCTTTGAGTTTTGCTCCCTTTACAGCCTAACCCAGTGTCAATCATTTTTCCCTGATTCTTTTATCAAGCTTATTAATGGGATTCTGAATATTGTAACATATGTTTGAGTTTACAAATGCAGCATTAACTATATGGTCCCAAATGTGTTGGCACCATCTCTTCCTCTTTCTTTTGTAAGGATATGTTGAGCAAAGTTGAAACTTATCATCGAACGCCTCCCCCCACCCCCCTTATGCATATTATATTCTACATGGCTGGTCAATTAGTCCCCCTTCTTTGACTGAATTTTCACGTCATAAAAGAAAAGAAAAACAAGATTTCTGAGAAAAATCAAAAGAGCAAAGTCAATATAAAGTATTGTTGCCATTAGCAAATTTAATATTGTGGTTTATTCTATTGAAAAACAAAAATTTATTTACAAAATCCCAAATTCCTTCTTGTATATAGTAAAAGAAAATTAGAAGTTAGGCCACACGTCAGATGACGAATTTAGGAAACTGGTTTAGGAAACGAAGTCATTAGACTGTTACTCATATTAATCAAGTAAATATATATAATATGTTTTGAGCTTCAATTACGATGATATTCATGTAATTGTCATAGCATCCGTTCACATCGTAAACACTTTCGCTAAAGAACTTTGGCTAGCAGCATATTACAATAAATTTATGAATAATATTGATTTATATAGCAAATTATGCATAATGCTATCGTAAAATATGGACATATATCACAATTTCATGTTTACACAACATAAAAATAATAAAAACATAACAAAATAACTTAGTGACGGAGGAGAACGAAGTGGGCAGTATGGCGGAGCGAAATGCGTCGTATCTTAAGTCTACGCCCATAGCGGCTGTAGGGGAGGAGTGTGGCCGAAGCTCAGTGCACTTCGGGAATATGTGTCCGGGCAGCATATTCCCGAAGTGCATTGAGCTTCGGCCAGACTCCTCCCCTACAGCCACTATGGGCGGAGATATCTTGCTATCCTAGCAGATGACGCATTTTGCTCCGCCATACTGCCCACTTCGTTCTCCTCCGTCATTAGCTTATTTTGTTATATTTTTATTATTTTTATGTTGTGTAAACATGAAATTGGGATATATATTCATATTTTACGATAGCAATATGCATAATTTGCTATATAAATCAATATTATTCATATATTTATTGTAATATGCTGCTAGTCAAAGTTCTTCAGCGAAAGTGTTTACGATATGAATGGATGCTAAGTCAATTACACGAATATATACACATTTCATTGTAATTGAAGCTCAAAATGTGACAGTTAATGGTGTTTCCAGATATTATTATATATATTTACTTGATTAATTTGAGTAATAGTCAAATGACTTCGTTTCCTAAACCCGAAGTTTTGTTTACATTCGTCAGCTGACGTGTGGCCTAACTTCTATTTTTCTTTTACTATATACGAGTAGGAATTTGGGAATTTGTAAATAAATTTTTGTTTTTCAATAGAGTAAACATCACATTTAGTGATAAACCACAATATTGAATTTACTAATGGCAAAAATACTTTATATTGTTTTGTTTTTATCAGTCAGCTGACTTTGCCCATTTGATTTTTCTCTGTAACTCTTGGTGTAGCCTAACCTTAGAAATTTTGTTTTTTCTTTTATAAGGACATATAACTTGAAAATTCAGTCAAAGAAGAGGGACAAATTGACCAGCCTATAAAATATAATATGTATAAGAGAGAGGCGAGTGGTTAGATAATAAGTTTCAACTTTGCTCAACATATCCTTACAAAAGAAAGATGAAGAGATGGTACCAATTTGGCACCTAATGGTTAATGCTGCATTTGTAGACTCAAACATATGTTACAATATTCAGAATCCCATTAATAAGCTTGATAAAAGAATCTGGGAAAAATGATTGACACTGAGTTAGGCTGTAAAGGGAGCAAAACTCAAATGGGGTAGATATTAAAATCCTATGGAATGTAGGTTAATTAAGAAAGGCACAGTATGACGACAAAAACCACAAGCCCCAATGTATTGTATGCTATATCTTGCTAAAAAATTGCTTAAAGAAAGATAATAGTTCGTGTAAGAAAAAGCAATTCTATTTTTATTATGATCAATATTTTGAAAAACCACCTCTTTGTTTTGAGACATCATAAATATCAAGTAGTATTATTTTAGTTGCATATGTCAAAAGGCTCAACCTTCCTTTTTCAGATAGTATGCTTCAGAAAAATTATCTACACTTCATGATGCATTGACCTTAATTTCAGTACTTAGTTTGTGTTCCTTCATTTTTGCTCTCAGATATATTCACTTCTAAAGGGTGGCAACCTTGCACAACTTGGAGATTCAAGTAGCCTGCTGTTTTTTCTAGTCCATAGATGCTTTTACTGTTGCTACAACCTGCTCATCACTTTCCATCATCTACACTGCAGTACAATGTGCATAAATGAACTTTTATGTGCATCAAGCATGGACAGGTGGTTTTAAAAAATAAATGTCTATACTGTGAAAACTCTTACATCAGCCTCTATTGCTAATAGCTGCGAGATCTTACTTGCTGCAAAGTTATAGTAAAATGACAAGTTAATAAGTGCGAGAATACTAAACAAAATATATATTGTAAGAAAAATATATCCATTTTCAACATTATTATAATAAATGTCTGTATATATATAGCTGCCTACACACATGGCATGGATGATAGTAGGTGACACATACACGAGCCCTAAAAAATAAAAAAACTATAATCTGAAGATCACAGAAATAATAAGTATAATCTGAAGATCACAGAAATAATAAGTGAGGCGTGCATATGCAGTTCTAGCAAATATAAAGGTAGTTTTCACAGTGGATTAAGAAATGGTGAAAAGAATAATTATCTTTCAGGAGACCAACTCTGGAGTATGCAGCAAATTTCCAGCGAATGTCTGGGAGAAGAATGAACGACATAGCGAGTGAGTAGTACGTAAAGGCAACAGGTGGCAGCATGTAGAAGCCTAAACACTTATGAAGAGGTCAGTATGGCATAGCGAAATGCAAAATGCGTCGTCCGTCGTCTGCAAAGAAAGTAAGATGTTTCCGCCCACAGAAGTTAGGCTGACGAATTTAAACAAAACACCCTTCATATCAGGTATAATAATATCTGGAAACACCATTGACTGCAAGGAAAGTGAAATGTCTCCGGCCACAGAAGTTAGGCCACGAATTTAAACAAAACTTCGGGTTTAGGAAACGAAGCTCCTTTCCTATCTAATATCTGGAAACCCCATTAACTGTCAATTACGATGAAATCGTGGCAAAATTCTTTACTCATAAAGGTTTGTCACTAAGCGATTTTCAAACGCTGTGCATATAATATATTAAAACACCTAGAAATACCACGAATTTCTGTGAATCGAATAACTTTTGCATGAAGCATTGTGATTAACACAAATAATTGTAATACGCCATTACAACAAACAAAATTGACATAAAATAGTTCACCATAAAACGTAATACTTTCTTTGATTCGTTTTTATGGATTTTCAAAGAAAGCAAATATTTTTATTTTATGTTAAACTATAGTAAAAAGGTACTTTGTATTAAAAAAATAAAACCAAACTAAATTATAAATTAAGAAACTTGAAAGGCACCACACTTTATGGTCCTAGAAACGTGAGAGGAGTGGATTTCCATTATTTCCCCAATATATTTTCATAATAGACTTTGGAATGATTATGGATTACAAACATTGAAACAATATTATAAAACAATGTCACATATGTAGCTAAATACTACATATTAGCAGTGGCGGGTCGTCAGCAGGCACTGTGGATTTCACACTATATAAACACAAAATTATGAATATATACATGAATATGAAAAATTATGTATAGATTAACAATAATCCTTTAAAAATGATTACTATTCTCTTTTTTTCTGGGAAAAAAAAATAACAAACAATATGTGGAACTGCTGGTGCTCAGCAGTTCTTATTTTGCTTGTAGGGTTATAATGTAGCCAGCTCGCACGTAAGGGTGAAGGGAGCACTGCCCTCTCTAGCAGTGTTAGCCTAGCTGTTGGGGGGGCGAAGGTGTGATTTGTAATTCGTCGATAGCCTAATCATTATGTAGTATTAGTGATAGTGTAAAATCAGTGACGATGCTAATGATATGTAATGTAATGCAGAATAATCAACTCAGTGGTGAGTTACAATAAATGGGAAAAAATGATAACCACAATAATATCAATGATACTAAAATTCGAAATAGCTTTCGTCAGCGATTCTGCTGCCTTCCTCAGAGAGAGAGAGAGAGAGAGAGAGAGAGAGAGAGAGAGAGAGAGAGAGAGAGAGAGAGAGAGAGAATGTGTATGCATGCGTCTGTGTTTTAGGTGGGTGTTCTTTAGTCCTTTTGTTTTATATAGGCCTATGTTATTTCATTTTACTGTCATACTCAGTTTTGTACTATCTTAATGTTTTTGTTTTCGAGTTTTTACTCTTTTTAATGGTTTAATGATTTTTATTTTGCTACGCTTAGTTTACATAAAACCCTAGATAGGAAATCGTACCTGCGCGTAAGGCCTGTCCACACGATCGGCGGACCTCCCCTCTAAGGCCCCGTCCACACGAGCGAGCTCTGCTCGGTAACTTTTGCCTCTTTGCGAGCTAAGCCTGTCGAACGCATTTATGCTGCTGTCAAAACGACGGTGGTTGGGTATTTAGTGAAAGACTGGCAGTGACTGACACAGGATCAAGTTGTGTAGGGCAGCATGGATCGCAAGACACGCAAGAAAGAAAATCGCGCTGTCTATTGTTATAGCAATGTGTGCAAAGATAAAGGCAACAAAGCAGAAAAGGATGTGGTGTAAAGAGTGGTTACGAAGAAGAGAAGACATAGGAAGTCACCTGACAATATTGCGGGAACTGAAACATGGTTATGAGGCAGATTTCGTCAACTATATGAGAATGGACCCTAACACTTTTTATAACATCTTATCGAAAGTGGAACCATATATAATGAAAGAAGATACCAACATGAGGCTAAGTATTTCAGCTGAAGCTCGACTGCATGCAACATTACTTTTTCTGTCAACAGGATGCAGCTACAGATCACTACAAACAGCACAAGGAATTCCAAGCAGAGTTGAGTGCAATAATTCCAGAAACCTGCAAACAAATCTATGAAGTCCTGAGGAAAGACACCTTAGGGTTAGACTTACCAATACGTAAAAAACATCAATCACACCAGTCGTATATCTGATAACAGTGGCGGATCTAGAAATCTCTCATAGAGGTGGTTGGGATGTACTTATGATTATCATTTAATATGTAACGTGCACACCTACAGTACACATATAACAATAATTATATGTATGCTCACAGACATCATATGCACATATATTATATGTACTAAGAGAGAAAGAGAGGGGGTAGAGGGGGAGAGAGAGAGAGAGAGGAAGGAGAGTAGGAGAGAGGGGGGGGGGGGGGGGGGGGGGGGGGAGGGGGGGGGGAGAGAAATGTGAATGAATTATAATTGTTACATTGATTCCAACAGCTATAGCTTACAAAAAAAATTAACCGGTGAAGTTGCTTTTTGCAAATGCAAGTATTAAAAAGCATCAGTGTTAGTATTAGTAGAAAAAGTTGGTAGAACCAGTATGAGTGGTAGTATAGTAGTAGTTGAAATAATCATTAACCAGGAAATTTTTGCTCCTAACTTAATGATTTATTGAAAACAAAACAATGTTCTAGTATTCATACCAAGTGGCCTCCTTAAATCATTCATGTCTGATAAGTTTACTTAGCTCAAGTCGATGTCATAAAAAATCATAGGTAATGAGTGGAGTGTTGTGTGTGGTGCATGTATGTATGTGTCTGCATATTATATATATATATTATAAATATATATATATATATATAGATATATATATATAGATCTTATATATATATCTATATATATATAAAAGCAAAAAGCAGAATGTATATATTCGTAAGTGAGACGGATGTCTTTAGTGTGACAGCTTTATTAGAAGACGAATTTCCGTCAGAGAAGGACCCTTGCCATTCAAAGCCTGATACTTCGCTAAACATTACGGAAGCCGTGCGAAGCTTTTGCTCGCGTTTCTCCATTTCTGACGTCACACAGAGCAAAGTTACCGAGCAGAGGTCGCTCGTGTGGACGGGGCCTATCGGGCAAAACCGTCAAATTACCCCGATGGGTCTTGTAGCAAAAATCACCATGGTGTGCCCGATGGCTTGAGCTTCGACACTACTGGCAATCGTCGGGCACGCCCCCCACCTCTCCATCGCCTCACCCGTGTGGACAACATACACAGGTAGGCCTGCCAGAATTTGCCCGTCAACCCTAGAGCACGCCGATCAGGCCCGCTCGTGTGAACAGGCCTTAACGCTATAGGAAATCCTGTATCCATAAGGAATCATTGTAGGAAAAAAAAAAAAAAAAAAAAAGATATGCAAACATGCTTTATTTTACCAAAACTATACAAAAGTAAAAAAAATAATATTCTTGAATAAATATCACCTCAATTTATGACAAACTTAACAGAATATATTTTTGATTTATTAGAAAAAAACTTTGATATAAAAAAAGATCTTATCAATTGAGGTACTGTAATGATAAAAAGACACGTCATTCAGCAAAAAGATTTTCGAATATATGAACTATAGGAACTATAAAGAATCCCCTAGGCATCTTGTTCATCTGGGAACACAGAAAACATCCGGTCCTGGAATAATAAAACGGATCATATTATTATTTACACTCCAGCAGCAAACACGAGGTTTCAGCTATGATGATATGTTCTGGTGAATTTATGCTTGTATATGCAATAAAACTTTTTTTTCTAATAACTTTTGTTTTCTAGTATATTTTTTAATGTGTGAATGCAATATGAAACAAATACAGTACCCTGCTGCTTGATGTCCTCAAAAAAAAAAAAAAAATCAATAATACTATATATGGAATAATGTAAGTCATGTTTCACTATGTACAAGATCTAATAAGGCTATTACACTCTCAAAACATAGTCATTATGTTATTTACATGCGGTAATGGCCTTTTCTGAAAAATATATTTTTCACCATATGCTATCATATTAGGAAATGCTGTGCCATTTGGATACATGAGTACTCACCAAGAGTGGATGAAGAGGAGCACCACGTTACACACCTCCCAGTATGAAGAACTTGTGTTAAAATGCCCGCCAAAGCACCAACTGAGCCAAGGAAGTATGAATTGTGGGAAAAATTTTGCGGGAAATACAAAAAGTAACGGGGGGAGCGTGCCATTTGCACGGGGGATTTCTATCTAGGGTTAATATTTTTATGTAACCTCATATCCTCAATTCCGTCAGTCCGTCCGCCAGTCTTTCCGCTGCCGAAAGTTACTGCTTTGAATTTTAGTATTTTAATACTTTTTCAGTTTTGTTTACAGTTCCAAATTTGATTAGGGTAATCATCCATAGTAATCAGTCATAGTCCAAGAAAAACTGAACTTAAAGAAATTAAGTTTTCCGGCATGTTTATAGTGCCATACATATATATATATATATATATATATATATATATATATTATATATATATGTAACTATATATGTGTGTTTTATGCAGTTAATATCAAGAATAGAAAAAAAATTATGCAAAACAGCACCCCTATGAATGATAGCAAGGAGCCGCCACTGCATATTAGGTCCGAATCGGCCAATCATATGAAGTCCGAATAAGCCTGGATAAAGGTCCGAATAAGCCTGGATAAAGGTCGGAATGAGCAGTACATGGTCCGAATCAGCCAAGGTCCGAATAAGCCTGGAAAATAAAGGTCCGAATGAGCCAGTACATGGTCCGAATCAGCCAAGGTCCGAATAAGCCTTTTCCCCCCATAACGGGGAACGGCTTATTCGACCTTCATCTGATTGCCGACTCGGACCTAATATGCATTGGTGGCTCCTTGGCTATCATTCATAGGGGGTGTTGCCACATAATTTGTTTTTAAATTCCTTGATATTAACTGCATAAACACACTCATTATATTTAGTACACACACACACACACACACATTATATACACCACACACACACACACACACACACACACACACATATATATATATATATATATATATATATTATATATATATATATATATAATATATATATATATATAAGACACTATAAACAATGCGAAAACTTAATTTCTTTCAAATTTACTAACTGTCCTGTTTTTCTTGGGCTATGACTGATTACTAATTGGATGATTATTCTAATCAAAAAAAAAAAAAAAAAATTTGAAAACTGTAATCAAAACTGAAAAAATTATTAAAAAAAAATATAAAACTAAAATTCAAAGCAGTAACTTCCGTCAGCGGAAGAGACTGACGGAAAATTGAGACAAAGAGGTTACACAAAAATATCAAATTATGTAAACTAAGCGTAGAAAAAAAAATAAAAATAAAATAATAAATAACATAGGCCGGTTTATACAAAACAAAAAGGACTAAAGAACACCCACCTAAGACATGGGCGCATGCTTTCACATACACACCCACAACTCCACTCCACTCTCTCTCTCACCGAGGAAGGGCAGCAGGAATCGCTGCCGAAAAAAAAAAAAGCTATTTTTGAATTTTTTAGTATCCAATTGATATTATTTTGTTTATAATTTTTTTTCCATTTATTGCAATCCACAACTGAGTTTTTATCATTGTGCATTACATTTCATATAGTATCGTCACTATTTTGATCACTATCACTAATACTACATAATGATTAGGCTACTGACGAATTTCAAATCACACCTGTCTTTTATTTTATGTTCTGTGAGATTGATGTTTTTTTTTTTTTTTTTTTTTTTTTTTTTTAAATTTTTGGTATTTTCCACATTTTTCTGTATTTTCATTTGCCTCATAATTTATTTGACTTAGTTATTTTTCATTGCTTAATCATGCACATTTAATCTAAATTTAACACTTGTGAATAATTTTGCCATTTTACTTTAGAATTCTTTTCAAGTTTTATTGTTTGTTTAGCACTTGTGAATTAATTTCCAAATTTCAATTTATTGCCTAACACTTGAATTTTGATTGAATTAATTTTTCTTGAATTTTGTGAAAATAAATTTAATTTTGAATTAATTTTACTTAATTGATTCAAGAATTAATTAAACTTTACTTGTTTTCAAATAACAGTAATTTTCCCTGATATTGTGGGGAATTTCACTTATAAAATTTTGAGTTTAATAATAAATTTTTGTATTTAAAATTTTTATAAGTGTTTTCATTATAACCAGTATATTTTGCATTTAATTATTGGATTATATTGATGTTAGGTAGAAACATAGAGTAGTAATTGATCTGTTTTCCTTCAATTAACTTTATGTGACTTAGAACCAGGGAAGTACTTAGACTTTTTTCTGAAATCAGGGAAATAAACTTAATGGACTTTTTAAAGTTGTTTGTGAAGTGATGCCCTTTTACGTTTGATTAATGGTATTACTTACAAGATTACCTCACACCTGTTCTGATAAACTTAGTCTGATTTCTGCAATGCTGGTAAGTTGTTAGGGATCACTGTTGCCTTTAGAGTATTCAGTCGTTTTAGTACCTGTGATGAGGATTCAGGTGCTGGCTGTTGTGAGGTAACAATAAATGAATGGTAAGTGTTAATTTGAGCTCTATTTTTAGCTTTATTTTTACATGAGAGTAATTTTAACTGTACGAAATAAATGGTCCTAGAAACATGAGAGGAGTGGATTCCATTATTTCCCCAATAACATTTTCATAAAGACTTTTGGATGATTATGGATTACAAACATTGAAACAATATTATAAAACAATGTCACATATGTAACATATTTAAATACATATTAGTAGTGGCGGCTCATCAGTTGGCACTGTGGAACTGCAGCACCCCCTATAGATTTCATAATTGCTATAATATAAAATTATTTGTATGGGTCCTAATCACCCAAGACAAAGATCCAAAAGAGCCGTTCAAATGGTCCGAATTAGCCTAAACAATTGTCTGAATTAGCCTAGTAAATGGTCCGAATCTGATCCGAATCAGCCGTGGTCCGAATAAGACTGCATCCCAAATACCTATGTGTAGTGGGGGTACGTCAGATTCTATCAGTGGTGCCGTATTGACCTACTGACTTGCTGTTAGGTACGGTAGTTTGCTAATCATGCAACAGTTGCCGTGCACTGTTTTGCTAAGAGGTACGGCACTAGAAGATAGTATTATAATTCAAAATGTCAAAGTGAAGCACAATACTATCATCACCAAAGCACCAAAAGATTTTGACAGTAAAGAAAATATGAAAAATCACAATAATCAGAACTTACATTTTGACTATATTACATGGAAAAATAACTAATCTATCTGTGTACTTCATATCTTCTTTGAATCTCCTCTGAACCGTGTAAAATACATCAGTTTTCGCCGAAAAACAGGTTTTCAGGTTTCAACGAGCTGAAAAAAGCGAAGAGTCAAACTTCCAGAAATTGCATATCCGTAGGTCACGAACGATCGAATCGGCCCTGAAAAGAAAAACTACCAAAGTCGATCCTCTGGTAAACGGCCTAATCAATCATAAGTAATCATCCAAATCATGTCTATATTAACAGCCTGTTTCCCATATTGGACGCACTACTGACTGCTGTGCACTACCTTACTAGCTAAGTTTCAAATCTTTGAATCTACCCTCTCGGAGTCTTTGTCAGGGACGATTCGATCGTTCGTGACCTACGGATATACAATTTTTGGAAGTCTGACTCTTCGTAAACGTCAATGGCCTTTTTCAGCTTGTTGGAACCAGAAAACATGTTTTTCAGCGAAAATTGATGTATTATTACACGGTTACGTTGCTAGGTCGTCATTTTCTTGCTGTTACTGACTACCCTAGCGTAAACAAGGGTTCGCGCATGCGCAATTCACAGCCGTAACAATATCTATCGCAATCAGGGATACGGTTGCCGTACCAATATCCAGTTCGTTTTATTTTAGGGGAGACAACATGTCCTATCAATTGTCCCCCCAAAACTTTTCCTCCAAGTTTTATAGGAAATGAGTAACGGTAAAAATTGAATAAAACCGCTTTTATAGTTTATTATCATAGACCTACCTACTCAAACGGAGCGTGACTAAAATATGTTTAGCAACCAAAATGAACTTAAAAAAAAAAGCCTCTTTCAGACTTCAGTGTTAGGTCTAACGTAACAGAGGTGTTTACTGGTCATAATTTTGCCGTACTGTTTGTGATGGCGGTTGTCCGTTATTATTATTATCCAGATCTGTGAGCCTAAAAAAGGCCCTTTTCGGGCTGGTTAACCCGGGGAAGGGGGCGAATGGGGGCGGTATTGTTTGTTACATTACAAGTCGTAATCTGATTAATTTTTCTTATTGAGTTGCTATTAACGATTTCTTAAAATCTATAGTTTTATTTTTATATATACAAAAAACATTTTTTATTATGGCTTACCATAAAATAAAAATATTCATTTTCTTTGAAAACCTGTGAAAACGAATCAAAGAAAATACTACATTCATGGTAAACTCGTTAAAACGAACAGTATACTTCCGGTCAATTCTGTTCGTTGTATTGGCGTATTTTCTAGTACAATTAACAAAATTATATTTGTGCTATTCATGCATCATATTCATCATGCAAAAACTGAAATACACACACCTGTACCAAATTAATCTAACAATAAACTATTTGTCCCGCAGCCCGGACCATTGAGATACAACGAACGAGATACCGACTGTAACCCTTACTGGTATTTAAGAGTAGACTTGCAAACTATGAAACTGCCCGTCTGCCGAAAATATATAGAATGACCAGTGACAGACATTTTGGAGGGTGGGTTCCCCCTGACAGACGCACTGAAAAGGGGGAGATACCGAGTAAAATTTACACTACAATAACACTGAATACTGTGGTGGCAATGACAGACATTTTAGTGGGTGGTTACCCCCTGACAGACGCTCCAGAACGAGTGGGGAGGGGGAGGGGGAGACAGGATCTGCATTCAACATTGGAGATACCAAGTAAAATTTGTACTACAACAGCACTGACAATACCTAGAATGCTGTGATGGTAATACCAGACATTTTAGTGGGTAGTGACAGACACCCCACAACGAGTGGGGAGGGGAGGGGGAAGGGGAGACAGGACCTGCATCCAACATTGGAAATACCAGCTAAAATTTGTACTACAATACCACTTCATATCCTAGAATGCTGTGATGGTAATGACAGAGTTTTGTTGGTGGTTTCCTCCTGACAGGCACACCCTAACAGGTGGGCAGGGGGAAGGGCAAGCCCTGATAATTAATGTCTAGACTACTCTTGACCCGTAGGCTACTCTTGACCCGTATTATAAATTATCGTGATATATTTAATAAATATTTTTATCCTTTCTAACGCAAAAATTATTTATTTGTTTCATATAAATAACACTCATCTGTAGGCCCATAATAATTCAGTCATATTATTTTTTTTTTTTGTCAAGCAAGCAACTGACTTCAATTATAGTACTCGCTTTAGCTTTGTTTACGAGATGAAAATTAATGTAGCGGTGGCTGGAAGACTGGCACTGTAAAGTAACATATAAGTTCTTATCATTATTAGAGTTATTGCTGTAAAATGTCTATGTAAGTACATAACATTTGTTAAATAGAGTAACACACACCCATTAAATAGATAGAATAATATATAATATATACGCTATAGTCAGGGTACAGATCATAATAATTGCGCTATAGCCTACTCGGTTTGTTTATCGAAGCAGGACTACCTTCTTTTGGTTTAACTGACTTTCATACTTATGAAATCATGGATACATTTTTTGTATTATCAGTTTATGAATGAATATTGTTGTTACTATAGTCGATTTTTTTTCGGCTGGTGTAAAATTCGTCATATATAATACACCTGGCTGAGGAAGGACACAGAGGATCTCTTTTTTTCAAACAATCTCTCCACACACCAAGTTATTTTGAACATTTCCATTCTCTTAAGAAGATTTTGAATAAATATAAGAGCAAACTAGACCAAAAAAATAATCACCTAGCGTTAATGTAAGGAAAAGAGAAATGAAAAATTAGTGTGATTGTCAATTTTTTTCTATCGTTAATGTTTAATGAGTAAGTGTTTAGCGAATTGATAGGGTTTAGTGAGTAAGTGTTTAGTGAATGTTTATGAGTAAGTTTTTTATGAATGTTTAGGGTTTAGTGACTGTTTAATGTGTCAGCATTCAGTGAATGTTTACTTAGTCTTTAGGGTTTAGTGAATGTTTTGTGAATGTTATTGAATGTTTATTGTAAGTATTCAGCGAATGTTTTGTCTTTAGGGTTTTAGTGAATATTTTGTGAATGTTAAGTGAGCGGTGAGCGTTTAGTGAATGTCTTGTGACTGGTAGTGTTTAGTGAATATTTAGTGTGTAAGTGTTTATTGAGTTTTTAATGAGTGGATGATCATTCACTGTTTAGTATTTAATAAGTATTTAGGGTTTGGTAAGCATTTAGTATTTAATGAGTGCTTAGGGTTTAGTGAGTGTTTAGTGTTTAATTAATGTTTAGGATTAAGTGAGTGTTTAGTGAATGTTTACCGAGTGTTTGGGGTATAATGAGTATTTAGTGAATTTAGTGTTTTAAGTGTTTAGTGAGCATTTAGTGTATAGTGAGTGCTTAGTGAATGTTGGGTATTCAGAGTGTTTTGTGTTATTGAGTGTGAGTGTATGTTAAGTGAGTGTGTGAGTGTTTGTTAAATGTGTGTGTGTATATACTGAATGTATGCAAGTGCTTACTGAGTAAGCACATTGTGAGTGTTAGTATTTAGTGATTGTACTACATTACTGTTTAGTTAGTGCTTCGCTACTGTATGCAAAGAAAGTCCTGTATTTACACAGGAACCATTTTATGTTTGACACTGCTTAGATCCAAGAGCAGATGCTTAGACCTTGACGACAATGGTTGGAGTGCTTAGGTAATTTTTATCTGTGAAATTGGGTCGAATAATAATAATAATAATAATAATAATAATAATAATAATAATAATAATAATAATAATACCGCAGTGGTATCATCAGCCGGGACCTGAGGGAAGCAGCGAAGCAGTTATCCAGACTGAGGAATACCGCCGGAAGATTGTAGAAATCCTGGCGGACTCCACGAAATTCCGCAGAATCACCAAGAACCCCGTCGACGACATCAAGCTAGAGGCCAACCGGATTATTGAGACGGTCAACGCCGCCTCAAACGCCCTGCATTTGCCACCCATAACGGGTGACCATGACTTAGGCTACATCTATGGGAATGTTAAGACCCATAAACAAGGGAACCCCCTTCGCCCCATAATCAGCCAGATCCCTGCCCCTACGTACCTGTTGGCTAAGAAACTCAACATCATCTTAACCCTGTACGTCCCAGATAGGCACAGCTTGAAGTCGTCGGCCGAGTTCCTGGACTCCCCTACGAGCAACGCCCACAGGAGGATGCATCGCTTCCATGGATGTAGAGTCCCTGTTTTACCAACGTCCCCGTTGACGAGACCATATACAAATGATCTTGGTCAGAGTTTACAGGGACCCACAACTCCATCCTTAAAACATTCCAGAGCATGCCCTTCGAGCCCTGCTGGAAATCTGCACTAAGAAGGCCCCTTTTGCTGATCACCGCAACTATATGTTCACCCAGATCGACTGCGTGGCGATGGGATCACCCCTTGGGGACCTTTTCGCCAATTTCTATATGGGTACCGTCGAAGAGAGGGTCTTCCAGATTTCCAGGAAACCGAGGATGTACGTGCGTTACATTGATGATACCTTTCGTCTGCGCCGACTCCCAGGATGAGATAGAGCAGCTGCGGACGTGCATTCCACGACCACAGCTGCCTTACGTTCACGGTTGAACATTGCCCGAGGACCACCGCCTCCCCTTCCTTGACGTCCTTGTCGAACAGCGATATTCCGAATTCAGCACGAGGGTGTACATGAAGCCGACGAACCTGGGAATGTGCATGAACGGTGAGAGCGAGTGCCCTGACAGGTGTAAGCGCTCCACCATCAGCGCCTTCGTCAGGAGGGCCCACCCCTCTCACCACTGCTCCTCCTGAAATGACACATACAGTGATTTGGAGCGCGACGCCACGTCCTCGTCGACAACGGACACACCAATCGTGCTGTTGAGAGTCAATAAGGAAAAGTATGGAAGCCTCTGGTACCACCAGGAACCCCGCCCGACGTTTGCAGAGCCCATAAAAGCTTTTCTACAAGGGGCACTTCCACCGGAGGTACAAGGAGGACGAACAAGCCCTCAAAAAGATCATCGAGGAAAACGTCAGCCCCGCCGACCCAGACAGAAATATTAAGATAATTATATATTATAAAATGAAGAAGACGAGCAGCCTGGTGAAGAGAAACAATCCTTTGGCGCCCCTGCAGGATCCCTTGAAGAAGTAGTGTGTGGTCTACCGTTACACATGCCCCGCCCGAGGATGCCTCGGCAAATACGTCATTATGACCTCCATGCGTTTCTCCAAGCGAATCTCCTGCCACGCCCAAGAAAGAGCCATATTCAACCATGCCAGGACTGCTCATAACAAACGGATAAAAAGAAATGATATTATCCCTAATATCGAAATAATAGATCAGAAAACGGATCCTCGACGTCTGCGCTTCCTAGAAGCCCTCCATATAGGTAAGGAGAAACCAAATTTTAACATTACTCAAGAAACGTTTCTCCTTCCCACCGCCGCCCGGAGAGCAGCGAACGACCCCCCGACGATGCCAGATAATCAGGAGCCCCTACAGGATGATAGGATTCCTGCTACAGACGGAATTCCTGACGCTCATCCCCAGGCACACTACTGTGGCGCTCGCATGAGAGAATCCCCGAGACCTTCGAGCCGAGATCCACGGCTTCGCCCAAGACCGGCCCGACCAATGAGAATGCAACTCTAGGTCCAAGCCGCTATAAATACCGTTCCGCAAACTTTCTTGCTAGTCTCTTCAACCGACCGTCCGAAGATAACCTACGAGAAGGTCGAAACGTCACGTGATACCAGCTATATCAGCACCAATACCAGACCTTAAACCAAAGACGACCCCGGCCCGAACTGAACTACGCCTACGGAATAATACCAGTATTGAAGACGACCCCTGCTTGACCTGGACCTGATATCCTGTTCTAATAAAAGATTCCTTCAGCATTTACAGTTTTTGAAAATTCCCAATATGAATATTGGCCAGTTACTCAGAAACATCACTGAGCCTGAGAAGCGAATTGTAAGGAAAATAGAAAAAACACTATATAAAATCAACTCGCTTAATTCTGCCATACTTTTTAACAGAATAATAATAATAAAGGTTAAAAAAGTAATAGTAATATAATATAGTACTAAGAGCTGGACCGAGACCTTTCAATATGGCCTTCCGAAGTCACTCTCAGCAGGGAGATTGCTACTCCAGTGATTGACGCCCTATGCCTTGCACACAGCTGACAATGCACATTCGGTTGTCCGATTTTTATGACTGTGTTGGAGGCACTATAAATCATATTAGCAATGGTAAATACACTGAACAAACATGAGGATATATGATGTTAGTGCCTGTCTACTGGATATAATGAACAATTGAAGTAAAAATATTACCAGGGAGAAAAGTAGCCGGATAATGGTCGTCAAAGCCAGCATCGATAGGATGTATTGAAGCACATTACATGGGCTGCCTGTGGTGCGTGCCGGCGAGAAGTTAAGAGACAAACACACTCAGCTGGCTTAAACATCAAACTGCGTAAGTATAATTTTTATTTGAGTTTAAATTTTCTTCCTTGAATATATATGGTACCTCATACTTGGTGATAGCGTACAGATCAATTTGAGTGAGGCAGCCGTATATATATATGTGTATAATATATATATATATATATTTTATTTATTATATTTGATATTTATATATATTCAAAAATGGCTCAGCACACATACTTGAAGCTGTTGTCACTTGTGACCCCCCTCCCCCACCATTCAGATAAAATACTACTTTGTGTGAAGTAACAACTCCACACCAAAGGATAGTGCTAATATTTTATTATATCTATATATATATATATATATATATATATATATATATATATATATATATATATATATATATATATGTTTGTGTGTGTGTGAAACTATAGAAAGTAGACCAAGCCTAGTAAGTCTCAAACATATTCTTTTTATATAGATGTGATGGAATTATTGAAGTGAAATATTTCATACTCCAATATGAATTTAAAATAATAACTCCGGCAGTAATTCTTATCCTGAAACATCAAACAATATTTTCTTGAATTTTTTGCCTTTTACATTTTATCAGGCTCACGATTTTCAGATAATTACCATATTTCTAATATTAATATTGCCTATTGATAGATTTTGAATAATTTTAATGTGTCCCATCTCACCCTTCCAATCGTAGGTTATGTCTGTGAAGGGGTAACAACTCACTAAAATGTCTGGCATTACCCTCACAGCATTCTAGGATATGAAGTGCTATTGTAGTACAAATTGTACTTGCTATCTCCGATGTTGGATGCAGATCCTGTCTTCCCCTCCCCCTCCCCACTCGTTGTGGGGTATCTGTCAGGGGGTTAACCACCCACTAAAATGTCTGTCATTACCACTGCAGTACTCTAGGATGTGCAGTACTATTGTAGTACAAATTTTACTTGGTATCTCCGATGTTGGATGCAGATCCTGTCTCCCCCTCCCCTACCCCTCCCCCCAGTCTGTCAGGGGGTGTCTACCTACTAAAATGTCTGTCATTAACCACCACAAGCATTCATAGAATGTGCAGTACTATTGTAGTAAAAATTTTTACTTGGTATCTCCAATGTTGGATGCAGATCCTGTCTCCCCATCCCCACTCGTGTGGGGCGTCTGTCCAGGGGGTAACCACCCACTAAAATGTTTCATTACCACCACAAATTATCTAGGATGTGCAGTGCTATTGTAGTGTAAATTTTTACTCGGTATCTCCTAAATTGGATCTAGATCCAACTAACACCCCCTTTTCAATGCGTCTGTCAGGGGGAACCCACCCTCCAAAATGTCTGTCACTGGTCATTCTATAATCAGTAGATTCTATAATCAGTAGAGTCTGCAGATATATTGTACATTATTTTCATCTGGTATCTCATATATTGGATCTAGACTCAAAATTTAACAAGCAATTAGTGGTGCTTGTTAAGTAAGCCACCTATATATTTTCGGCAGACCGGCAGTTTCACAGTTTACAAGTCTACTCTTAAATACCAGTAAGGGTTACAGTCGGTATCTCGTTCGTTGTATCTCAATGGTCCGGGCTGCCGCTCTATATGGTATAAAATTCATTTCCCCTAAGAGTTAGTGTGAACCAATTTACAGGCAGAGTACAGATTAGAGGTGTTATGAGAGTTCCTTGGGCGGGTTAGGGGTTAGGGTAGGTTATTCCCTCTCAAATGACCACTATAGTAGAAATGTATATGATGCAGATGCCCTACAATCATGAGAGCTGAGAAAAACTAAGCTAAGATTCTATGCTTAAACTGACATGGAAACAAATTAATGACACAACTGAAGGAAAAAATCCACCGCTACGTACTAACACGTAGGGATGGGCGTCATCTGCAATGAAGGGGCGGGTGTTGTTCCCCCCACCCCCACCTTTTTATTATGGGGAGATAACATAGGCTAGCCTATCAAATGTCTCCAAAAACTTTCTTCCAAGTTTTATAGGAAGCGATATCACAGATGCTGGGAATGTTAAGTCCCATTTTAGAGACTAGGTGACGTCCCTGAGCCGGCATATTATTTACAGTTATTTTTATAGACCTACCTACTTAGCAACTTTGTCTGCTTTTTTTTAGGCTCAAACGGCCTACTTGCGAAGAGACTAGAATATGTTTACTTGTGAACGAACTGCAACCAAATACCAAATTAGCTTGAAAAAAAAAAGCTGTGGACATGGAACCGACTTCAGTGTTAGGTCTAAGTAATAGGGGTGTTTACTGGGTCATAATTTTTGACGTACTAGGTAGCCTACTGTTTGCTTTGGAGGTTGTGGGGGAGGTTTTTGTTCGTTATTATTATTATTTTATTATTATTATTATTATTATTATTATTATTATTATTATTATTATTATTATTATTATTATTATTATTATTATTATTATTATAAAGGATTAGTTTATCCAGACCTCTGAGCCTAATACCTAAAGGAGGTTTTTCGGGCTGGTTTGCGATGGCGGGGTGGGGAGGGGGATGGGGGCGGTATTGTTACCTTATAGGTCGTAATCTGATTAAATTTTGTTATAGGATCCGACAAAATACAAGCGTATGTAGCTCATAAAAAAACTGTCGGAGCAACAGCAAGAAGTTCACTTTAGAAAGTTGGAAACCGGCTGTCGGTTACACAGCCACACAAACACTTTATGAAAAGTCTTCTTAAAAGCTATAAAGTATGGTGCCTTTCAAGTTTCTTAATTTATGATTTAGTTTAGTTTTATTTTTTATACAAAATACCTTTTTACAATAGTTTACCGTACGATAAAAATATTCACTTTCTTTGAAAATCCATAAAAACGATTCAAAGAAAACACTACGTTTTATGGTAAACCATTTTATGTCAATTATGTTCGTTTTAATGGCGAGTGTGGTGCCTTTCAAGTCTCTTATTTTATAAATTTAGTTAATTTTTATTTTTTCTAAATACAAAGTACCTTTTTACTATAGTTTACCATTAAACAAAAATATTTGCTTTCTTTGAAAATCCATAAAAACGAATCAAAGAAAGTACTAAAATTTTATGGCGTGAACATATGTCAATTCTGTTCGTTATAATGGCGTATTACAATTATTTGTGTTATCCATAATGCTTCATGCAAAAGTTATTCGATTCACAGAAATTCGTGGTATTTCTAGGTGTTTTAATACATTACACTGCATATGCACAGCGTTCGAAAATCGCTTAGTGATAAACCTTTATGAGTAAAGAATTTTGCCACGATTTCATCGTAATTGAAGTTCAAAATGTGACAGTTAATGGTGTTTCCAGATATTATTTACTTGATAGGAAAGGAGCTTCGTTTCCTAAACCCGAAGTTTTGTTTAAATTCGTCAGGTGACGTGTGGCCTAACTTCTGTGGCCGGAGACATCTCACTTTCCTTGCAGACGACGGACGACGCATTTTGCTACTGACCTCTTTCATTCTTCTCACAGTCATTAGCTTATTTTGTTGTTTTTATTATTTTTTATTCATGTTAGGCTTTCTACATGCTGCCATCTGTTGCCCTTACGTATTACTCACTCGTCTGTTGCCTTTACGTATTACTCTCCCAGACATTCGCTGGAAATTTGCTGCATACTCCAGAGTTGGTCGTCTGAAAGATATTATTCTTTTCAACATTTTTTCATCCACTGTGAAAACTACCTTTATATTTGCTAGAACTGCATATGCACTTCTCACTTATTATTTCTGTGATTTTCAGATTGTAGATTTTTAATTTTTAGGGCTCGTGTATGTGTCACCTACTAGCATCCATGCCATGTGTGTAGGAAGCTACAGACATTTATTAAATTAATAGTGTTGAAAATGGGTATATTTTTCTTACAATATATATTTTGTTTAGTGTTCTCGCACTTATTAACTTGGTCCTTGTCTGCTGCAGCAATAAGAATCTCGCAGCTTCATTAGTATTTAGTTAAGCAATAGAGGCTGATGTAAGAGTTTTTCACAGTATATGAATTTTATTTTTTAAAAAACCCCATCCTGTCCATGCGCTTGATGTACATAAAAGTTCATTTATGCACATCGTACTGTAGTGATGAGCAGGTTGTAACAACAGGAAAAGCATGTATGGAATAGAAAAAAAAACAGCAGGCCACAATGAAGGAACACAAACTAAGTAACTGAAAAATTAACGGTCAATGCATCATGAAGTGTAGATAATTTTTCTAAAGCATACTATCTGAAAAGGAAGGTTGAGCCTTTTGACATATGCAACTTAAATAATACTACAGAAGTGTATGCATGAGAAAAATCATAAAAATTCCTTTTCATATATGACTAATAATTTCACCAACATTCCTTTACCCAATTCATCCACATTGCTACTGCCTTTAGTGCACTTGATAGGTATGATGTCTCAAAACAAAGAGGTGGTTTTTCAAAACATTGACCATAGAAAAAATAGGATTGCGTTCTCTTACATGAACCATTATCTTCTTTAAGCAATTCTTTAGCAAGATAGCATACAATACATTGGGGCTTGTGGTTTTTGTCGTCATACTTTGCCTTTCTTAACCTACGTTACATAGGATTGGAATATCTACCCCTTTGAGTTTTACTCCCTTTACAGCCTAACTCAGTGTCATTAATTTTTCTCCGATTCTTTTATCAAGCTTTTATCTGAATATTGTAACATATGTTTGAGTCTACAAATGCAGCATTAACTATTAGGTGCCAAATGGGTTGGTACCATCTCTTCCTCTTTCTTTTGTAATTATATGTTGAGCAAAGTTGAAACTTATTATCTAATTATATTCTACATGGCTGGTCAATTTGTCCTTCTTCTTTGACTGAATTTTCACGTTATATGTCCTCATAAAAGAAAAGAAAAAAAATTTCAAAGGTTTGGGCTACACCAAGAGTAAAGAGAAAAATCAAAAGGGCAAAGTCAGCTGACTGATAAAAACAAAACAATATAAAGTATTTTTGCCATTAGTAAATTCAGTATTGTGGTTTATCACTTAATGTGATGTTTACTCTATTGAAAAACAAAAGATTTATCTAC
>NC_087206.1:61675142-61768331 GCF_015104395.2 Macrobrachium nipponense | reverse complement strand
TTACACCGTTTGTCATAATATTCACGAGGGAGATGGTCAAGGTGACCAACTACCCATTGGTATACTGCACCTTATGCAGTGCAGTGTAGGTGTTACTTAGGTAATTGCAGCATCCCTTAGGCCCCTAGCTGCAACTCCTTTCATTCCTTTTACTGTAGTTCCATTCATATTCTCTTTCTTCCATCTTACTTTCCCAAACCCTCTACTAACAATTGATTCATAGTGCAACCACGAGACTTTATTCCTGTTGTACCTTGCAAACGATTTTACTGTCAATTTCCCTTTCACTGCTGAATGGCCTAAGTTCCCCCAAGTGTTTGGCAGGTTCACTTTGTTCGGTTTTATGTACAGCCCTCCACAGGGATGATTCCTTTGTACATTTTCAAAATAAGGTGCCTCTCATATTTTGTGAATTGTCTTTTAGTGTTTTCTCGTCAGTATCGTAGCTCCTGCAGAATAGGAGAGTCTTTGGTTCTTTTTTTAAATTTGCTTTCTTCTTGGTAGATCTATTTTGTTGTAGAGTCTTGGTGCACAATTTACAAATGCTCTCTCACCTGACTTACAAGTTGTTCTGGGTTCAAATAGCCAATAATGCTTCACTTGCATGTCTGATTACAATACTAACTTCAGGTCTAAAGAAGCTTGCCCCCATTCACGCTCAGCTGCAGCCTTCAGGTGAGAACGTTGTGGGCGTGGTTTAACTCTATCGTTGCGTGTATGGCGGGATTTTATTCCTAAGGTTCGAACTCACAGGCGACCGGACAGCTCGAGACTTGTTCGAGCAGGCCTGAATGTATGTGAGGTGTCTTCGACGCGGCCTGCAGGCTTCTCCTCAGTCTATGGTTAAAAGTCGCAGTAGAAGAACCCATTTAGTAGGCGAGCACTATGTCAGACATCTGGGTGAATAAAAGATTTTGGAAAGAATTTATTGATGTATACAAGCAACATCCATGTATATGGAATATTAAGAGTAAAGACTATTCAAACAGGAATATGAAAAATGAAGCGCATAAGACATTAGTGAAGAAACTTCGAGAGAAGGATGGGAGTGCCACCCGTGACACGGTAACCAAGAAGATAAACAACATGCGCAGTTCCTTCAGGAAAGAAATGAAAAAGGTTGAAAATTCAAAGAAGTCTGGGGCAGCTACAGATGAGGTCTATCGTCCAAGTCTGTGGTACTACGACCAGCTTTTATTCCTTCGTGACCAAGAAACACCAAGAACATCATCATCAGATATTAAATATTAAATATCATATTATAACGTTTCACGCTCGTGGGGCCTTTTTGCAGCCTTTTATGGAATCATCAAACTATTCTATAGAGCTCTAGAAGAATATACAAAAACTTAAAAGTGTAAAGACTTGCGCAATTTTCCCTTTGTCATCCATATACACTTCCTAATCTGAATAAAATAGTCTAATAATAACCTGAAAAATGAATTGTGTCACCTGAGCGTGAAAGGAATAATACTCAGTAAATATAGGTAATAATTCATTATGCTGAATATAAATGAACACCTTTATTTCATAATTGCCTGTAATACATATAAATGTATTTTCTTACATAGCCCTCAAACATTCCAGTGATACAAAAGATCTCCTACTGTTGGGATATAGATTGACATAAGCAGTAATAAACAGTGACAAGAGTTGACCACGTATGTGGATATTTAGCCTGCACATTGACTCATCATTGCATCTTATCATCCAACCAATCAACCCTACACTCCTGATTAAAGTACTCCAAATACAAGTTACGTACTTCCTTTGCCTCATAGGTAATGTGTCTACGCTCTATAGCTAATGGGGTGAATGCCTTTTCCATTTTTTTCTTTTAGCTGGGTTTCAGAAAGGATGTTGCAGGCCCTGTTATTACGGTTACCCCTCTCTCGCAGAAGAAAGTTGTGCAACATACATCAAGCCTTGACCACAGAAACTGCATTCTCTGCATCGAGATGTATGGGGGAATGAAATATGAGGAATTTAGAAGCTAATATTCCGAATGTACTCTCCACAATGCGGCGGGTACGAGACAATCTATAATTGAATACTTGTTCCCCCTTTTTCCTGCTGTGTGACTAAATGGCTTCAGAAAATTTGGTCTCATTGCAAATGCGTCATCACCCACGAATACAAAAGGCAAGGTCCGATTTGAGGATCTAATTACACCACCGTCCGAAATTCTCCCATGAGTGCCAAAGTCACACAATATAAATTCATAATTTGCGCTAACGACTGCCATGAGAACCATGCTGTGAAATCCTTTGTAATTGTGAAAGAAAGATCCTGAATTAGGGGGAGGAACAATTGCTACATGATTCCCGTCTACAGCGCCCACGCAATTAGGGAACTGCCACATTTCTTCGATCTTGACCAATCTGGCACCATTCCTCCTTCGAATGTGAGAACTGTGGAGATGAATGCATAATAGTATTTATTAATATTCCTTTATTCAATAATACCAATATCCATGTTATTTTTGTCCCAATTTAAGGATGTAATCGAGATGGACTGCCAGTCCACATCCCAGCCTGGAGCTTCAAGACCCCTTCCATTACCACCTGCAAAACAGAGCCGCCAACCGGGACCGTCAGTGAGCAACAAGGCTGATGAGGTTCTGGGCATCACTGGGAACAAATTACCAGGAGCACGTGAAGAAGATGAATATGATTTGTTTGGTTAATTAATTGCAAGTAAATTGCGTAAAGTTGACGATGAACAACGAAAATTAGCTAAAAAATTAATAAATGATGTTCTATATAGGGCTGTTGTTTTCTCTTGAGTTATTAGAACATTCCATTTAATACTTCTTACTTTGCCATAGCAAAGGGTATTTTGCAATTCTTATGACTGAACATTATATTAATGTTTAATACAAATGTTGGCATCATTTAATAAGAATAAAAATAGGAAGTATATAACACTAAGCTTCTGCACATCCTGTTTTTTCATGGGGAGCTTTGGGTAACCTAAAAACGTAATGTATGTGAGGATACAAACCTAATAATGATAAAAATTAATATACTATAAACATAATACACTTATCTTCATATATTCTTTCCTTAATACCTTCCATATAACTTCGCAAGTTTCTGGAATTATGCGTCCCAAAGCTTGTGGTGATACTGCTACGCTGAATTTCAGGTCTTCGTAAGATCTTCCTGTTGCTAAATACCGGAGAGTTGCAGCAAGTCTATCCCTTGGTTATACAGCAGATCTCACGCAAGTGTCTTTCCTCTGTATATGTGGTGCCACAAGGTCTAGAAGCTTGCGAAATGTAGAGTCATCCATTTGTAGAGTTAAAGAAATCATGAGGCTCCCATACTAAATGTGACAACAGGTTTGTGTGTCATAGTACTTCTCTTTTTGGTAGCCATTCCTTCATTCAAACCCTCTTCCTCCTCGGCTGCTTACGTTTCTCGTAAGCTACAATACAAAGAGCTAGAATCTGCAGCTCCCTCTCTGATGACACCTTCCCAATTGCTGGCCGAGAGTAGACTAACCTGATTTCACTCACGCCGCCTGCGTAATGTATGGGTACAATTTCGGTCGTCCGGCCACTGAAGCTCCACCCCAAACCGGAGACCTGCAGGTAGTACCGGTGCGTGAATGGGGCCCCTAATACCTTCCATATAACTTCGCAAGTTTCTGGAATTATGCGTCCCAAAGCTTGTGGTGATACTGCTACGCTGAATTTCAGGTCTTCGTAAGACCTTCCTGTTGCTAAATACCGGAGAGTTGCAGCAAGTCTGTCCCTTGGTGATATAGCAGATCTCATGCAAGTGTCTTTCCTCTGTAATTGTGGTGCCACAAGGTCTAGAAGCTTGCGAAATGTAGAGTCATCCATTCGTAGATGGTTAAAGAAATCATGAGGCTCCCATACTAAATGTGACAACAGGTTTGTGTGTGATAGTATTTCTCTTTTTGCTAGCCATTCCTTCATCCAAACCCTTTTCTTCCTTCTCGGCTGCTTACGTTTCTCGTAAGCTACAATACAAAGAGCTAGAATCTGCAGCTCCCCTCTCTGATGACACCCTACCCAATGCTGGCCGAGAGTAGACTAACCTGATTTCACTCAGGCCGCCTGCGTAATGTATGGGTACAATTTCGGTCGTCCGGCCACTGAAGCTCCGCCCCAAACCGGAGACCTGCAGGTAGTACCGGTGCGTGAATGGGGCCCCTAAAACAGTTTCTGAGGTATGTTGGTTCACCATATTTCAGTGCTTTAAAATTCTATCTTTTAATGGGAGCACTATACTTGTCACAGGAACATTTAATGTTTCTAATGTGATAGTAACAAGATTTTACAATACACAATGTATGATTCCTCACTGACAATATATTGCCATTAAACACTCCCAAGTTCTTCACTGCTACTACAATATTTATTGTTGATGAGCCAATAGTTTTTCTTTTGAGGTGATCATATTTCCGTAGCGCATATCTTTCATTATTGCATAAATTTTACTAATGGCATCTGTTTCGACAGGAAAAAAACAACTGGGTATCATCAGCATACAGTTTATACTTAATCTTGTGCTTATTTAAAATTCAAGAGGGGACCGTGCAGAGGTGGGGGGGTGCTGGGGGTAGCCAAGCCACCTGCCCCTTTTGCTACTGGTTATTAAAAGTGCCCTTTTTGAGAGGGATGTATTATAGGCCCGCCGCCTATCTGTGTCAATAATAATAATAATAATAATAATAATAATAATAATAATAATAATAATAATAAAATAATAATATCAGGAGAGGGATCTTCCAGGGCGACTCACTATCCCCACTACTCTTCGTAGTAGCCATGATTCCCATGACAAAAGTACTACAGAAGTGGATGTCGGGTACCAACTCAAGAAAAGAGGCAACAGAATCAACCATCTGATGTTCATGGACGACATCAAGCTGTATGGTAAGAGCATCAAGGAAATAGATAACCTAATCCAGACTGTAAGGATTGTATCTGGGGACATCAGGATGGAGTTTGGAATAGAAAAAATGCGCTTTAGTCAACATACAAAAAGGCAAAGTAACGAGAACTGAAGGGATAAAGCTACCAGATGGGAGCAACATCAAACACATAGATGAGACAGGATACAAATACCTGGGAATAATGGAAGGAGGAGATATAAAACACCAAGAGATGAAGGACACGATCAGGAAAGAATATATGCAGAGACTCAAGGCGATACTCAAGTCAAAACTCAACGCCGGAAACAAATATGATAAAAGCCATAAACACATGGGCAGTGCCAGTAATCAGATACAGCGCAGGAATAGTGGAATGGACGAAGGCAGAACTCCGCAGCATAGATCAGAAAAACCAGGAAACATATGACAATACACAAAGCACTACACCCAAGAGCAAATACGGACAGACTATACATAACACGAAAGGAAGGAGGGAGAGGACTACTAAGTATAGAGGACTGCGTCAACATCGAAAACAGAGCACTGGGGCAATATCTGAAAACCAGTGAAGACGAGTGGCTAAAGAGTGCATGGGAAGAAGGACTAATAAAAGCAGACGAAGACCCAGAAATATACAGAGACAGGAGAAAGACAGAAAGAACAGAGGACTGGCACAACAAACCAATGCACGGACAATACATGAGACAGACTAAAGAACTAGCCAGCGATGACAATTGGCAATGGCTACAGAGGGCGGGGAGAGCTAAGAAGGAAACTGAAGGAATGATAACAGCAGCACAAGATCAGGCCCTAAGAACCAGATATGTTCAAAGTACGATAGACGGAAATAACATCTCTCCCATATGTAGGAAGTGCAATACGAAAAGTGAAACCATAAAACCACATAGCAAGTGAATGCTCGGCACTTGCACAGAAACCAGTACAAAAAGAGGCATGATTCAGTAGCAAAAGCCCTCCACTGGAGCCTGTGCAAGAAACATCAGCTACCTTGCAGTAATAAAAAGTGGTACGAGCACCAACCTGAAGGAGTGATAGAAAACGATCAGGCAAAGATCCTCTGGGACTATGGTATCAAAACGGATAGGGTGATACGTGCAAACAGACCAGACGTGACGTTGATTGACAAGGTCAAGAAGAAAGTATCACTCATTGATGTCGCAATACCATGGGACACCAGAGTTGAAGAGAAAGAGAGGGAAAAATTGGATAAGTATCAAGATCTGAAAATAGAAATAAGAAGGGATATGGGATATGCCAGTGGAAACGTACCCATAATCATAGGAGCACTAGGCACGATCCCAAGATCCCTGAAAAGGAATCTAGAAAAACTAGACGCTGAAGTAGCTCCAGGACTCATGCAGAAGAGTGTGATCCTAGAAACGGCACACATAGTAAGAAGAGTGATGGACTCCTAAGGAGGCAGGATGCAACCCGGAACCCCACACTATAAATACCACCCAGTCGAATTGGAGACGTGATAGAGCAAAAAAAAAAAAAAAAAAAAAAAAAACAAAAAAAAAAAAAAAAAAAAAAAATAATATAATAATAACAATTATTATTGTTATTGTTATTGTTATTGTTATTGTTATTGTTATTATAATGATAATAATAATAATAATAATATAATAATAATAATAATAATAATAATAATAATAATAATAATAATAAAGCAATGTATCCAGAAGACCGCCCACTTGAACTTAAGAAGCTATCAGACACAGGATGGGCTTGCAGAGAGTCAGCTCTTAGAACCATGAGGAAGGTCATCCCAGCTCTGAAGCAATTTTTAGAAGAGATGGTGCAAAAACATCCTCCTGATGCATCAGCAGGGGATGCCTCAATATTGCTGCAAAGTATTAACTTTGAATTTCTTGTTTGTCTTGAGATTGCCACCCCAGGTTTTTCAAGAAAACTGCCTATGCCTCTAATGCCCTACAACAGAAAGACTTTGATTTGGCTGCCTCCTACAGAATTGTGGATGGAGTGCTACAAAGTTTGGAGAGATTAAGAAATGATGAGAAGTTTCAGGAGATTTTTACAAAATGTTAAAGAGAGAGCTGAATCCATGGCCATCGACCTCCCCGCTGGGATTCCTGGACAAGGCAGAAGAAGAAAAATGCCTGAAAGATACAAGTATAGTGCTACATCTGCTACTGAGGACCAGCAATATCAATCCTTGGATGAGTATTACCGTGTGAGAGTATTTTATGTGTTTTTAGATACAATATCACAAGAGCTACAAAGAAGATTTAAAGGTGGAGACAACACAACATGGGGTATCCTAAATGACTTTCATTGTATGACAGTCCTAGATAACTGGAAAGAACCTGTGAATGAAGAGGCATTCAAGTCATTGCAAAAATTATGCCAGTTTTATGAGTTAGAAGAAGTAGACAAGCTACGGTTGGAATTAAAGATCTTCTTTTCCTCATTTCCTTGCCTGCCACAGAACACTGCAGCTACAATGCTCAACCTGATGAAAGAAAACAATGTCCAGGAGATATTACCACTTATGCTTGAACTCTTAACAATTTATGCCACCCTACCCGTCACAACTGCAACAGTGGAAAGGACCTTCTCCAAAATCAAGCTGGTGAAGACAAAGCTGCGCAGCCTGTCCAGTGAGGAGAGGTTATCTGATCTTTTGTTGCTAGCAGTTGAAAAGGATATCACAATCAACAACAGTGAAGTTATCAGCATATTCAAAGAAATGGGACACAGAAGGGTTCTCTTATAAATATAAAATGATAAGGTCTGGTCATTAGCCAAGTGTATTGATCATACTGATTGATTTTCTTGTGTCACTTATGTAAAAGTAATATATATATAATTTTTCTTTTGTTAAATTTCCTAGTTCTACTGGTAGTCAGTACTGTAGATTTTATGTTCATATAAAACATTAGCCCACTGGTACCTATGATATCAGTCATGTTTATCGCTTTCTTGAATTATTAATGGTTAGTTTAAATAGATTTGAAAGAATATTGAGCCGGTATATATTTAGCCTCATTCATTTCTATACTTTTGCCCTTTTTTTTGCACTTGAGCACCTGCCCTGAAAAAGTTCTCTGCACGTCCCGACAAGATAGTTTAATTGTATAATAGTCAAATAGCAGTGGACCCAGAACATTGCCCTTGGGCGGGGCACTCCTTTTTCTTAGGTCTTCCCTTCTGATTTCACATTTATAATATAAACCATTGTAAACCTTCCTGTTTTCTAAGTAGCTTTTATATCATTTGTGTACATCATCTATGATTCTTACGGCTCTCAAGTCTTCTAGCAGCAGATTTTGGTCGTGTGAAAAATGCTGGACTCTGTTGAGTGGTTTTTCTGTACGCTGACTGATCATCAAGCACCACTTTCACAGTAGTTTCATTTATTTTTATGCTTTTCTCGTCATTTTTTCGAAGTCATTTCTTGAAATTTACTGAATTTATTTCTTATTGTGATCACCGGGAGATCTGGAGGGTCCTTCTTATCTACTAAACTATGACATTCTTTCTATATTTTCTTCAAAGTAGTCCACGAAGTTATTTGGCCATGTTTTTGTAGTCACTAGTTACATCGGGTACAACTTTTTATGAGGTTTGTCTGGAATTTTTCTCTTCACTAAACATTTCATTGTAATATATTTTCTTGGTTTTCATAATCAAGTCGTCGTACTGATTTCATGCTGTTTTATACAGTGACTAATTTTCACTACTTCTTGTCTTTCGATCTTTTCCATAGATCTTCCATTTTTCTTTTTCTTAGCCTCGCGTAAGTCACTGTTAAAGGATTTGGCATTTTCTTTAAATATAACCTGCCCTGTTACTGCTTGACATTTATCATTGTAGTTTAACGCCAATATAAATTTGCTATACATTGTAAAACAGCTTAGACATATACTTGGTCGCCTGACAAGGTATTTTTCCTCAAATGACACCTCCACTCCTGGCTTTTTCTCTCTCTCTCTCTCTCTCTCTCTCTTAAGGTTCTTTGCAGCGTCTCTTTCATTCCTTTTAATGTACCTCCGTTCGTATTCGTTTTCGTCCATCTTAATCTCCATACCTTCTCCTAACATTTGATTCATAGCGCTTCTTCAACTGATTTGTGGTTTTCCTCTAGTTACACATTTCACACCTTCTTGCTATCAATTTCCCCTTTATAACACTCTAGTGTTTATCTAGGCTTTTGCGATCGAAGGACATCTGATATGTATATAGGCTTTTATGTCTGAGACGCTGTAGCTGAATCTCTCGTGTCTATGGAAAATACGAGTTTCCTTAAAAAAAAAAAAAACTTTATTTTGTGGCACTATTTAATGGCAAAACTACGAGTGTTGCTGTTTGAACATCCAAATGTTGTTCTCGACAAAGGCGAAGCAGTGTATTAATGCGCTGATTTAAATGATGGCAATGTACATCTTGCCAGTTTTGAATAAGAATGGTGTAGACTCTCTCTCTCTCTCTCTCAGACCATCCAAGATTGGCAGATGCAAAATATACCGGAAGATGCATTAGCAATTCTCTGGCAGACAATAACGGTGCCTCACACTGAGGTACCTGGGGGAGCAGGGGCAACCCGAACGAGCTGTAAGGTCTGTATGGCAAAGGTTCTCTCTCTCTCTCTCTCTCTCTCTCTCTCTCTCTCTCGTAGCTTGTTTTCCTAAGTGGAAGTTCAGTGCCTGACCTACACCTATAGTTATTACGACTGTTTGATGTGATTTGAATCTCGCTGGCGTCTTATGTCGAACATGTCGAACTGACTTCCCCTCAAGGTTAGGATAAATTGACCATCTCGGTATATATTGATTTCCAAGAATAATAATGGTGGTGGCTCCTAAGATCGCTCAGACAGAGCAGGTGATCCAAGCAGAATGCCAGAAAATCATGTCTTTAATCATCCTTTTATATTGATTCCTGGTTTGAAGTGCAGTAGCTTACTTTCCAGGCGAAACTGGGCTACGTAATCAACCAAGCATCAAATATATAATTAAAATGTCTTTTATCGGTTTGTGTGGTAAAGCTCCATTGCATTTTTAGCATATTTTCCACGTTACTGTCACCCAGTGACGTAACGTCAGCTGGTATCTCTTTGGCTGGTAATAACAAGCCTCTGTTAGTCAGCCAATCAGAGGTTCGGTTCCTCATTTATTTTGGAAAGGAAGACCAGGGGCTGTTCTGGTTGGTCCAGAAGGTGTTCCATGCAGCCGGTGGAGGACTGGAAAAAGCCAGCTGCCAGTGAAGTGTAATGGCTGCTTTGGTTCGTAGTGCTGTGATATTCGTAGGATTTTACCAAATTTGGGGACGTTCTTGTGATAAAGGTACGTTTTATTGAAGTTGTTATCTGCCCAGAGAACTGGTTATATGGCCGACCAGTTTCCAGTAGAGAAACTGGACTTGAGTTCCAGAAATATTTTTAAGTAATTTTTTGGAATATTTCTAGAGAGAGGGCTTCCGCTGAACGAGGTCTTTGGTTTGTCTAAATATTAAAGTGATGAAGGTGTTACGTCCCCAAGTTGAAAGGTTTTCCAGTAGAGAAACTGGACTTGGTTCCTGTAATGCTGCAGATAGGCAAATGATTAGTGATATTTGGAATGATATTTCAGTAGGATGGAAACAATGGGTTTCAGTGTATAAATTTCCACGACCTCATGTGAGCCCTCGTTTAGTGCAACAAGATGTGTATAGCTCACGTATGAGATATCAGTGATGGGTGGCTGGTGTACTAATTCCCGTTACCTGTGTGTTGCATATTGAAGGGAGGAGGAAGGAGCCTTGCAGTGCTTCCGACAGTCTGGTCTCGAGGGGATAAATCCGACCGTTATTGAAATCGAGTTTGAAATGTTCACACTACACTGACGGCAAGATAACTATATAATAATTTCATTATGGGTGATCCTCACGTTTATCCTCAGTGGTTACAATTTTTTTTTTTTGTGGGGGGGGGGGGGGGTTTCATATTTGGCAATATTAAGTCGCTTCATCTCATTTATAATGGTTTTCTTAGCAATCATTTTAAAGAAAGGGGGCTGTATCTCATTTATAATGGATTTCTTGGAAAACTTTTAAAGAAAGAGCTGTATCTCATTTATAATGGATTTCTTGGAAAACACTTTATAGAAAGGGGTTGCATCTCATTTAAATAATGGTCTTCACCTATATAGAAGTTAATATAGTTATAAAGGGGAAACTCCTTTATAACTAGAAGGGGGTTGTGTCTCATTTATAATGGATTTCATGGAAAGCCCTTTAGAGAAGTTTTTTTTTTCTTTTTTTTTGCGGGGTATACTTGAGTGGAAGGAAATCTACATAGATCAATATACCTTCCACGGAAAATCGTTCTTATCCATCTGTACAGTTAATTTATAGTTTATGTTGGTAGCCATCGGTGAAGTAGTAAGTATGGCTTTAGCCAGACCTCAGTAGTAGGGCTGTAAAACAGACTGTTGTTATTATTATTATTCTCTCTCTCTCTCTCTCTCTCTCTCTCATATGCTATTTTATAGTGCGGGGTTCGGGGTTGCATCCTGCCTGGTTCATAGGAGTCCATCACTTTTCTCACTGTGCGCTGTTTCTAGGAGCACGCACTTCCGCACGAGTCCTGGAGCTACTTCGGCATCTAATTTTCCAAGTTCCCTTTCAGGGATCTCGGGATCGTGCCTCCTAGTGTTCCTATGATTATGGGTACGAATTCCACTGGCTTATGATCCCTTATCCTTCTTATTTCCATTTTCAGGTCTTGATACTTATCGATTTTTTTCCTCTCATTCTTTCTCGTCTATCAGTCAGGTGTCATGTTGCATTCCGGGAATGTTAAACAAAGTCTCTTGTGAATTATGACATGTTGCATTTCCTCAGAATAGCCAGGCACATGTGCATACTACATGTGTAAATTTATATATAATATATATATATAATATATTATTATATAATTATATATATATATATATATATATATATATATACACTTGTACATACATATATACATATACTACAGGGAAATGATAGGCTGAAATCCAAGCGCTTTCGTCTTCACTAAGACATTCGTACCTTGACAATGTCTTAGTAAAGACAAAAGCACTTGGATTTCTGCCTATCATGAAGTCACGTGCATCTACTGTGATTTTTTAAGCAAATACATATACATATAGTGTCAAAGTTAACCACAACGTTATTTTCCGTTTTACTTGAGCATTGTTTTGGTAGAGCCAGTAACCTGTATATATAGTTTTAATACTGGAATGTCAATCGTGATGACCTGGTAGCAGCAGTAATTATGTGTAGCTTGGCCTGCGTCAGCTTTTGCCTGCATATGAAGGGCTGTTAAGTCCGGAGAGACTTAAATACCTGTCTGGCTGTTGTTGACACCTCTTGTTCTTGGTATTTAGACTTTCATAGACCCCTTGTGTGTGGATGTGTGTGGTTCCTTTGGCACCATCAAACTGGCATATACTCCTGTCAAGATTCGCTGTACAGGACGAATTATGAATTGATTAATGATTTTTCAATGCCACATTTCAATAACTGAGAACAGTAGTGTAAAAAGCAAAGACCTTTAGGAGTAGGAATTGATGGTGGAAAAGGTGAGATTTACTGTAGTTTGAGAGAGAGAGAGAGAGAGAGAGAGAGAGAGAGAGAGAGAGAGGAGAGAGAGAGAGAGTGTGTGTTTGTCTCTCGAGGAGAACAGTGATTATTTCCTGACATTTTATTTAATGTATGTGCGTATAATTATGTTCGTTGTTATTCTCTCCTACTAGAACAGCCTTAAGACGATCGAATAGTAGTAACGTTGCAGCTGAACGTGTGCTGTTTTGGTTTGTGCGTAGGTTTTTTTTTTTTTTTTTTTTTTTTTTTTTTTTTTGACGAAGAGGGCGTGTTTCGATCTACTTGTCTACCTTTAGAAGTAGTGTAGAGACGTTTTTAATATAGTTTTGAATTATTTCGTGTATGTACGTATGTTGTATATGGCCAAGGGCTGGAATACCGTATTATTATTATTAATGATTGATATTATTTAACTGGAGGGGGGTGGGGGGTGTTGTCTCTCATTTATAATGGATTTCATGGAAGGCCTATATAGCTTCCCTCTTGATTTGAGACTGCCTTGACGGAGTTACGCATTTCCAACCTATGGTTGAAACTGCGTATTGGGCAAGAGGGCTTTCGAACTGGGAGAATTATCTCCTAGTTTGAATCTAAATGTCTCAATTTTTCTCTTACTTGAACATCTCCAATCTCTTACTTTCTTTCGCTCAGTTGCTCTCCCTAGCTGTCCTCCTTCTCTTCACTAAAACCCTCGTGCAGGTTAGGTAGGAGCTGGGTCTCTGAACTTAGGCTTTACCTTGATCCAAATGGCAGGGACTATAGCGGTTTGGTCCGCCGCTCGATTATGTTTGGACCCTGAGGATATTGATGTGACTCTACATCAACATTTTATTGGGGCGGACTACATGTGGGGACTTGCCTATGGAATCCGGGGAGGTATAGTCTCCACGGTAGGACTCTCAGCAATTTATCCGGATTGCCTCTAAAATAACATGCGTGGGGATGATTGCATACTAGCTATGCCCTCGGTCCTATCAAGCGGGTTTGCTTACACTGAGCCAATCATGTTATGGTAGAGCCATCCCTTCGGGGAGTAGGGTAGGGAGTGGACATATGGGAGTTGTTGGTCTCTGCTGTGTGTCTTTGGTGAGGGGGGAAGTCTTTGAGAGGAGACCCAGTTTTTACCATGGCTTGCAGTTGGTTTCTCTGTAATTTCAAAAAAAAAAAGGAAAAATGGAAATTGACTATGGAACTCAGTCCCCCGGAACATGTGACCCCATGACACTAGATAACCATCTGACCCTGGAAACGAACAAGGACACCTTTTGGGACACTTCAATCCAAAATATAGCAACCATGGAGCCTTTTACTAGGCCAAAAAGATTTATCAAAAGAAAATTCCAGCCTAGCCCTTCGCTAGCTTTATTTGAATCACTTTTTGGTTTAAAAGACAGTTGGACCAGATTTTTGACAATAGAAAGTGAAAACAAGATTTCAAATTTAAACTGGAAAATTATTTACTGACCAGACCCAACAGAAAACATGAATTTCGTCAAACGCAAACAAATAAATGGATAGTGGAAACCACTACTAAAGCCCAATCAGAAAACTACTCACAAATTACGAACATAGATAACACAAAAATAAAAGTCACCAAGCATAATAAACTTAATAGTATTTGTGGTACAATAATCTGCCAAATAATGATTGACGAACTAATAGATAAAAATATGTTAATGGACTCGCTCAAGAAAAGATATAAAAAACATTGAAGATTGTGACATCTATTGATATCCCAAGTAGGAAAAATTTCAAAAATCAATATACAAATAGCTAAATTGAAATTTGAAGGAAATGAACTCCCTTTAACTATTGAAAGTATTAGGGCAGACGAGAGAGAGAAGACCATATATCCCTAAACCACTACAGTGCAAATCGTGTAATAAATTTGGCCATTCAAATAAAAATTGTAGAGAAGCTCCAAGATGTGCATGTTGTGGATCATACAACCACACAACAAAATGGGACTGTGAAAACCCAATTTGCATAAATTGTGGTCAGAATCACCACTCAAGATCGAAGGAATGCGCATATTACCTATACAATACTGAACTAAAAATCTTACAAGAAAGGAGTGGAATGTCAATAAGAGAAGCGAAGATAGAACTAAAAGTAAGAGGTTTACAAGACCCAGCAAGGAAAAACACATATAAAGAGGTAGTAAATAAAGAAGCGCAAAACCAAATTCCTACAATATTGCACAGTATAAATCAAACTGAAAATACTCATAATATGGGAAAGGCCCAAAATTCAAGCTCGGAAGCTACAGAACATATAAGCAACACAAATTTATATAATATATTACCAACACCAGAAATGCAAGAAGACATGATGAATGTGGAGGACAAGCAAAATACAAGAGCTAAGTCAAAAGACAAAAAAAGACTACTTGAAACAACCCCACCCAAATCCAAGAAACAAATTAAACAATCAGTAAGACCCAAAATCTATATGGAAAAAAAATGAATACCGAGAAGACAAAGTCAACGAAAATTGCTTGCAAACTAAAAATGAAAAAAGAGAAACCCAAATAAAAGAAAAAGTTAAAACATCCAGATAAAATTGAAGAAAGTATTGAAATAGAACCCAAGATCAAAAGCCATTTAAATGCACCCTATAAAATAAAAAGAACACCTGAGACTCTTCAGCCAATAAAGAAAACAATAGCAGAAATACATCATCCACCAAAAGAAGAACAAAGTACAGCAAAATTATACAACTTCAATAAAATTCAAAGTTCAGGAAAAACAAATAAAGATATTAAAACAAAACCCAAAACCTTTTAAAATGTCTATTTTACAATGGAATATTAGAGGATACGTATCAAATAATGAAAACTTAAAATCACTAATTAGAGAATGTAATGCAAATATTATTTGCTTACAGGAAACTAAAATAGGTAACAATGTTCTCAATGCTGGCATAAATTATAATGTGTGGAAATCAACACCAATTTTAAATGACAACAGCCAAGGAGGAACTGCAATCATAACGCATTCTTCAATCAAATGCCAACCTGTTAGGATTAACTCAGTAATACAGGCATGTGCAGTAAAAGTATTCCTGGGAAAAAAAAAATAACAATATGCTCAATATACATGGAACCATCTTTAGAAAGTCGCTTAATAGATCATCTTGGAAATAATAGACCATTACAAGTGGAAGATTTAGAAAATCTAATAGAACAATTACCAAGACCTTACCTATTAGTAGGTGACTTCAACGCCAACATCCCATGTGGGGAAGTACATCATCTGACAGGAGAGGAAACACTGTCCTAGATTTTATAGATAACAAAAATTTGATTATTTTTTATAAATGATGGTTCTCCAACAAGATTGATGTTTTATCATAATACCTCATCTGCAATAGACATCACTTTATGTTCCCCAGAAATTGCCACAGATTTCAGTTGGAAAGTAATAATAATTTATTTGGGAGTGACCACTGGCCAATACAAATTGAGCTAAAAAATAATAATAATATAACATATATACCGAAGAGGAAAATGGAGGAAGCAAATTGGAATTTATATAAGAGAAAACGGTGATTAACAAAAAAATATCTGACTTTACAAACCACATAGATGCTTATGAACATCTAAAAACATAAAAACAATAGATGATAAAGCAAATTGAAAAACTATTCCAGTTACCTCAGGCAATCCGACTAGACCACTGGTACCCTGGTGGAATGAGGAATGTAAAGCAGCAAGGAAGATAACGAGGACATGCTTTAGAAGATATCTTGAGACATAAATGTGATGCCAATAAAATTGCATATTGAGAGCTAAAGCAAAGCAGAAAAGAATATTCAAGATAGCCAAAAGAAATTCATGGAAAAAATATATTAATAATATAAATTCTAAAACTCAAGACAAAGAAATCTGGAAGAAAATAAATAAACTGCAGGGTAGAATATCGGCCAGAACCATTACCTACATTAAAAGTAGAAAAAACAACTATATTTCAAACCCCAAACTAGTAGCAAATGAATGGGTAAATGCTTCGCCAAAACATCTAGTATCTCGAACTATACAAAAAAAATTCCAATTAAAAATAAAAAATTATGTCCCAATACCAATAAAATCTAATAATCAGGAAATCTATAATCTTCCTTTCACCATGGAAGAAAACTGGAAAATGTCCTGAAACTTGCAAGTCCAACAGCTCCAGGGGAAGACAACATTAGATATGAAATGATTTAAAAAATCTACCAGATAAAGAAAGCAAAACCTTCTTATTAGAAATTTTAAATGAATTATGGCACTCTCACAGCATACCTAAAACCTGGAAAGAATCTTTAATCATACCCAGGATTAAAACCAGGAAAAGACCCAGAGTCACCAAGCAGTATAGGCCAATAGCCTTACTAGTTGTCTAAGTAAGATATTTTGAAAAAATGGTGAATAACAGATTAATATGGGTATTAGAAAATAACAGCTATTATCAAACAGACAGTTTGGATTCAGGAAAAATAAAAGTACCATAGATCCCCTCTTAATGATTACAAGGGAGATACAAAATGCAATGGTTGGTAAAAAACAAACAATAGGAGTATTTTTTGATTTAGAGAAGGCATATGATACCACCTGGAGGGGAGGGATTTTAAAAAAATTGATTAGAATGGGGGAATAGGAGGCAATTTATATGAATATATTAGGGAATTCCTATCTGAAAGATATATAAAAGTCAAAGTGGGGGCAGAAATCTCTGAATCATTTATCAGGAGGAAGGAATTCCCCAAGGCAGTGTACTAAGCGTTGGCATTGTTTGCTATAGCAATAAATGAGATAATTGAAATGATCCCACCAGGAGTCCAAGGATCCCTTTTTGTAGATGACTTCGTCATATATAGTAGTGGTGAAAAAGCGCTAGACATAACCAACAGATTGCAAGCAGCCATAAATAGGATAAAAAAATGGGCCGATAACAAGGGTTTTAAATTTTCACCGCAAAAAACTAAAGCGGTCAGATTTACAAGATCAAGAAAACAGGAATTAATTCCTACTTTATTCATAAAAAAATGATATAATTGAATATGATGATGAGATAAAATTCCTTGGTGTAATACTTGATAAAAAACTTACATATAAGAACATATAGAACAACTGGCGATAAAAGTAAGAAAATCCTTAAATATAATAAAAGTAATTGCGCATAATGACTGGGGTGCTGATAGAACCTCTCTGATAAAAGTATATAAGGCTATTTGTCTAAGTAAACTTGATTATGCGTGTCAAGTATATGGTAGTGCTTCTAAAACCCTATTAAACAAAACTGGATGTCATACATAACATGGAGGGTATTAGACTATGCACTGGAGCCTACAGAACTTCCCACGTGGAAAGTCTGTATGTAGAAGCAGGAATAGATCCCCTGAAAGTACGAAGAGAAGAAATTGGATTAAATATATAGCTAAAATAAATAACCTTAATGATAATCCAAACACCAAATATATGAAGAACATGCAAAATAATTATGACAATAAACCAAGAGCCTCTAAACCACCCCCTTGGAAAATAGATTAAAACCTGTATAGAACATCTAAAATTAGGAACAAGTAGCATATAAAAAAATAACCACTCCGCAAAATACCTCCGTGGAGACATGCTAAAATAGAAATCTGTGAAAAAACATTTAATAAAAAGGTAACCGATGCACAATTAAAGAGTGAATTTCTGTCACACCAGGAAAAACATAACGGGACATTAGTATTTATACAGATTGGTTCCAAGTCGAAGGAGGGTGTAGGCTATGCTGTAGTAACAAAAAATATAAAAATAAGGGAAAAAATTCCCAAAATATGCTCCGATATTCACTGCAGAGATAAATGCTATATTAGAGGGCTATAAAACACACCTTTATGGTGGGGAAGCAAACGATACCTTTGTAATATACACTGGGCCTTCTTACAGTGCTTTAGAAGCGCTAAGACAAATACACAGTTTCTCATCCCGTAATTGAAGAAATAAGGGAGTGGATAGATATAATAGTAAAACGGAAATCTATAAATATAAAACTATGTTGGGTCCCTTCCCATGTGGGCATAAAGGGTAATGAGAGGTGGATAAAGAAGCCAAAAAGGCAGTAAAAAAGGAGTCTATCAAAAAAATACAAATACCTTACAATGACATTAAAACAACAATAAATGAATACTGTCAATCAAAATAATGGGAAAAAGAATGGCTAGAATTGAATCATAAATTAAAGCATATTAAACCATCTGTAAAACCTTGAATAGACAACAATGTCAAAGAAGGGAAGATTGTCATTATAAACAAGATTAACGAATAGGACACACATACTTAACACACAAATACTTGATGTTGCAAGGCGAGGAAAGACAGGCTCCTTACTGTGACCATTGTCGTACTCTGGTCACAGTCCGTCATCTGCTAATTGAATGTAATAAATTCGAAAGAAAGCGAAGATCCAACAACATATATAACATACCACTTGAAGAACTATTGGGAGAAAATGCCCCGCTTCAAAACATAGTAAATTACCTCAAAGAAATAAACCTGCTTTATATGATATAACACGTCTTATAGTATCATAGTTATACAGTAAGCGCTGAATGGCCTTTGCTGCCCCAGTGCTTGGTGTTACACCTAAAATTTATAAAACCAACCAAAGTAACTCGATACAGAACAATACATACCCCAAGAAGTCATTCTTGTCAATCTGTGAAGTTAATATACATAGTTTATGTTCGTAGCCATCGGTGAAGTAGCAAGTATGACTTTAGCCTGACCTCAGTAGTAGGGCTGTAAAAACAGGCCGTTATTATTCTTATTCTCTCTCTCTCTCTCTCTCTCATCCTATTTTATAGTGCGGGGTTCCGGGTTGCATCCTGCCTTCATAGGAGTCCATCACTTTTCTCACTATGTGAGCTGTTTCTAGGAGCACGCACTTCCGCACGAGTCCTGGAGCTACTTCGGTATCTAATTTTTCCAAGTTCCTTTTCAGGGATCTCGGGATCGTGCCTCCTAGTCTTCCTATGATTATGGGTACGAATTCCAGTGGCTTTTGATCCCATATCCTTATTTTTATTTTCAGGTCTTGATACTTATCGAATTTTTTCCTCTCATTCTTTCTCGTCTTATCAGTCAGGTGTCTGCTGCATTCCGGGAATGTTAAACAAGGTCTCTTGTGAATTATGACATGTTGCATTGCCTCAGAATAGCCATGCACGTGTGCATACTGTACATGTATATAGACATTCGTTCCTTGAAAATGTCTTAGTAAAGACGAAAGCGCTTTCGTCTTTACTAAGACATTCGTTCCTTGACAATGACTTAGTCAAGACGAAAGCGCGTGGATTTCTGCCTATCGTTTTCCTGTGGTATTCGCTTATTTAATGAAGTCACGTGCATCTACTGTGATTATTTAAGCATATACATATACATATAGTGTCAACGTTAACCACAGCGTTATTTTCTGTTTTTCCTGTCCGTTATTTTGCTAGAGCCAGTAACCTGGATATAGTTTTAATATTGGAATGTTAATCGTGATGACCTGGTAGCAGCAGTAATTATGTGTAGCTCGATATTCATCTTGGCCGGCGTCAGCTTTTGCCTGCATATGAAGGGCTGTTAAGTCCAGAGAGACTATACATATACCTGTCTGGCTGTTGTTGATACCTCTTGTTCTTGGTATTTAGACTTTTCATATTGGCCTGCGTCAGCTTTTGCCTGCATATGAAGGGCTATTAAGTCCAGAAAGACTATATACCTGTCTGGCTGTTGTTGATCTCTTGTTCTTGGTATTTAGACTATCATAGACCTCTTGTGTGTGTGGTTCCTATGACGCCATAAAACTGGTATACTCCTGTCTTGATTTGCAGTACGGGGAGAATTATGAATTGATTTATGATTTTTCAATACCATATTATTTAAATAGATGAGACAGTAGCGTAAAAAGCAAAGACCTTAAGGAGTAGGAAATGATGGAGGAAAAGGAGACATTTACTTTAGTTAGAGAGAGAGAGAGAGAGAGAGAGAGAGAGAGAGAGAGAGAGAGAGAGAGAGAGAGAGAGAGAGAGAAAAGCTTTTACGCCTCGACTGAAGACGGGAAGACCTTGCTTGTTCTTGAACAGTATCTTAAGGGAATTCCTGAACATATAAGAGCCTATTTGAGAGAGAGAGAGGTGAAGAAACTTGACAAAGCTGCTACACAGTGAAGATTACAATATAATCAGTAGTAAACGTAATTACAATGTCAAGTACCAGAGTCAACAACGCCCAGATTTTAAATCTTGTCCAAATAACAGGAACAAATTTAATGGGAAACCTACAAGTGATACTACCAAGAGTACACAAGGTAATACAACTCAGCAAACTAATGTGAAATCCTCATCCAGTTTTTCAAGACGGTTACAGAAACCTAATGTTGTCTGTTTCAAGTGTGGAAGAATAGGACACTACACTCAAGAGTGTTACCGGAATCAACAGCAGTTAAAGCCAGTTGGTCAAGTTGTGAAAGGTGACCAGGTGAAACAAACTACGAAGAGCAGTGTGGGAAAGAATCAGACTCCAGAGAAGAATGAGACTAAACAAGCTGAATGTTTAGTAACCAGTGGAAATGTTACCTCAAGCAGTGAGTGGCTTAGCAGTGTGGAGGCTTTTAAGCCATATATCTATGAGGGTATGTTGTCAACTCAAGAGGGAAATGTGCAGGTACCAGTCAAGATATTACGTGATACAGGGAGTAACCATAGTGTGGTAGTACGTGGTTCTCACCCTCAGTTGGAGAAGAGTCTCACAGGAGATTCAGTTATTTTGAAGGGTATAGGAGGAGATAGGAAGAGAGGAAGTAACTCCTATATGCCGCTTACACCTGTCATGTGAATTGGTGACAGGAAATGTTGATTTTGCTGTAAAGGACTCACTGGCTGTGGAAGGTGTACATGTTCTGTTGGGGAATGAAGCTGGTGGTGTGCCATTTATTCCTTGTCCTGTAGTGACAGACAAACCATTGAGGATTAGAGTAGGAGAAGAATAACCCCCACCTGTTTCCTAGTTGTGTAACTACCAGAAGTATGAAGAGGACTACGACTGCAAGTGAAGAAACAGAGGATTTACACACCCAAGAAGGATCAAGTGAAGGATCTTTGTGCTTAGAAGAATTGTTCCAGGGAAGTGAAGTTTCCCATAGTGCTGACCAAGAAGAGATTTCCCAAGAAGATGAAGAAGATGACGAAGAAGAACCTGATGTTCCTGAAGAGACTCCAAGTAGTCAAAGTGTTACTGAAGACAGTAGTGAAACTACAGTAGCTGAGTTAGCAGACTGAGTTAGCAGATATTGAGAATTCAACCCTAGAAGTTGGTCAAGTGACGAGAGAAGCTGATGGACTTGCAGAAGAAAGATGCATCGTTAACTGATTTGTTCTTCAGAGTTGTTGATTGAGAAGAGATGCAACAAACTCGTACCTGTTATTATCTGAAGGAAGGTTTGCTGATGAGGAAGTATAGACCTACAGATATACCAGGAGATGCTGTATGGGGTGAATACCATCAAATTTTGATTCCATATCCGTTGAGAAAGCAAGTGGTTGCAGTAGCTCATGAGTCTGGACATATGGGAATCAGGAAGACTGTGGAGAAGATTATGAAATATTTTTTCTGGCCTGGACTTCACAAAGATGTTAGCAGGTTTTGTCGTGAGTGTCATACCTGCCAGATAGCTGGAAAACCGAATGAAACCATCAAGAAAGCCCCCCTGCAGCCTATAGAAGTTAGAGGAGAACCCTTTAGCAAAGTGATTATAGACATGGTTGGACCACTGCCGAAGACAAAGAAAGGAAATGAGTATTTGTTAACATTAATGTGTCCTGTGACAAGATATCCAGAAGCAATCCCTGTTAAAAACATATCTGCCAAGATAGTTGCTGAAAAACTTGTGGAGTTTTTCTCAAAGTTTGATATACCAGAGGTAGTACAAAGTGACAGAGGAACAAACTTTACTTCAAAGTTATTCCAGGATGTGATGAATTTGTTAAGAGTGAAAGTATTGTTCTGAGTCAGGAAGAGAATGGGATGATGGTTTACCATTAATATTGTTTGAAGTTAGGAGTGCTTATCAAGAAAGTATGGGATGTTCACCTAACGAAATGATTTTTGGAAGAGAAGTTAGAGGACCATTGAAGATTCTTGCAGAAAATTGGGAAGAAAATCAAGAGGAAGCCAAGGAGAGTATGTGAAGAACTTAAGGAAAAGGTTGAAAGAGATTAGAAAATTCTCTTTAGAAAATTTGAAAGTGAGTCAAGAGAAAATGAAAAGGATATTTGATGCTAAGGCTAAGCTAAGAAGTTTTAGTGTTGGTCAACAAGTGTTAGTGTTCTTACATGTCAAGAGATTTCCCCTCACTAATAAATTTCAAGGTCCTTTCAAGATAATTCAGAAATTAAGTGATAGAAGTTATGTGATTAAAACACCAGAAAGAAGAAGACAAAGGAAGATACATGTGAACCTCTTGAAACCTTATTTCTCAGAAACTAAAACTGAAACTGTGTCAGTAACCCAAACAACTTTATCTACAGAAGAAGATGATGGCTACGAATTGGGAGCTGCAAGCAGGATGAATAATTCTTCAATTTTGGAAAATTTGGAGGATAAACTGAAACATCTGAGTGTTGAACAAGGTGAAGACTTAAGTGAAGTAATCAGAAGTTTTCCAGAAATTTTTTCAGATGTGCCTAGGCGTACTGATCTGATCAAGCATGAAATCAAGATTCAAGAAGATGGAAGACCTTTCAAGCAAAGAGCCTATCGCTTATCACTGTATCATCAAGATGTTTTGAAGAAAGAAGTTGGGTATTTGCTGCAACATGGATTAGCAGAACCCAGTTCAAGTCACTTCAGTTCTCCATGTGTGTTAGTGAAGAAACCAGATGGTTCATTTAGGATGTGTACTGATTATAGGAAGTTGAATTCTATCAGTGTGGCTGATAATCATCCTTTGCCTCTTATAGATCAGTTACTTGATAATATTGGGCAAGCCAAGTTTGTTTCCAAGATAGACCTGTTGAAAAGATATTATCAAATTCCCTTAGATGAGAATGCCAAGTTGCTGTTAGCTTTTATTACTCCTTTTGGACTGTATCAGTATACTGTTCTGCTGTTTGTTCTGATGAATGCACCGGCAACATTTCAACAAGTGATGGATCAACTGCTAGGATCAATAGAAGGAGTAGGTGTATACCTAGATGACATCGTGATTTACTCTACAACATGGGAAGAACATCTGAAGATTCCGAGGAAAGTTTTCAAAAAACTACAAGAAGCAGGATTAACAGTCAACCTAGAGAAGAGTGAGTTTGGAAAGGCAACTGTGCAGTATCTTGGGTTTGAAGTTGGGAAAGGCCTTCTTGCTCCAGTGAATGCTAATGTAGAAGGTATCTGTAAGGCTACCCCACCTACAACCAGGAAACAGCTACTGAGATTTTTAGGCATGGCTGGATTCTATCATCGTTTCTGCCCAAATTTCTCAGCCGTAGTAGGTCCCTTGACAGACTTAACTAGTCCCAAAGCTAAGTTTGTTTGGACTCCAGAATGTCAAGAATCCTTTAAGAAGTAAAAGCCATTTTAACTTCAAGACCAGTACTTCAAGCTCCAGACTTTGACAAGAAATTTGTGGTATTGGAGCTGTTCTACTTCAAGAAGACGAAAATAATATCTACCATCCTGTGTGCTTCATGTCTACAAAAAATTGAAAAAAACATCAGAAAGTAAATACCGACAATTGAGAAGGAAACTTTAGAAACCCTGCCCAATCACCCGCATTGAAAAAATTTGAAAGTATATGTGAATAGACCTAGGAATGAAGAAATTTTAGTATTGTCTGATCACAATCCACTATCATTTATCCAGAGAATGAAAAATCATAATCAAAGACTGACCAGGTGGTCTTTGTGCCTGCAACAGTATAACTTAAGAGTACAGCACATTATTGGCAAAAACAATGTAGTTGCTGATTATTTATCTCGTTGGGAATCGTTGGATTCAACACTGTGATAAAAAATCTTCTGGGGGGAGGTATATTATATATTGCATCTTTCAAAATGCATATTTCCCCTTTTTGATTGTATAAAATGTTATGTAGAATTTTGTGCAACATTTTTTCAGATTCCTAGATAGCTTAGAGATAGGATGTCTTAAATGTGTGTTCAGATTTCGCATTACATAATATGAAAAAAATATATATATAACGTAGAATGTACAAAGAGAGAGATTTTCTTTGTCCATTCGAAACTATGATTGTTTCCCTATTATGTCAGCACTGTGAGATTAGAGGAACTCCGAGATCTCAGTTTGCTTTCCTAATCTGTCAACACATTTGATAAGCGAGCTCGAACCTTCATTGTGTTTTGAGATTCTGTCATCACGTAAGATAAGGGGCTTCTGCTTCGGTCGATCGAGTCAAGTATGTGTTTTCTTTTTTTTTTTTTTTTAAACAGACTGGTCTTGTACGCGTATGTCTTTGATCAAAGCCACGTGTAGATTACACATTTTGTATGTAAAGTTGCGTAAGATTTGAAGCTTCTAGAAAGAATTGGGTCTGAAAACGTTGTCATCTCCCCTGTCCAGCTTCCGCAAGGGAGAAGTTTTTCATTAGATCTTAGATACTTGAGGCGTTCACATCTCTCTCTCTCTCTCTCTCTCTCTCTCTCCATCACATAGCACTTTTGATCTTAAAGGAACGTAACGATTTCGTACTTATTTGAATGGTCACTCGTAATATGTAAATTTCATATTTGATATTTCTTAGAGTTTATTTAGTGTCAAATAGTTTTTTTGTGGAATCTGACTGGTTTTGTGAAAGTGAATTTTTTTGAAGGAAGAAGTTGGTATACCAAGGTAAAGTATGTTATATATTGCAACTAATATCTAAAAACTAATAACTGATAGGAACAGTGGTTAACTAATAACTAATAACAGATGGTTACAAAGGTTTGGTAAAAACTAATGGTTACAATATTTTGAGTGAAAAGATTTACACTTTTACACATTGCAAATTTTTTTGTTTTGTGTTTGTTTCATTTTTGTGCATTTGTTCATTTTCTTGTTGAAGTGTGCCTTTTTATTTTGATACTGTCCACATTTTTCTGTATTTTCATTTGCATTCACAATTTAATTGACTTAGTTATTTTCATTGCTTAATCATTGCACATTTAATTAAATTTAACACTTGTGAATTAATTTGCATTTACTTAGAATTCTTTTCAAGTTTTATTATTGTTTAGCACTTGTGAATTAATTTCAAAATTTCAATTATTGCCTAACACTTTTGAATTTTGATTGAATTAATATTCTTGAATTTTGTGATAAATTAATTTTGATTTAATTTTACTTAATTGATTCAAGAATTAATTAAACTTTACTTTGTTTTCAAGTAACAGTAATTTTCCCTGATATAGTGAATTTCACTTATCAATTTTTGTATTTAAAATTTTTATAAGTGTTTTCTTTATTTTATACCAGTATATAATTATATTGATGTTAGGTAGAAACATGAGAGTGGTGATTAATCTGTTTTGTTTTCCTTCAATTTACTTGAAGTGACTTAGAACCAGGGAAGTACTTAGACTTTTGAAATCAGGGAAATACTTAGACTTTTAAAATTGTTGATGGAGTGATGCCCTTTGATTAATTTAATTACTTACAAGATTACCTCACACCTGTTTTGATGAACTTAGTCTGATTTTCTGCAATACTGTTAAGGGATTACTGTTGCCTTTAGAGTATTCAGTCATTTAATACCTGTGATGAGGGTTCAGGTGTCTGGCTTTTGTGAGGTATCAGTTAATGAATGGTAAGTGTAGTAACCAGATCTTTGGACACTTTCCCCCCAAGTGGTACCAGATACTTGGCACTTCGTCACAATATATATATATATATATATATATATATATATATATATATATATATATATATATATATATATTCATTTACATATACATATGACACTATAAAACAATGGCAGAAACTTAATTTCTTCAAATTTACTAACTGCCTGTTTTTCTTAAGCTATGTCTAATTACTAATGGATGGTTACCCTAATCAAATTTGAAACTGTAATCAAAACTGGAAAATTATTAAAATATTAAAATTCAAAGCAGTAACTTTCTGCAGCGGAGAGACTGACGGACGGACTGACGGAAAATTGAGATTTATGAGGTTACAAAAAAATATCAAATTTATGTAAACTAAGCGTAGAAAAATAAAAACCATTAAAAAGAATAAAAACTCGAAAACAAAAACATTAAGATACAAAACTGAGTATGACAGTTAAATAATATAACATAGGCCTATATAAAACAAAAGAACACCCACCCAAGACACGGACGCATGCATACACATACTTTCTCTCTCTCTCTCTCTGAGGAAGGCAGCAGAATCGCTGCCGAAAGCTATTTTGAATTTTAGCATCATTGATATTATTGTGGTTATAATTTTTTTCCATTTATTGCAGTAACTCACCACTGAGTTTATTGTTCTGCCTTATATTACATATTAGTATCGTCACTGATTTGATCACTATCACTAATACTACATATTGATTAGGCTATTGACGAATTTCAAATCACACCTTCGCCCTCCAACAGCTAGGCTAACACTGCTCGAGAGGGCAGTGCTCCCAGTCCCATCACCCTTACGTGCGAGCTGGCTACACTATCACCCTACTAGCAGAATAAGAACTGCTGAGCACTAGTAGTTCCTCATATTGTTTCAATTAATATATTTTTTTTTTTTTTCAAAAACAAGAGAATTGTAATAATTTATAAAGAATTATTGATAATCTATACTTAATTTCTCATATTCATGTATATATTCATAATTTTGTGCATATATATTATGAAATCTGTAGGGGGTGCTGCAGTTCCACAGTGCCTGCTGACGAACCGCCACTGCTAATATATATTTACATGTTACATATGTGACTTTGCTTTATAATATTGTTTCAATGTTTGTAATCCATAATCAATCCAAAGTCTATTATGAAAATATATTGGGGAAGCAATGGAAATCCACTGATCTCATGTTTCTAGGATCATTTATTTCGTACAGTTACAAATTACTCTCATGTAAAAATAAAGCTAAAAATAAAGCTCAAATTAACCCAAATTCACCCGAAATAGCTCCTTGGTTTACACTGGCGCATAGTACATTATGTGCACATTTCTCCATTAGCTGACCAGTTGTTAATTTCCTTTCATTATAGTCCTCCTCCAGTTTCATGACACGTCCTTGTAGTTCCTTGACCTGCTTTCTCTGACGTCTCTTTAATTTGCCCTCTTTGACAAGTTAATTCACCCAATTCGATATTTCCTTTGCCTCTAAATATATTAAAGATATAAGTGAATAAGCTGCGAGGTTACTTTTTTTGCTTTTTTGTCCAGCTTATGATGCCACCCCTCCACATCGTTGTTTATCCTAATACTGCGCCCAAACACTGGCCAACTCTCCGTCTTCCACACCTGACTCTGCAACAACGTTAGGTCAACATAATCCATAAACACTCTAACTGACCCAATGACATCCACCTTGCCTGAAAGTTCATCAAAAGTTTCCTTAATATTATTGCTATAATATAAAATTAGTTTTATGGGTCAGAATCACCCGAAACAAAGGTCCGAAACAGCCAATCAAATGTCCGAATTAGCCTAAACAATTGTCCAAATCAGCCTAGTAAATGGTCCGAATCAGCCAAGACTAAGGTCCGAATCTGATCGGAATCAGCCATGGTCCGAATAAGCCTGCATCCCAAATAACATAAGTGTAGCGGAGGTACGTCAGATTCTGTCAGTGGTGCTGTATTGCGCTATTGACTTGCTGTAGGTACGGCAGTTTTCTAATCATGCAGCAGTTGCCGTGCACTGTTGCTAAGAGCTATAGGTACGGCACTAGAAGATCAGCGACATTAGTAATAATAGTCGAACTGAATTGTTTCGCTGAACATGTTCAATTCAAAATGTCAAAGTGAAGCACCATACTGTCATCACCAAAGCACCAAAACATTTTGACATTAAATGAAAATAAAAAAATCACAATAATACTTAATCATACTTAGATTTTGACTATATACATGAAAAATAAAACTATCTGTGTACTTCATATCTTCTTTGAATCTCCTCTGAACCGTGTAATAATACATTAGTTTTCGCCGAAAAACAGATGCTTTCAGGTTTCAACGAGCTGAAAAAAGCAATAGACGTCTACGAAGAGTCAGACTTCCAGAAATTGTATGTCCGTTGGTCACGAACGATCTAATCGGCCCTGAAAAGAGCTCCAAAGAGGAGATTCAAAGAAGACTTGAAGTACACAGAAATTGTGCTCTCCTGTATTCATGGTAGTAAGGAAAACTACCAAAGTCGATCCTCTGGTAAACGGCCTAATCATCCAAATCACGTCTATATTAACAGAATGTTTCCCATATTGGACGCACTACTGACTGCTGCGCACTATCTTACTAGCTAAGCTTCAAATCTTCTTTGGATCTCCTCTTTGGAGCCCTTTTCAGGGCCGATTCAATCGTTCGTGACCTACGGATATACAATTTCTGGAAGTTTGACTCTTCGTAAACGTCAGTTGCCTTTTTCAGCTTGTTGGAACCTGAAAACATCAGTTTTTCAGCGAAAACTGATGTATTGTTACACGGTTCACGTTGCGAGGTTGTCATTTTCTTGCAGTCACGGATATGCCTTAGGCGTAAACAAGGGTTCGTGCATGCGCAATTCACAGCCGCACCAATATCCAGTTAGTTTTATTTTAGGGGAGACAACATGACCTATCAATTGTCCCCCCAAATCTTTTCTCCAAGTTTTATAGGTAGCTATATCATAGATGCTGGAAATGAGTAACAGTAAAAATTGAATAAAACCACTTTCATACCCACTCAGATGGAGCGTACTACTTGCTGAAGTGACTAAAATATGTTTAGCAACCAAAATGAACTAAAAAAAAAAAAAAAAAAAAAAAAAGCCTCTTTCAGACTTCAGTGTCTAAACGTAATAGATGTGTTCTTACTGGTCATAATTTTGTCGTACTTGGTGTTTTGATGAGGGCGTGGTGGGGGCGGGGCGGGGTGGGGGCGATATAATTATCATAAAGGATTAGTTTATCCAGATCTGTGAGCCTAATAAAGGCACTTTTCCGGCTGGTTTGTTACCTTATAAGTCGTAATCTGATTAATTTTTTTAAAATTTTGTTATCGAGTTGCTATTGATGAGTTCTTAAATTCTAGTTTATTTTTTTATATACAAAAAATTTTCATGTACCATGCAAGAACACACCTGTATCAAATCAATCTAATACCTTGAATCTAACAACAGTATAAAATTCCTTTCACCTAAGAGTTAGTGTGAACCAATTTACAGGCAGAGTACAGATTAAGGGGTTATATGAGTTCCTGGGTTATGAGAGTTACTGGGGCGGGTTAGGGTAGGTTATTCCCTCTCAGATGACCACTGTAGTAGAAATGCTAACTAATGATATGACTGCAGATGCCCTGACCCCTCATTCTGCATACTCTCCATCATGAGAGCCTGAGAAAAACAAAGGTTAAACTGGAGAATTAAAAATCCTGATAGCCGGGAAACGGTTAGTATAATCCTAGTCTTCAGGCCTGAACATACGAACCTAGTCCAAACCAGGATTACAGCCGAGGACAGATCAACTGCAGCACAATTTCAACAAACACAACATCCTAAGCTTAAACTGACACGAAAACAAAATTAATGACACAACTGAAGGAAAATATCCGTCCTCTGCAATGGAGGGGCGGGGGTTGTTCCCCCCCACATTTTTATTTTGGGGGAGAAAACATAGGCTAGCCTATCAATTATCTCCCTAAACTTTTCCTCCAAGTTTTATAGGAAGCGATATCACAGATGCTGGGAATGTTAAGTCCCATTTTTGAGACTAGGTGACGTCCCTGCGCCGGCATACTATTTACAGTTATTTTTATAGAACTACCTACTTAGCACTTGCCTGCTTTTAGGCTCAAACGGCCTACTTACTGAAGAGACTAGAATATGTTTACTTGTGAACGAACTGAAAAAAAAAAAAAAAAAAAAACAGGTCTAATTTTGGTAAACAAGGTACTGTTTGCTATGGAGGTTGTGGGGAAGGTTATGAAGGATTAGTTTATCCAGACCTCTGAGCCATTAATACCTAAAGGAGCTTTTCGGGCTGGTTTGCGATGGGAGAGGGGGGGAGGAGGATGGGGGCGGTATTGTTACCTTATAGGTCGTAATCTGATTAAATTTTCTGTTATCGGATCCGACAAAATACAAGCGTATGCTCATAAAAAAACTGTCGGAGCAACAACACGAAGTTCACTTTAGAAAGTTGGAAACCGGCTGTCGGGGGGTTACACAGCCACACCAAACACTTTATGAAAGAGTTCTTAAAAGCTATAAAGTGTGGTGCCTTTTAAGTTTCTTAATTTTTATAATTTAGTTTGGTTTTATTTTTTTTACAAAATACCTTTTTACTATAGTTTACCATAAAATAAAAATATTCACTTTCTTTGAAAATCCATAAAAACGAATCAAAGAAAACACTACGTTTTATGGTAAAAAAAATCCCTTGTTAAAAATAGCAGTCGATTCTGTTCGTTTTTTGTGTATATTCACAATGCTTCATGCAAAAGTTATTCGATTCACAGAAATTCGTGGTATTTCCAGGTGTTTTTATGCACAGCGTCTGAAGCTCAAAATGTGTATATTTACTTGACAGGAAAGGAGCTTCGTTTCCTAAACCCAAAGTTTTGATTAAATTCGTCAGCTAACATGTGGGCGGAGACATCTCACTTTCCTTGCAGACGACGCATTTAGCTTAATTTGTTGTTTTTATGCCTTTACGCATATTATTTTTATTTTTTTATTTTTTTGTTTTTTAGGGCTCGTGTACTAGCATCCATACCATGTGTGTAGGAAGCACTTAAATGTTGAAAATGGGTTTATATTTCTTACAATATATAGTACTATTATTTAGCAATACAGGCTGATGTAAGATATAGACATTTATTTTTTAAAACATCCACGCTTGATGTACATAAAAGTTCATTTATGCAGTGTAGATGATGGAAAGTGATGAGCAGGAAAAGCATGTATGGACAAGAAAAAACAGCAGGCTACTTGAAACTCCAAGTTGTGCAAGGTTGCCACCCTTTAGAAGTGAATAAATCTGAGAGCAAAAAGGAAGGAACACAAACGAAGTTATGAGATTAAGGTCAAGAGAATTTTTCTGAAAAAAGGAAGGTTGCTGTACAATTTTGACATATGCAACTAAAATAATACTACAGAAGTGTATGCAAGGGTAAAAATTGAGAAAAATCATGAAAATTCCTTTTCATATTTGACTTTAATAATTTCACCAACATTCCTTTACCCAATTTATCAATGCCTCACATATTTATTTTCCACATTGGTGATGTCTCAAAACAAAAAGGTGGTTTTTCAAAACATTGATCATAAAAAAATAGGATTGCTTTGTCTTTAAGCAATTCTTTAGCAAATTATAGCATACTTGTGGTTTTTGTCGTCATAATGTGCCTTTCTTAACCTACATTCCATAGGATTTGAATGTCTACCCCTTTGAGTTTTGCTCCCTTTACAGCCTAACCCAGTGTCAATCATTTTTCCCCGATTCTTTTATCATGCTTATTAATGGGATTCTGAATATTGTAACATTTGTTTGAGTTTACAAATGCAGCATTAACTATAAGGTCCCAAATGGGTTGGTACCATCTCGTCCTCTTTCTTTTGTAAGGATATGTTGAGGAAAGTTGAAACTTATCATCTAACCCCCCACCCCCCCACCCCTTATGCACATATTATATTCTACATGGCTGGTCAATTAGTCCCCCTTCTTTGACTGAATTTTCACGTCATAAAAAGAAAAGAAAACAAGATTTTCTGAGAAAAATCAAAAGAGCAAAGTCAATATAAAGTATTTAGCCATTAGCAAATTCAATATTGTGGTTTATTCTATTGAAAACAAAAATGTTTATTTACCAAAATCCCAAAGTCCTTCTCGTATATAGTAAAGAAAAAAAATTAGAAGTTAGGGAACCACACGTCAGCTGACGAATATAAACAAAACTTCGGGTTTAGGAATCGAAGTCATTTGACTGTTACTCATATTAATCAAAGTAAATATATATAATATATATATATTATATATATATATATATATATACTATATATATATATATATATATATATATATATATATATATATATACATACCTATATATATGTTTTTGAGCTTCAATTACGATGATATTCATGTAATTGTCATAGCATCCGTTCACATCATAAACATTTTCGCTAAAGAACTTTGGCTAGCAGCATATTACAATAAATTTATGAATAATATTGATGTATACAGCAAATTATGCATAATGCTATCGTAAAACATGGACATATATCACAATTTCATGTTTACACAACATAAAAATAAAAAAACTTAACAAAATAAGCTAATGACGGAGGAGAACGAAGTGGGCAGTATGGCGGAGTGAACTGCATCGTATCTAAGTCTACGCCCATAGTGGCTGTAGGGGAGGAGTGTGGCCGAAGCTCAGTGCACTTCGGGAATATGTGTCCGGGCAGCATATTCCCGAAGTGCATTGAAGTGCATTCTCCATCATTAGCTTATTTTGTTATATTTTTATTATTTTTATGTTGTGTAACATGAAAATTGGGATATATTAATTCATATTTTACGATAGCTATATGCATAATTTGCTATATAAATCAATATTATTCATAAATTTATTGTAATATGCTGCTAGTCAAAGTTCTTCAGCGAAAGTGTTTACGATATGAACGGATGCTATGTCAATTACACGAATATATACACATTTCATTGTAATTGAAGCTCAAAATGTGACAGTTAATGGTGTTTCCAGATATTATTATATATATATTTACTTGATTAATTTGAGTATTAGTCAAATGACTTCGTTTCCTAAACCCGAAGTTTTGTTTACATTCGTCAGCTGACGTGTGGCCTAACTTCTATTTTTCTTTTACTATATACGAGTAGGAATTTGGGAATTTGTAAATAAATTTTTGTTTTTCAATAGAGTAAACATCACATTTAGTGATAAACCACAATATTGAATTTACTAATGGGAAAAATACTTTATATTGTTTTGTTTTTATCAGTCAGCTGACTTTGCCCATTTGATTTTTCTCTTTAACTCTTGGTGTAGCCTAACCTTAGAAATTTTGTTTTTTCTTTTATAAGGACATATAACGTGAAAATTCAGTCAAAGAAGGGGACAAATTGACCAGCCATGCAAAATATAATATGTATAAGAGAGAGGCAAGTGGTTAGATAATAAGTTTCAACTTTGCTCCACATATCCTTACAAAAGAAAGATGAAGAGATGGTACCAATTTGGCACCTAATGGTTAATGCTGCATTTGTAGACTCAAACATATGTTACAATATTCAGAATCCCATTAATAAGCTTGATAAAAGAATCTGGGAAAAATGATTGACACTGAGTTAGGCTGTAAAGGGAGCAAAACTCAAATGGGGTAGATATTCAAATCCTATGGAATGTAGGTTAAGAAAGGCACAGTATGACGACAAAAACCACAAGCCCCAATATATTGTATGCTATATCTTGCTAAAAAATTGCTTAAAGAAAGATAATAGTTCGTGTAAGAAAAAGCAATCCTATTTTTATTATGATCAATATTTTGAAAAACCACCTCTTTGTTTTGAGACATCATAAATATCAAGTAGTATTATTTTAGTTGCATATGTCAAAAGGCTCAACCTTCCTTTTTCAGATAGTATGCTTCAGAAAAATTATCTACACTTCATGATGCATTGACCTTAATTTCAGTACTTAGTTTGTGTTCCTTCATTTTTGCTCTCAGATATATTCACTTCTAAAGGGTGGCAACCTTGCACAACTTGGAGATTCAAGTAGCCTGCTGTTTTTTCTAGTCCATAGATGCTTTTACTTTCCATCATCTACACTGCAGTACAATGTGCATAAATGAACTTTTATGTGCATCAAGCATGGACAGGTGGTTTTAAAAAATAAATGTCTATACTGTGAAAACTCTTACATCAGCCTCTATTGCTAATAGCTGCGAGATCTTACTTGCTGCCAAAGTATAGTAAATGACAAGTAATAAGTGCGAGAATACTAAACAAAATATATATTGTAAGAAAAATATATCCATTTTCAACATTATTATAATAAATGTCTGTATATATATAGCTGCCTACACACATGGCATGGATGATAGTAGGTGACACATACACGAGCCCTAAAAAATAAAAAAAACTATAATCTGAAGATCACAGAAATAATAAGTATAATCTGAAGATCACAGAAATAATAAGTGAGGCGTGCATATGCAGTTCTAGCAAATATAAAGGTAGTTTTCACAGTGGATTAAGAAATGGTGAAAAGAATAATTATCTTTCAGGAGACCAACTCTGGAGTATGCAGCAAATTTCCAGCGAATGTCTGGGAGAAGAATGAACGACATAGCGAGTGAGTAGTACGTAAAGCAACAGGTGGCAGCATGTAGAAGCCTAAAACAAAACTTATGAAGAGGTCAGTATGGCATAGCAAAATGCAAAATGCGTCGTCCGTCGTCTGCAAAGAAAGTGAGATGTTTCCGCCCACAGAAGTTAGGCTGACGAATTTAAACAAAACACCCTTCATATCAGGTATAATAATATCTGGAAACACCATTGACTGCAAGGAAAATGAGATGTCTCCGGCCACAGAAGTTAGGCCACACATCAGCTGACGAATTTAAACAAAACTTCGGGTTTAGGAAACGAAGCTCCTTTCCTATCTAATATCTGGAAACCCCATTAACTGTCACATTTTGAGCTTCAATTACGATGAAATCGTGGCAAAATTCTTTACTCATAAAGGTTTGTCACTAAGCGATTTTCAAACGCTGTGCATATAATATATTAAAACACCCAGAAATACCACGAATTTCTGTGAATCGAATAACTTTTGCATGAAGCATTGTGATTAACACAAATAATTGTAATACGCCATTACAACAAACACAATTGATATAAAATAGTTTACCATAAAACGTACTACTTTCTTTGATTCGTTTTTATGGATTTTTCAAAGAAAGCAAATATTTTTATTTTATGGTAAACTATAGTAAAAAGGTACTTTGTATTAAAAAAATAAAGCCAAACTAAATTATAGATTATGAAACTTGAAAGGCACCACACTTTATGGCCCTAGAAACGTGAGAGGAGTGGATTTCCATTATTTCCCCAATATATTTTCATAATAGACTTTGGAATGATTATGGGTAGAAATAAAAAAAAGTTGAAATACAGTTTAAAATATATATGATAAATATACAATGTTTAACTAGACAAAAGTTAGCAGAAATAGAAAGTGTTATAGACAATGATAATAAGATATGATGATAAGATATTTTGTTTAACTGAAACTCGTCAGAAACTAGACAAGTTAGCATTAAGTAAATAGAAAATATGAGGGAGATGAAAGACAAAAAAGGAGGAGGGTTAATGATGCTGTATAGAAACAGTGATAACACAGAGTTAAACAAGGTTGAGACCATTAGCAAAGATTTATTGTATGCCAAATGCAAAATATACAATAATACTATTCATATTTTGTTGTTATACTTATCAGTAGGACATACAGAGGAGGATAAAAATAGAGATAAAGCAATAAAATTAGAATGCAAAAACATTATTAAAAACATAAACGACCAAGAATCATGATTAATTTTAGGAGATTTTAATGGCCATATAGGTTTCTTAGGCCACCAGAACACAGACAGAAACGGGGAAATAATATTAGAATGGATGAATGAGCATAGGCTAATACTACTTAACGCAGAAGACAGATGCACTGGAGTCTACACATGGGAGAGGATGCAGATGAAAGTGTTAATAGATTTTGCTTTAGTCAATTGAGAACGTTATATAAAAAATTTGAGGAGATGGTAATTGATGAAGACAAAAATTAATTTGATATCTCAGACCATAACCTAATTACCATTAACTTAACATTCAAAGGACAGAACAAGAATCTCAACAAGGGTAAATGGGAGGAAGTAAAATACTTCAAAACAGATGAAGATAACCTAAATGACTTTATCAAAAAACTAGAAGAGATCCTAATAGAAAAAGACATTGACAGAATCACAGAAATGGACTTATCAATAAAAGAAGTAGCAGAAGACAAGCTAGTGAGAACATATAGGAGGAGATGCTAGTAGAGGAGAAGAAGAAGAGCTAAGCCCTGGTTCAGTGAAGAAATAAAATGAAAACGGTATCAAGGAAAGGAAGGAGCTGAAGTAGGAAGAAAAGGAATGAGAGAGATAATGTCGTAAAGGAAATCAGTATTGGACGAGAAAAAATATATGCAAAAGAAAACCGCAAAAAAAGTGCAGCTATTAATAAGAGAAGAGATAACAGTTTATGAAAAGAAAATAACAGAAGAAATAAGAAGAAACAAAAATAAAGAGCTCTGGGAAAATATTGGTAAGTTAAGAAATAAGCAAAGAGCAAAAAGAGAAACTATTCACATTAATGAACAGGGAAGCAAGTTAAATGAGGCTGAAACAAAGGATGAATTAGTGAATTATTGGAGAACCATATATAGCAAACACGAAAATAAAATAAAGGAAATCTGGAACGAAGAGAAAAGGATGGAATATGAAAATGAATTGGCAGAAGTAGATGATATCATAAGAATTGGAGACTATAGATTCCCAAAAGTACTAAGAGAACACATGGACCTATTGATGGAATGCAAAAGGAAGATAATTCCAATGCAGGAACCCCTGATAACCAAGGAAAAAGTCATAGCCTGTCTAAGTAAGCTCAAAGCTAAAAAAGCTGCAGGCCCAGATGGAATCAAACCAGAGCCTTACAAAGCATTAATGAAGAGCAAAACCTGTATAGAAGTATTAGTTAGATGTTACAACAAAGAGGTGGAAATCAAAGAAAAGCCTGAATCTTGGAAGAAATCGAGAACGAAAATGATAGAAAAGAACAGGAAACCAAGGGCTAAGGATTTAAGGCCTATAGCTTTATTAAATACATCATACAAAGTATTCATGATGCTGAAGAAGCACACCTCAGACTGAATGAACAAGATCACGAATGCCAAGCAGGATTCACAGGAGGGAGTAGGATTGAAGATAATATCCTTGCACTACAATATTGTGTAGAAGGGAGCTACAGGAATAGAAAACCATTTTAAATCCTTAGCCCTTGGATAGTAATAGCTATCGATTACAGTAAAGCCTTTGACTCAGTAAAACGAGAAAGTATGATCGAAGTCATGAAACTGTTCAAAATTCATCCAAAAATCATAGAGGCAGTAGCTAATATATATGAAGGGGATAGCACACTAATAGACCTAGGGGAGGGAGTTGAACAGGAAATGGGAATTACTAGTGGAATTAGGCAAGGTTGCACAGGTTCTACTTCACTTTTCAAACTGATGACGTATTTAATAATTAAGAAAATGGAGGAGGAAGGGACAGGATTTGAAAATGAATTAGTAAAGATAGGGACACTTTCCTTCGCTGACGATAGGTTAGTTTTAGCGTAATATAGAAGATGCAAGAATAAATATAAAGATTTTAATAGATACAGGAAATAAATGTGGGCTAGAAATAAAGAGAAAAGCAGCATCATTATTTTCAATATGAAGGATAAGCCAGAAGAGATAGAGAATATAAAAGTGAGGAAGAACATAACATATTTAGGAATAAAGATAAATGATTCTAGAAATCTGTTTAAGCTACAGAAAAAGGAAATGTTGGATAAAGCACAGAAGTTAGCCAACCTAACCTATTCCGTGATAGAAAAAAGCTGCAACAAAGTTCTAGTAGGTAAAACATTCTGGAAAAATATAGCTCTACCATCAGTCTTATATGGAAGCAATGTGGTTAATCTAACAGACACTGAAATAGAAAAATTACAAAGAATAGAGAATGGGGTGTATAGGAAAATATTAGGAGCATGTAGAAGTACAGTAGTAGCCACATTAAGGGGGAGATAGGAGCATCTTCCATGAAAAGTAGAATTATGAGTGGAAAGATAAGCTATGAACGGAAAGAGATACTGAAGAAAATAATTACAGATATGCAAGAAAAGGAAAGAAAATGGTGGAAAACAGTGGAAAATTACATGCATGAAGTTAAAATCAATTTAAGAAAATTGGAAGGAATGTCCAAAATAGAAATAAAGGACAAAGCCAGAATCTGGGACACAGCGAGGTGGAAAGAAGACTTGGAAAATAAAGTGACTGTGAATATATATGAAATGTGGAAAAGAGAAATAAAAGATGAAGAAATTTATGATAATTCTACTGGTTCAATACTTCTCTCAAAGCCAGAACCAACTCTCTTAATTTAAATATATGCAAAAAAGGCACCAGAATGAGACACCAGTTGTCCTTTTGCCATAATACAGTAGAAGACATATTTCATTTCCTTTTATATTGTTATACTTATAGAGAAGAACGTGTTAAAGCAATAGGGCTACAGCAACCCTTTGAAGAGAAGGAAAGTGACATAGTTGGAAAATTTCCATTTACAGGTAACAACGAAACAAGAAAAGAAACCATATACTTGATGTGGAAAAAAAGAGAGAGAAAAAAAGGAAAGAGCTCAGCAAATATACAAAAAGCAAAAAACTCAAGATGAAGAGGCGCCGTTGCAAAGGCATTGCCTCGCTCCATAACTACTACTACTACTGTAGCTAAATACTACATATTAGCAGTGGCGGGTCGTCAGCAGGCACTGTGGATTTTACAGTATATATGCACAAAATTATGAATATATACATGAATATGAGAAATTATGTATAAATTATCAATAATCCTTTAAAAATGATTACCATTCTCTTTTCTTTTGTAAAAAATAAATAAATAAATAAATAACTGAAACAATATGTGGAGCTGCTGGTGCTCAACAGTTCTTATTTTGCTAGTAGGGTGATAGTGTAGCCAGCTTGCACGTAAGGGTGATGGGAGCACTGCCCTCTCGAGCAGTGTTAGCCTAGCTGTTGGGGGGCGAGGGTGTGATTTGTAATTCGTCGATAGCCTAATCATTATGTAGTATTAGTGATAGTGATCAAATCAGTGACGATACTAATGATATGTAATGTAATGCAGAATAATCAACTCAGTGGTGAGTTACAATAAATGGGAAAAAATAACCACAATAATATCAATGATGCTAAAATTCAAAATAGCTTTCGTCAGCGATTCTGCTGCCTTCCTCAGAGAGAGAGAGAGAGAGAGAGAGAGAGAGAGACGAGAGAGAGAGAGAGAGAGAGAGAGAGAGAGAGAGAGTGTATGTGTGTGTATGCATGCGTCTGTGTTTTAGGTGGGTGTTCATTAGTCCTTTTGTTTTATATACGCCTATGTTAGTATTTTATTTTCGAGTTTTTATTTTTTTAATGGTTTAATGATTTTTATTTTGCTACGCTGAGTTTACATAGAATTAATATTTTTATGTAACCTCATCCTCAATTTTCCGTCAGTCCGTCCGCCAGTCTCTCCGCTGCCGAAAGTTACTGCTTTGAATTATAGTACTTTAATACTTTTTCAGTTTTGTTTACAGTTTCAAATTTGATTAGGGTAATCATCCATTAGTAATCAGTCATAGTCCAAGAAAAACAGAACTTAAAGAAATTAAGTTTTCGGCAGTTTAAAGTGCCATATATATATATATATATATATATATATACTATATATATTATAAATATATATATATATATATATATATATATATATATATAATGTGTGTGTGTGTGTGTGTGTGTGTGTGTACTATATAATGTGTGTGTATGCAGTCAATATCAAGGAATAGAAAAAATTATGCAACAGCACCCCTGTGAATGATAGCCAGAAGCCGTCACTGCATATCCGAATCGGCCAATCATATGAAGGTCCGAATAAGCCTGGATAAAGGTCCGAATGAGCCAAGATTCGAATAAGCCTGTTCCCCCATAACGGGAACAGGCTTACGGACCATTATCTGATTGGCCGATTCGGACCTAATATGAGAATATGAGGTTACATAAAAATATCAAATTTATGTAAACTAAGGGTTAGAGAAAAAATAATTAGAATAAAAACTCGAAAAAAAAAACATTAAGATACAAAACTGAGTATGACAGTTAAATAAAATAACATAGGCCTATATAAAACAAAAGGACTAAAGAACACCCACCTAAGACATGGGCGCATGCTTCACATACACACCCACACTCACTCTCTCTCTCTCTCTCTCTCTCTCTCTCCTCTCTCTCTCTCTCTCTCACCGAGGAAGGCAGCAGAATCGCTGCCGAAAGCTATTTTGAATTTTAGTATCATTGATATTATTGTTATAATTTTTTCCATTTATTGCAACTCACAACTGAGTTTATCATTGTGCATTACATTTCATATTAGTATCGTCACTAATTTGATCACTATCACTAATACTACATATTGATTAGGCTACTGACGATTTTCAAATCACACCTGTCTGTTTATTTTATGTTCTGTGTGATTGATGCTTTTCAAATTTTGGTATTTTCCACATTTTTCTGTATTTTCATTTGCCTTCATAATTTATTTGACTTAGTTATTTTCATTGCTTAATCATTGCACATTTAATTAAATTTAACACTTGTGAATTAATTTGCATTTACTTAGAATTCTTTTCAAGTTTTATTGTTGTTTAGCACTTGTGAATTAATTTCCAAATTTCAATTATTGCCTAACACTTGAATTTTGATTGAATTAATTTTCTTGAATTTTGTGATAAATTAATTTTGAATTAATTTTACTTAATTGATTCAAGAATTAATTAAACTTTACTTTGTTTTCAAATAACAGTAATTTTCCCTGATATTGTGAATTTCACTTATAAATTTTGAGTTTAATAATAAATTTTTGTATTTAAAATTTTTATAAGTGTTTTCATTTCTAACCAGTATATTTGCATTTAATTATGATTATATTGATGTTAGGTAGAAACATAGAGTAGTAATTGATCTGTTTTCCTTCAATTAACTTTATGTGACTTAGAACCAGGGAAGTACTTAGACTTCTGAAATCAGGGAAATACTAAGACTTTTAAAGTTGTTGATGGAGTGATGCCCTTTGATTAATGGTATTACTTACAAGATTACCTCACACTTGTTCTGATAAACTTAGTCTGATTTTCTGCAATGCTGGTAAGTTGTTAAGGGATCACTGTTGCCTTTAGAGTATTCAGTCGTTTAGTACCTGTGATGAGGATTCAGGTGTCTGGCTGTTGTGAGGTAACAATAAATGAATGGTAAGTGTTAATTTGAGCTCTATTTTTAGCTTTATTTTTACATGAGAGTAATTTTAACTGTACGAAATAAATGGTCCTAGAAACATGAGAGGAGTGGATTCCATTATTTCCCCAATACATTTTCATAATAGACTTTGGATTGATTATGGATTACAAACATTGAAACAATATTATAAAACAATGTCACATATGTAACATATTTAAATACATATTAGTAGTGGCGGCTCATCAGTTGGCACTGTGGAACTGCAGCACCCCCTATAGATTTCATAATTGCTATAATATAAAATTATTTGTATGGGTCCTAATCACCCAAGACAAAGATCCAAAAGAGCCGTTCAAATGGTCCGAATTAGCCTAAACAATTGTCTGAATTAGCCTAGTAAATGGTCCGAATCTGATCCGAATCAGCCGTGGTCCGAATAAGCCTGCATCCCAAATACCTATGTGTAGTGGGGGTACGTCAGATTCTGTCAGTGGTGCCGTATTGACCTACTGACTTGCTGTTAGGTACGGTAGTTTGCTAATCATGCAACAGTTGCCGTGCACTGTTTTGCTAAGAGGTACGGCACTAGAAGATCAGTGACAGTAGTAATAATTCAAAATGTCAAAGTGAAGCACCATACTGTCATCACCAAAGCACCAAAAGATTTTGACAGTAAATGAAAATATGAAAAATCACAATAATCAGACTTACATTTTGACTATATACATGGAAAATAAAACTAACTAATCTATCTGTGTACTTCATATCTTCTTTGAATCTCCTCTGAACCGTGTAAAATACATCAGTTTTCGCCGAAAAACAGGTTTTCAGGTTTCAACGAGCTGAAAAAAGGGAAGAGTCAAACTTCCAGAAATTGCATATCCGTAGGTCACGAACGATCGAATCGGCCCTGAAAAGAAAAACTACCAAAGTCGATCCTCTGGTAAACGGCCTAATCAATCATAAGTAATCATCCAAATCATGTCTATATTAACAGCCTGTTTCCCATATTGGACGCACTACTGACTGCTGTGCACTACCTTACTAGCTAAGTTTCAAATCTTTGAATCTCCTCTTCGGAGTCCTTTTCAGGGACGATTCGATCGTTCGTGACCTACGGATATACAATTTTTGGAAGTTTGACTCTTCGTAAACGTCAATGGCCTTTTTCAGCTTGTTGGAACCAGAAAACATGTTTTTTAGCGAAAACCGATGTATTATTACACGGTTACGTTGCTAGGTCGTCATTTTCTTGCTGTTACTGACTACCCTAGCGTAAACAAGGGTTCGCGCATGCGCAATTCACAGCCGTAACAATATCTATCGCAATCAGGGATACGGTTGCCGTACCAATATCCAGTTCGTTTTATTTTAGGGGAGACAACATGACCTATCAATTGTCCCCCCAAAACTTTTCCTCCAAGTTTTATAGGAAATGAGTAACGGTAAAAATTGAATAAAATCGCTTTTATAGTTTATCATAATAGACCTACCTACTCAAACGGAGCGTGACTAAAATATGTTTAGCAACCAAAATGAACTTAAAAAAAAAAGCCTCTTTCAGACTTCAGTGTTAGGTCTAACGTAACAGAGGTGTTTACTGGTCATAATTTTGCCGTACTGTTTGTGATGGCGGTTGTGGGAGGGGTACGTTATTATTATTATAAAGGATTAGTTTATCCAGATCTGTGAGCCTAAAAAAGGCCCTTTTCGGGCTGGTTAACCTGGGGAAGGGGGCGAATGGGGGCGGTATTGTTTGTTACATTACAAGTCGTAATCTGATTAATTTTTGTTATTGAGTTGCTATTAACGATTTCTTAAAATCTATAGTTTTATTTTTATATATACAAAAAACATTTTTTATTATGGCTTACCATAAAATAAAAATATTCATTTTCTTTGAAAACCTGTAAAAACGAATCAAAGAAAATACTACATTCATGGTAAACTCGTTAAAACGAACAGTATACTTCCGGTCAATTCTGTTCGTTGTATTGGCGTATTTTCTAGTACAATTAACAAAATTATATTTGTGCTATTCATCATATTCATCATGCAAGAACTGAAATACACACACCTGTACCAAATTAATCTAATACCTTGAATCTAACAATAAACTATTTGTCCCGCAGCCCGGACCATTGAGATACAACGAACGAGATACCGACTGTAACCCTTACTGGTATTTAAGAGTAGACTTGCAAACTATGAAACTGCCCGTCTGCCGAAAATATATAGAATGACCAGTGACAGACATTTTGGAGGGTGGGTTCCCCCTGACAGACGCACGAAAAGAAAAGGAGATTACCGAGTAAAATTTTACACTACAATAACACTGAATACTGTGGTGGCAATGACAGACATTTTAGTGGGTGGTTACCCCCTGACAGACGCTCCAGAACGAGTGGGGAGGGGGAGGGGGAGACAGGATCTGCATTCAACATTGGAGATACCAAGTAAAATTTGTACTACAACAGCACTGCACATCCTAGAATGCTGTGATGGTAATACCAGACATTTTAGTGGGTAGTGACAGTCACCCCACAACGAGTGGGGAGGGGAGGGGGAAGGGGAGACAGGACCTGCATCCAACATTGGAAATACCAGCTAAAATTTGTACTACAATACCACTTCATATCCTAGAATGCTGTGATGGTAATGACAGAGTTTTGTTGGTGGTTTCCTCCTGACAGGCACACCCTAACAGGTGGGCAGGGGGAAGAGCAAGCCCTGATAATTAATGTCTAGACTACTCTTGACCCGTAGGCTACTCTTGACCCGTATTATAAATTATCGTGATATATTTAATAAATATTTTTATCCTTTCTATATCCATTGTATTTATCTAACACAAAAATTATTTATTTGTTTCATATAAATAACACTCATCTGTAGGCCCATAATAATTCAGTCATATTTTTTTTTTTGTCAAACAAGCAACTGACTTCAATTATAGTACTCGCTTTAGCTTTGTTTACGAGATGAAAATTAATGTAGCGGTGGCTGGAAATATAAAAAAAAAAAAAAAGTCTTAAAGTCGTAGAAAAAAATAACATATAAGTTCTTATCATTATTAGAGTTATTGCTGTAAAATGTCTATGTAAGTACATAACATTTGTTAAATAGAGTAACACGCACCCATTAAATAGATAGTAATACATATGTAATATATACGCTATAGTCAGGGTACAGATCATAATAATTGCGCTATAGCCTACTCGGTTTGTTTTATCGAAGCAGGACTGCTACCTTTTGGTTTCAACTGACTTTCATACTTATGAAATCATGGATACATTTTTGTATTATCAGTTTTATGAATGAATATTGTTGTTACTATAGCCGATTTTTTTTCGGCTGGTGTAAAATTCGTCATATATAATACACCTGGCTGAGGAAGGACACAGAGGATCTCTGTTTTTCAAACAATCTCTCCACACACCAAGTTATTTTGAACATTTCCATTCTCTTAAGAAGATTTTGAATAAATATAAGAGCAAACTAGACCAAAAAAATAATCACCTAGCATTAATGTAAAGAAAAGAGAAATGAAAAATTAGTGTGATTGTCAATTTTTTTCTATCGTTAATGTTTAATGAGTAAGTGTTTAGCGAATTGATGGGGTTTAGTGAGTAAGTGAATGTTTGAGTAAGTTTTTTTTATGAATGTTTAGGGTTTAGTGACTGTTTAATGTGTCAGCATTCAGTGAATGTTTACTTAGTCTTTAGGGTTTAGTGAATGTTTTGTGAATGTTATTGAATGTTTATTGTAAGTATTCAGCGAATGTTTTGTCTTTAGGGTTTTAGTGAATATTTTGTGAATGTTAAGTGAGCAGTGAGCGTTTAGTGAATGTCTTGTGACTGGTAGTGTTTAGTGAATATTTAGTGTGTAGTGTTATGAGTTTTTAATGAGTGGATGATCATTCACTGTTTAGTATTTAATAAGTATTTAGGGTTTGGTAAGCATTTAGTATTTAATGAGTGCTTAGGGTTTAGTGAGTGTTTAGTGTTTAATTAATGTTTAGGATTAAGTGAGTGTTTAGTGAATGTTTACCGAGTGTTTGGGGTATAATGAGTATTTAGTGAATTTAGTGTTTTAAGTGTTTAGTGAGCATTTAGTGTATAGTGAGTGCTTAGTGAATGTTGGGTATTCAGAGTGTTTTGTGTTCTTGAGTGTGAGTGTATGTTAAGTGAGTGTGTGAGTGTTTGTTAAATGTGTGTGTGTATATACTGAATGTATGCAAGTGCTTACTGAGTAAGCACATTGTGAGTGTTAGTATTTAGTGATTGTACTACATTACTGTTTAGTTAGTGCTTCGCTACTGTATGCAAAGAAAGTCCTGTATTTACACAGGAACCATTTATGTTTGACACTGCTTAGATCCAAGAGCAGATGCTTAGGCCTTGACGACAATGGTTGGAGTGCTTAGGTAATTTTTATCTGTGAAATTGGGTCGAATAATAATAATAATAATAATAATATAATAATAATAATAATAATAATAATAATAATAATAATAATACCGCAGTGGTATCATCAGCCGGGACCTGAGGGAAGCAGCGAAGCAGTTATCCAGACTGAGGAATACCGCCGGAAGATTGTAGAAATCCTGGCGGACTCCACGAAATTCCGCAGAATCACCAAGAACCCCGTCGACAACATCAAGCTAGAGGCCAACCGGATTATTGAGACGGTCAACGCCGCCTCGAACGCCCTGCATTTGCCACCCATAACGGGTGACCATGACTTAGGCTACATCTATGGGAATGTTAAGCCCCACCCATAACAAGGGAACCCCCTTCGCCCCATAATCAGCCAGATCCCTGCCCTACGTACCTGTGGCTAAGAAACTCAACTCATCTTAACCCTGTACGTCCCAGATAGGCACAGCTTGAAGTCGTCGGCCGAGTTCCTGGACTCCCTACGAGCAACGCCCACAGGAGGATGCATCGCTTCCATGGATGTAGAGTCCCTGTTTACCAACGTCCCCGTTGACGAGACCATACAAATGATCTTGGTCAGAGTTTACAGGGACCCAAACACTCCATCCTTAAACATTCCAGAACATGCCCTTCGAGCCCTGCTGGAAATCTGCACTAAGAAGGCCCCTTTTGCTGATCACCGCAACTATATGTTCACCCAGATCGACTGCGTGGCGATGGGATCACCCCTTGGGGACCTTTTCGCCAATTTCTATATGGGTACCGTCGAAGAGAGGGTCTTCCAGATTTCCAGGAAACCGAGGATGTACGTGCGTTACATTGATGATACCTTCATCTGCGCCGACTCCCAGGATGAGATAGAGCAGCTGCGACGTGCATTCCACGACCACAGCTGCCTTACGTTCACGGTTGAACATTGCCGAGACCGCCGCCTCCCCTTCCTTGACGTCCTTGTCGAACAGCGATATTCCGAATTCAGCACGAGGGTGTACATGAAGCCGACGAACCTGGGAATGTGCATGAACGGTGAGAGCGAGTGCCCTGACAGGTGTAAGCGCTCCACCATCAGCGCCTTCGTCAGGAGGGCCCTCTCACACTGCTCCTCCTGAAATGACACATACAGTGATTTGGAGCGCGCCGCCCACGTCCTCGTCGACAACGGACACACCAATCGTGCTGTTGAGAGTCAATAAGGAAAAGTATGGAAGCCTGGTACCACCAGGAACCCCGCCCGACGTTGCAGAGCCCATAAAGCTTTTCTACAAGGGGCACTTCCACCGGAGGTACAAGGAGGACGAACAAGCCCTCAAAAAGATCATCGAGGAAAACGTCAGCCCCGCCGACCCAGACAGAAATGTTAAGATAATTATATATTATAAAATGAAGAAGACGAGCAGCCTGGTGAAGAGAAACAATCCTTTGGCGCCCCTGCAGGATCCCTTGAAGAAGTAGTGTGTGGTCTACCGTTACACATGCCCCGCCCGAGGATGCCTCGGCAAATACGTCAGTATGACCTCCATGCGTTTCTCCAAGCGAATCTCCTGCCACGCCCAAGAAAGAGCCATATTCAACCATGCCAGGACTGCTCATAACAAACGGATAAAAAGAAATGATATTATCCCTAATATCGAAATAATAGATCAGAAAACGGATCCTCTTCGTCTGCGCTTCCCAGAATCCCTCCATATAGGTAAGGAGAAACCAAATTTTAACATTACTCAAGAAACGTTTCTCCTTCCCACCGCCGCCCGGAGAGCAGCGAACGACCTCCCGACGATGCCAGATAATCAGGAGCCCCTACAGGATGATAGGATTCCTGCTACAGACGGAATTCCTGACGCTCATCCCCAGGCACACTACTGTGGCGCTCGCTTGAGAGAATCCCCGAGACCTTCGAGCCGAGATCCACGGCTTCGCCCAAGACTGGCCCGACCAATGAGAATGCAACTCTAGGTCCAAGCCGCTATAAATACCGTTCCGCAAACTTTCTTGCTAGTCTCTTCAACCAACTCGTCCGAAGATAACCTACGAGAAGGTCGAAACGTCACGTGATACCAGCTATATCAGCACCAATACCAGACCTTAAACCAAAGACGACCCTGGCCCGAACTGAACTACGCCTACGGAATAATACCAGTATTGACGATGACCCCTGCTTGACCTGGACCTGATATCCTGTTCTAATAAAAGATTCCTTCAGCATTTACAGTTTTTGAAAATTCCCAATATGAATATTGGCCAGTTACTCAGAAACATCACTGAGCCTGAGAAGCGAATTGTAAGGAAAATAGAAAAAACAATATATAAAATCAACTCGCTTAATTCTGCCATACTTTTTAACAGAATAATAATAATAAAGGTTAAAAAAGTAATAGTAATATAATATAGTACTAAGAGCTGGACCGAGACCTTTCAATATGGCCTTCCGAAGTCACTCTCGGCAGGGAGATTGCTACTCCAGTGATTGACGCCCTATGCCTTGCACACAGCTGACATATTTGCACATTCGGTTGTCCGATTTTTATGACCGTGTTGGAGGCACACTATAAATCATATTAGCAATGGTAAATACACTGAACAGACATGAGGATATATGATGTTAGTGCCTGTCTGCTGGATATAATGAACAATTGAAGTAAAAATATTACCAGGGAGAAAATTAGCCGGATAATGGTCGTCAAAGCCAGCATCGATAGGATGTATTGAAGCACATTACATGGGCTGCCTGTGGTGCGTGCCGGCGAGAAGTTAAGAGACAAACACACTCAGCTGGCTTTAAACATCAAACTGCGTAAGTATAATTTTTATTTGAGTTTAAATTTTCTTCCTTGAATATATATGGTACCTCATACTTGGTGATAGCGTACAGATCAATTTGAGTGAGGCAGCCGTATATATATATATGTGTATATATTATATATATATATCATATATATAGATTATATATATATATATATATATATATATATTTATATTTATTTATATATATTCAAAAATGGCTCAGCACACATACTTGACGCTGTTGTCACTTGTGACCCCCCTCCCCCCCATTCAGATAAAATACTACTTTGTGTGAAGTAAACAACTCCACAACCAAAGGATAGTGCTAATATTATGTATATATATATATATATATATAGATATATAATATATATATATATATATATATATATATATATATATAGTTTGTGTGTGTGTGAAACTATAGAAAGTAGACCAAGCCTAGTAAGTCTCAAACATATTCTTTTATATAGATGATGGAATTATTGAAGTGAAATATTTCATACTCCAATATGAATTTAAAATAATAACTCCGGCAGTAATTCTTATCCTGAAACATCACAATATTTCTTGAATTTTTTGCCTTTTACATTTTATCAGGCTCACGATTTTCAGATAATTACCATATTTCTAATATTAATATTGCCTATGATAGATTTTGAATAATTTTAATGTGTCCCATCTCACCCTTCCAATCGTAGGTTATGTCTGTGAAGGGGTAACAACTCACTAAAATGTCTGGCATTACCCTCACAGCATTCTAGGATATGAAGTGCTATTGTAGTACAAATTGTACTTGCTATCTCCGATGTTGGATGCAGATCCTGTCTTCCCCTCCCCCTCCCCACTCGTTGTGGGGTATCTGTCAGGGGGTTAACCACCCACTAAAATGTCTGTCATTACCACTGCAGTACTCTAGGATGTGCAGTACTATTGTAGTACAAATTTTACTTGGTATCTCTGATGTTGGATGCAGATCCTGTCTCCCCCTCCCCTACCCCTCCCCCCAGTCTGTCAGGGGGTGTCTACCTACTAAAATGTCTGTCATTACCACCACAGCATTCTAGAATGTGCAGTACTATTGTAGTAAAAATTTTACTTGGTATCTCCAATGTTGGATGCAGATCCTGTCTCCCCCTCCCCACTCGTTGTGGGGCGTCTGTCAGGGGGTAACCACCCACTAAAATGTTTCATTACCACCACAATATTCTAGGATGTGCAGTGCTATTGTAGTGTAAATTTTACTCGGTATCTCCTAAATTGGATCTAGATCCAACTAACCCCCCCTTTTCAATGCGTCTGTCAGGGGGAACCCACCCTCCAAAATGTCTGTCACTGGTCATTCTATAATCAGTAGAGTCTGCAGATATATTCATCTGGTATCTCATATATTGGATCTAGACTCAAAATTTAACAAGCAATTAGTGGTGCTTGTTAAGTAAGCCACCTATATATTTTCGGCAGACCGGCAGTTTCACAGTTTACAAGTCTACTCTTAAATACCAGTAAGGGTTACAGTCGGTATCTCGTTCGTTGTATCTCAATGGTCCGGGCTGCCGCTCTATATGGTATAAAATTCATTTCCCCTAAGAGTTAGTGTGAACCAATTTACAGGCAGAGTACAGATTGAGGTGTTATGAGAGTTCCTTGGGCGGGTTAGGGTAGGTTATTCCCTCTCAAATGACCACTATAGTAGAAATGTATATGACTGCAGATGCCCTAACAGCATGAGAGCCTGAGAAAAACTAAGCTAAGATTCTATGCTTAAACTGACATGGAAACAAAATTAATGACACAACTGAAGGAAAAAATCCACCGCTACGTACTAACACGTAGGGATGGGCGTCATCTGCAATGAAGGGGCGGGTGTTGTTCCCCCCACCCCCACCTTTTTTATTATGGGGGAGATAACATAGGCTAGCCTATCAAATGTCTCCAAAAACTTTCTTCCAAGTTTTATAGGAAGCGATATCACAGATGCTGGGAATGTTAAGTCCCATTTTAGAGACTAGGTGACGTCCCTGAGCCGGCATACTATTTACAGTTATTTTTATAGACCTACCTACTTAGCACTTGTCTGCTTTTAGGCTCAAACGGCCTACTTGCTGAAGAGACTAGAATATGTTTACTTGTGAACGAACTGCAACCAAATACAAAATTAGCTGAAAAAAAAAAAAGCTGTGGACATGGAACCGACTTCAGTGTTAGGTCTAAGTAATAGGGGTGTTTACTGGTCATAATTTTGACGTACTAGGTAGCCTACTGTTTGCTTTGGAGGTTGTGGGGGAGGTTGTTGTTGTTATTATTATTATTATTATTATTATTATTATTATTATTATTTATTTATTTTTTTTTTTTTTGCTCTATCACAGTCCTCCAATTCGACTGGGTGGTATTTATAGTGTGGGGTTCCGGGTTGCATCCTGCCTCCTTAGGAGTCCATCACTTTTCTTACTATGTGTGCCGTTTCTAGGATCACACTCTTCTGCATGAGTCCTGGAGCTACTTCAGCCTCTTGTTTTTCTAGATTCCTTTTCATCTCCATATTTCCTTATTTTCTTCTCTTGTCCATTTCTTCCTTTTTGCCTCTGTAGCTCCAATCTCAGGCTGTTGATTGCTGTCGTTGTGGTGATCAGTTGCTGGATGACGACCTCCAAGTACCTGACCGTCTTCCCCTACAATTGGGTTGAATACCTGGTTGCCGGACGAGGCTCCTCTGTTGCCAGAGGTTCCATTTACGTCGTTGTTGTTTATTCCTTCATTTCTTTCCATCATTGCTGAGTTTTGCTATCTAACCCATAGCTGGACCCTACCCCATCAGGGATAGGTACTCATTTACAGCTGAGTAGACTGAGGAAATTATGGTAAAGATCCTTTCCCAAGGAATCAACACCGAGGAGAGCAGTCACCCATCCAACGACTGACCAGCCCCAATGTTGCTTAACTTGACTTAAGTCTATTGACGACCTAACCAACTCCTCCACGGCGCCACATTATTATTATTATTATTATTATTATTATTATTATTATTATTATTATTATTATTATTATTATTATTATTATTATTATTATTATTATTATTATTATAAAGGATTAGTTTATCCAGACCTCTGAGCCTAATACCTAAAGGAGGTTTTCGGGCTGGTTTGCGATGGCGGGGTGGGGAGGGGGATGGGGGCGGTATTGTTACCTTATAGGTCGTAATCTGATTAAATTTTGTTATAGGATCCGACAAAATACAAGCGTATGCTCATAAAAAACTGTCGGAGCAACAGCAAGAAGTTCACTTTAGAAAGTTGGAAACCGGCTGTCGGTTACACAGCCACACCAAACACTTTATGAAAGTCTTCTTAAAAGCTATAAAGTATGGTGCCTTTCAAGTTTCTTAATTTATGATTTAGTTTAGTTTTATTTTTTATACAAAGTACCTTTTTACAATAGTTTACCATAGAATAAAAATATTCGCTTTCTTTGAAAATCCATTAAAACGAGTCAAAGAAATCACTACGTTTTATGGTAAACCATTTTATGTCAATTCTGTTCGTTTTAATGGCGAGTGTGGTGCCTTTCAAGTCTCTTATTTTATAATTTAGTTTAGTTTTATTTTTTCTAATACAAAGTACCTTTTTACTATAGTTTACCATTAAACAAAAATATTTGCTTTCTTTGAAAATCCATAAAAACGAATCAAAGAAAGTACTAAATTTTATGGTGAACCATTTTATGTCAATTCTGTTCGTTGTAATGGCGTATTACAATTATTTGTGTTATCCATAATGCTTCATGCAAAAGTTATTCGATTCACAGAAATTCGTGGTATTTCTAGGTGTTTTAATACATTACACTGCATATGCACAGCGTTCGAAAATCGCTTAGTGATAAACTTTTATGAGTAAAGAATTTTGCCACGATTTCATCGTAATTGAAGTTCAAAATGTGACAGTTAATGGTGTTTCCAGATATTATTTACTTGATAGGAAAGGAGCTTCGTTTCCTAAACCCGAAGTTTTGTTTAAATTCGTCAGGTGACGTGTGGCCTAACTTCTGTGGCCGGAGACATCTCACTTTCCTTGCAGACGACGGACGACGCATTTTGCTACTGACCTCTTCATTCTTCTCACAGTCATTAGCTTATTTTGTTGTTTTTATTATTTTTATTCATGTTAGGCTTCTACATGCTGCCATCTGTTGCCTTTACGTATTACTCACTCGTCTGTTGCCTTTACGTATTACTCTCCCAGACATTCGCTGGAAATTTGCTGCATACTCCAGAGTTGGTCTCCTGAAAGATATTATTCTTTTCAACATTTTTTCATCCACTGTGAAAACTACCTTTATATTTGCTAGAACTGCATATGCACTTCTCACTTATTATTTATGTGATTTTCAGATTGTAGTTTTTTAATTTTTAGGGCTCGTGTATGTGTCACCTACTAGCATCCATGCCATGTGTGTAGGAAGCTACAGACATTTATTAAATTAATAGTGTTGAAAATGGGTATATTTTTCTTACAATATATATTTTGTTTAGTGTTCTCGCACTTATTAACTTGTCCTTGTCTGCTGCAGCAAGTAAGATCTCGCAGCTTCATTAGTATTAGTTAGCAATAGAGGCTGATGTAAGAGTTTTCACAGTATAGAATTTATTTTTTAAAACCCCCTTCCTGTCCATGCTTGATGTACATAAAAGTTCATTTATGCACATCGTACTGTAGTGATGAGCAGGTTGTAACAACAGGAAAAGTATGTATGGAATAGAAAAAAAAAAAAAAACAGCAGGCTACAATGAAGGAACACAAACTAAGTACTGAAATTAAGGTCAATGCATCATGAAGTGTAGATAATTTTTCTAAAGCATACTATCTGAAAAAGGAAGGTTGAGCCTTTTGACATATGCAACTTAAATAATACTACAGAAGTGTATGCATGAGAAAAATCATAAAAATTCCTTTTCATATATGACTAATAATTTCACCAACATTCCTTTGCCCAATTCATCCACATTGCTACTGCCTTTAGTGCACTTGATAGGTATGATGTCTCAAAACAAAGAGGTGGTTTTTCAAAACATTGACCATAGAAAAAATAGGATTGCGTTCTCTTACATGAACCATTATCTTTCTTTAAGCAATTCTTTAGCAAGATATAGCATACAGTACATTGGGGCTTGTGGTTTTTGTCGTCATACTTTGCCTTTCTTAACCTACGTTACATAGGATTGGAATATCTACCCCTTTGAGTTTACTCCCTTTACAGCCTAACTCAGTGTCATTAATTTTTCTCCGATTCTTTTATCAAGCTTTTATCTGAATATTGTAACATATGTTTGAGTCTACAAATGCAGCATTAACTATTAAGTGCCAAATGGGTTGGTACCATCTCTTCCTCTTTCTTTTGTAATTATATGTTGAGCAAAGTTGAAACTTATTATCTAATTATATTCTACATGGCTGGTCAATTTGTCCTTCTTCTTAGACTGAATTTTCACGTTATATGTCCTCATAAAAGAAAAGAAAAAAAAAATTTCTAAGGTTGGGCTACACCAAGAGTTAAAGAGAAAAATCAAAAGGGCAAAGTCAGCTGACTGATAAAAACAAAACAATATAAAGTATTTTTGCCATTAGTAAATTCAGTATTGTGGTTTATCACTTAATGTGATGTTTACTCTATTGAAAAACAAAGATTTATCTACAAATTCCCAAATTTCTTCTCGTATATAGTAAAAGAAAAATAGAAGTTAGCCACACGTCAGCTGACGAATGTAAACAAAACTTCGGGATTAGAAGTCGAAGTCATTTGACTATTACTTATAATAATCAAGTAAATATATATAATAATATCTGGAAACACCATTAACTGTCACATTCTGAGCTTCAGTTACGATGAAATTTTGTGTATATGTTCTGTAATTGTCATAGCATCCATTCACATCGTAAACACTATCGCTAAAGAACTTTGGCTAGCAGCAGCACATTGCAATAAATTTATGAATAATATAGATTTATATAGCAAATTATGCAGATTGCTATCGTAAAATATGGACATATATCACAATTTCATGTTTACACAAAATCAAAATAATAAAAAATACAAGAAAATAAGCTAATGACGGAGGAGAACGAAGCGGGCAGTATGCCGAGCGAAATGCATCGTCTGCTAGGAGGCAAGATATCTGAGTTTCCGCTCATAGTGGCTGTAGGGGAGGAGTCTGGCCGAAGCTCGGTGCACTTCGAGAATATGCCGCCCGGATTGTGCCGCCCATGGTGGAATGCTTATGGGACTTTTAGATGGTCTCTGTTCCTCCGTTATTTACACAGGTACGTGTATGTAATTATGGGAAGAAGTCTTTATATGCCTTATTGCCAAGTAAAAGGCGGGCAATGTATGTACACAAGTTTCAGGCGGTAGTACGTGGCACAATTCCGGGATTAATTCCAAGAAAACTTTCTTGCAACTTTGAACGAGCAGCTATTTCTGCGATGGAAGAATGTTTTCCAGGAGTAATGATACAAAGGTGTTTCTCCCAATTAGCACATGATATATATAAGTAACTTAACAGATTGGACTCCTGGTTTTATATCCCGAATTCGCTTTAAGAGCTAAAAGCCATGCTTTGGGTCTTATCTACATCGGTGTCTTCTCAGAGGACTTGTCTCTTGAACTTTAACCATTGCTTAACTGGTTCGAAGATAATTGCGTATTGCGCCCAATGAGAAGAGGCAATGGTAGGCTGCTTGGTCTCTCTCTCTCGCTCTTTCTCTCTCTCTCTTTTTTATTTATTTATTTTTTTTTCAGAGGACCGACCGAACTTATAATCATGCAGAAGCAGCGCATAGAAAAATAGATGCTGATTTAAGAGTTCACCAATCCACTATATGGAAATTTATTTATGGGAGTGAGCAAAATAAAAAAGTCGAAATACATAATATGAACAATTGGCCACAATTGGTTGCTGGCCATACTCCCAAGCTAAAGAGCTGATGAACGCATTTTGAATATTGTGAGCCATTTTGTTGAGAGGGACCCATATTAATATTAGCGTGGTTTAGCCCGCAATAACGAAATACAGTAAATTACTGATTTCAATTGTGATTTTCTTTTAATTTTAAATGTTTTAGGAAAGGATAAAGGATTCGTATTTGTATCCTAGTTTAATTTTATCCGTTTCTTATATCCTTTAATTTTAATTTTAATTTTGGCACCAAATGTAGTGGGCCAAATGCACGAGCACCCTAATAACTGCAAAAAAAAAAAAAAAAAAAAAAAAAAAAAAGGCGCCAAAAGATTGTGGGACCAAAAAGACGGCCCCAAAAAGCACTGTAGGCATTACTTAAGATTTTTTGCAGAGTCCCTTCGGCCCCTAGATGCAACCTCTCATTTCTTTTACCGTACATCTGTTCATATTCTCTACCAATGATCTTTTCCCGGTGCAACTGCAAGGTTTTCCTCTTGTTGCACCTTCCGAACCTCCTTACCGACTGTCAATTTCTCTTTCAGAGCAGAATGACCTCGTAGGTCCCAGGGTTGGCCTAAATTCTTTTATCTTATCTAGGGCATTTAAGGTGTCATTGAAGGCCTTGTCCACACGACCGGTCTTTGATTGCCTGGCCAGGCTGCGTTGGCCCTTCAACCTGCTCCAGACCCCTTTCTATCAATTGAATTGCTATGAATTGAATTGTTGTCTTGTTGGACAGTAGAAATTGGTATATATATATATATATATAATATATATATATATATATATATATATATATATATATAATCAGCTTTCTTGGCTTGGAAACAGAGAGAGCCAAGTGACAGCCTTCTTTGAAATGAAGGAATTGATGATTATGCATTGTGAGGTCGGAGACCCGCACAACCAGTTGCTATGGGACTTTAAGGTGTGTCTGATAGCTACATGCGTTTGTGCGTGTAATGATGGGTCCAATCGCCCTACACTAGGAGAAAAGCCACACTCTCTGGAGACAAAGATAAGGACGGTTCGAAGGACACGAAGTGTTGAAAAAACCCATCGGTAGGTAAGGCACATTTTAAAGACTTGGGAACAGTTGCCTTTGAAATGAGAGAAGTGTGATGTGTATTTATCATTAATTAATTAATTGTGTGTTGGGAAATATAATGGATATGTCTCTTTGTTTCAGATGGGTCCCATGTCATTATTCTAGAGAATGGGATTCTCTAAAGACTTGACTATTGAAATGTAGTGATTGTCAATTTGGGAGTTTGGGGGTGATTACTTACTCTAATTCAGGAGAATAGAATGAAAATTTACAGTTTTTTTGTGGGCCAGACTTAGTTCTTAATATGACATGTTTTAGTCACTTTGTTCCATATTATTTTCATCTAGTTTGGGAAATAAATAGCATATTTTTGTATTTACATGAATTCATTAGCCTAGTTTGATATTGTTTGCAGAGGGAGATGGCCAGCAACTGAAAGGTAAGAGTTGCCACTTGTTTTGTTTTGATTAACCAGTGCCTTACGATTAATTTGCTTGGTTATAGTTGGTGGCAGCATTTAAAAATCTTTTTATAGGCTGTAGGAATGCTTCTGAAGAGACTAATGCTAGTTTTGGCATATGTTTTTTGGGGAGGAAAAGGGCTATAATTATGTCACAGGCAACTCTGGGCTTTCTTTGCTGATTCAAGGGTTTTGTGTTTTGGGCGTTGGGTCTCTCTCTCTGCATCAGACAGTGTAGCTAGTTAGTGATTCGTGAAAACTGGTGTTCTGAAATTTTGGGGATCAAAGTTTAATTTTTTGGCATATTAAAGGTGTGGTGAATAAGTTATGCACATTTGCTATGCGTATACAAGTTTGGGTTCTGGTCATATGAAGATGTGAGTGTAATTTCATTGTTTCCTTTTTTTCCATTTTTTTCTCTTTTTATTGGTGATGAATTTGCTCAAAGTGTATTTTTGTTTTTAGGTTTTTTTGGTTATTGGGAGTTACGCCCTAGAGAGAGAGAGAGAGAGAAAGAGGCGATTGTCTGAGTGAGAGAGAGAGAGGTCGGTTGCCAGGCGCTTGGAAGAGAGAGAGAGAGAGAGAGAGAGAGAGAGAGAGATAGGGTTTTGCTGAATGAAGTGCTTTTTTTTATCATCTTGTTTTTTTTGTGTTATTCTTGGTGTGACCTTGTACTGCAAACAGCTGTTTGTGGGATGATTTACTGGGCACAGAGTATGTTTTTTTTTTATCTTTTATTGGGGGATGTTTGTATTAAATTTTCTGGATTGGGTTTTGTGTGCATATAAATACATTAATGTTATTGAGGTTGGGAAATATCATAAAGCACAAAAGCTTTCATAAATATAGAAAAATGGTGGACGGAAAGGGTACGACGACTCTGCTTCATCACATTACGAATGTTAGTGTGTGTGTAAGTCCATTTCGGGGAATTGTAGATGGAGCACTTTCGCAACCAGTACAAATCTTTATTGAATGTGTGAATAATTATTTAAGCGCAAAGAACATAACAGATGGTGTAGAGGCATTTAGAGAGGCAAAAGCTTTGTTAGGGAGATCTCTCTCATCATTGCAAGAGTTTTCAATTTGCAAAATGTTGTACCTGGGCTGATTTACAAACATTTTTAAGAGCAGCTTATGGCTCAAAGGAACACGGGGATATGGTGAGGGACCTCAGGGGGCTATATAAGATACGGAAAGGCACAAATAACTTCGTAGAACATAGTTCAAAACTTTTTGACTCAGCGGCAGAATGGATAGAAAAATTGAAAACATCTAAATGGGTTACAGGAGGTAGTGTCTCACTTGACAATTTACATAAACTGATCCATTTTAGATGCTCTTGCACGGTGTACCGGAAACAATAGTGGATAGTTTTGATGAAAAGATTGAACCTACATCAGACGAAGAATCAATTTATGCCCAAATTGAGAAACATATGTCTAAATGTCCCAGTGTAGATAGTACATTTTTTAATGGGACAGGCCTGAAAGATAGGGTGCAAAGAGACAGAATTTTCTTCTCCCTATTTGTGTGCAAAAGTTGAATATAACAAAAGATCGATTGATCAAAGGTAACAGCAGTTGCGTTGCTTCAATTGTAATAAACCAGGGGACCCAAAGAAAATGTGTAGAGTTAAATATTGTGGAATGTGTAAGAGTGCAGATCACTATTGGCAATCTTGTCTGTCTCAGATACGGAAAGATGTGAGTCCTACACCTCAAAGTTCTGGGAATTATAATGTGAGGATTAGAACTGAGGATATGGAGATTATTGCAAAAGGGGATGTGATTGGTGATGCTAATGGTGATGATACTGGGGTTATGGGGAGTGGTAATATCAAAACCCACACTGGCGATATGAGAAATAATTGCGGGGATGCTATGCGGCATGTTGGAGTTCACAGTGGTAACAATTTTGGTGAATGTGACAATGATATAATGGGTGGTGATACTGGTACTAATATTGATGTTATTTATGATACTAACAATGGGGTGGATGTAATGAAAACTAAGGGTGGTGATGTTTATGGGATTGGGGAAAGGGGAGGTACTAACCACAAATATAAAGGTGTTTTATCAGAGGATATTGTGTTAATGCCCGGTTCAAAGACTATGGTAAAAGTCAAATTGAAGGAAGTGAGAAAACCTACGGATGTGTGTGTTATTGAATATAGCGAGAAGCTAAGAGGGGTTATCAGCACAGCATCAGTGAACAGTGTATAAAAAAATGGGGTTACATGGTTAGAATTATTAAACTGTAATGATACAGTTAGGAAATACCAAAGGAATACATATGTATTGGATCTCCAAGATTGGAGTAGTGATAGTGGTTCAGTGGCTATCGTAGAGGGGAAACCTGAGTTTTCAGAGGCAGAAGTGCAATCAAGGAAACCAATATTTAGAGAACATTTAGCTAATGCGGATTATAGTGAGCATGTCGAAGTGATAAGCGAGCTCTTGGCAGAATTTGGGGATATGGTAGCCTTACAAGGTGATAAATTGGGGTTGACTAATGTGTTAGAGTATAAGGTAAATTTGGAGAGTGGCACAAAACCTATTTATATTCCTGCATACCGCATACCGCATACCTTTCAAAATCAGAGAACAGGTAGAGAAAGAGGTCAATAGATGGGAGGAAGAAGGAATCATTAGACCTAGTGTGTCTCCATACAATTTCCCTTGTCAGCAGTGCCTAAGAAGGACGGTTCTGTCCGTGTATGCGTCGATTTTAGACATTTAAATGTAAAGACAATCCCTGACTGCTATCCAGTTGCGTGCATACCAGATCTTTTTGTTGAAATCGGGGGACATGATATTTATTTATAGCTCAATCGATTTGGCGCAGGGTTTTTTGCAGGCCCCTCTCAGTGAAAGTAGCAAGGAATATATGAATTTACGCAAATTCCGTTTGGTTTATCGGGCAGTCCGATGACTTTTACCAGGTTGGTAAATACAGTTTTGCACGGGTTATTGGGTAAAAATGTTTTCATGTATATGGATGATATTTTAGTAGCAACAGACACGATCGCACAACACCTGGAAGTGCTTACAGAAGTACTTAGGAGGCTTAGATTAGTGAGGTTGAAAATTAAGCTAGCTAAGTGTTCATTCTTGAAAAAGCAAATCACATATCTAGGCCATGTCATATCCAAGAGTAAATGATGATAAATTCAAAGCAATAGCGAATTTTCACACCCCGAGATCAAAGAGATTAAGTCATTCCTGGGTATCGCCAGTTTCTTCGGGAGGTTTGTGAAAGGGTTTTCTAATATAGCAGCTCCCCAAACAGATGTCTTGATGGAAGATGTTCAATTTCAGTGGAAGGAACCCCAGTTGGAGAGTTTTCAAAAGCTTAAGGACACGTTAATGAATCCCCCTGTTTTGAAGTTTCCAGATTTTCGCAAACCTTTCACATTAGTGACCGATGCCAGCCAGGATGGTATAGGTGCTTGCCTTATGCAAAAGTTTGATGGGAAATTCCATCCCATAGTGTATTTTCATTCTGGGGATCATTCTATGAGCAAAAATTCGAGTGTAGTATGGGTAGTCCTTTAAGTTCTGTCTTAGCCAATCTGTACATGGAACACTTTGAAACTACAGTAATAAATGCAATAAAACCCAAAAACATGCTGTGGATGAGATATTGTAGATGATATTCTAATATTTTGGGATAATAGATGGGGCATTTTAATGAATTCCTTTCAAAATTAAACACATTAGTGCCCAGCATCAAATTTAAAGTTGAATGGGAAACAGACAACAAAATTCCTTTTCTTGATGTTTTAATAATCAGAGACACGACAGAATACAAATTTACCATATACAGAAAACCAATGTTCTCACTTTCCTACATTCACTACTTTAGCTATAACGACATTGCTATCAAGATAGGTGTAGCCAGCAACCTGTTCTTAAGAGCCTTACGAATTTGTTCCCCAGATTTCCTGGAAAAAGAATTTGAACTAATTCGTAAGCAGTTTTCGTCTTTAAAGTATCCTGACCATATAATTGAGAAAGCAATTCACAAAGCAAATGTAATTTTCTATCGACCCCCCAAGACAAGACCAGAGATACACCCAACAATAAAATAAAAATTCCACGCCTGGACAGGATTAAGATGGTGACTCAGACCCTCGGAAAATCTAACCTTTTGCATTTACTTACCCAAACACCTTAGCCAAATCCCTGATTAACATCCAACAAAAGACATCCCCCAAAGACACAGGCGTTTACAAAATCCCATGCCAGGACTGTGACCAATCTTACATCGCATTTACAGGAAAATCACTTCCCCAGAGATTAATACAACACAAACGGTCAGTTAGGTATGGACAACAGAACGCAGCTATTTTCAACCATATAAATGAACATAACCATAGAATAAACTGGAATTTGTCACATAAATTTTATAGCAGCAACTGCCGGTACAAGAGTCAAATGATGGAATCGGCCTTAATTAAAGAGAGGCAGGTAATGAACATCTCAAAAGGAGCATGGGATTCAGATGTGATCGAAAAGATTTTCATTCAACCAACGCTTAGGAAGATTAAAGGAAGATTATCAGCGGGAGTGACTTAAATTGGCTTACCTGTGGATGGATCTCTTGGTATAAATACCACCTTTTCTGTAAACTTTTCTTATTCATCTACCTGAAGAGGGAGACAGCAGTCTCTGAAATATAGTATTTTTTCTCTATATTTTGGCATTTTTATGGGCTCCTTTTATTAGATGGAATTCTGTTGTAACAGAACATTTTTACCAGTCATATATACATACATATATATAGAATATATATATATATATATATATATATATATATATGTAAGTGTTTACATAATAAAAAATTATGGAATGTTAGCCATATATATAAAAGATTGCTTGCAGGAATGTGATCAGACTAGAGACGCTAAAGATGACGTATACACTAAGTATGTAGGCTAAGATAACATGCCGTCACCTGTAGTCATTCAATTGTTTATAAACATTAGTCCAAGCTCCCTGCTTGAGACAACTACCCCGACCTATAATTCAATGGCCTACGTGATCTGTAGCGTGTCTCATTTTGATTGTGTGTTCGTATGAAACTATGTCATTTGTATGTATGTTCATATGTTCGAACTACTGTCTGTTCCTTCATAACTTGTAACAGAGATGGGGTAGACAGGCAGAACAGAGTTAGCTATCGTCATTAGAAGACCTGTACCTCTTTACCTAAGCTTTATCATGTAGAGGAATAGGATTAGCCATCATCATTGGCAGAAGCGATCAAGCTATCGTTATTAGAAGACTTGTACAATCATATCTGATCTTCAGCATGTAAAACTTCAGAAGAATACATATATTTTTATATTTCGTGTTTTCTACAAGAACCTCCTCACCATGAGTTTAACACATCGTCGTAATAACTAACAAGATAATACCGACTTCGTAAGTGATCTACAAACCCCCAGACACTCCATTGAAGATGGAAGTGCAATACCAACCGACTTAGCGTAAGATTATCGCTAGTCTAACATTACCTCATAGGGCGCCTTATCATACAAGGCACAAGCCTAGAAAAATTGGCTGGTCAGTGGACCAGAAGAACTCTACAACTTCTCCGGAAGAAACATCAGAATAATGAGTATCATATAAGAACTCTTCAACGACGACGAAAGCAGCAGATTCTTCAAGCAACTTATTTTCATCGTTTAAGTGAGCGACTTCAGAAAACAACAAGAACTCTTTAACGACGACGAAAGCAAGAGATTCTTCAAGCAACTTAGTATCATCGTTAGTGAATAACTTCAAGAAACAAAACCGAACGCGTCTGCAGCATCGGATCTTTCAAGGGCTCGAATCATCGAAACAACAACGCGCACGGGGGAAACTGAAGCCAAACCAGGTCATCGCTAAATAGAGAAGGAGACCGGAAGGCCGGCGTGTCGTTATCGGAACACCGGTGACTTCCCACAAAAGCAAGCTAAGTACAATTTTTTAATTTTTTATTCATTTGGAGTAACTTTGAGTGTTTCTTTGCAGGTCGAATTTCGTTATTCCTGTGGCTGAAGTTACGAGACATTCTTAATCTTACTTTTTTTACAGAAATTATCTACATCATTGAGATTTCGCTACTGCGAGTTTTTATCTTTGAGTGTCTGTTTCCAGAAGTTCTACTGAAATATCATCCCCCCCCCCCCCCCAATCAATATACTAGGTTTTAATTTTGTTTTATCATTTTGGGTGATTATTAATCCCTTACGTAACAAATCATATTAAACAGTGAATATGCGTTTACGCAGTGGACGTCTGTATTTATACAGATGCATGGATAGGGTCGTTAAGCAGCCGTAGTGATTAGAAAACACACAAAAAACAAGTGGAACACCCGTACAAATCTATATAAATTAGAGGTAACACTATTTCGGGTCATGACAATAAATGCTCCTTTGCAAAGTCCCGATCGCAGTTTTAGCCTTGAGTTTTTTGAGTTATATAAAATATCGAACCCTACAATGACTCAACTTAACTTTTAAAATATGGCTGGATTGCAAGGAATAACATGTCTGTAAAAAAACAAAAAAAAATTTCATCAGGCTAAATGCGCTGACCAGGATCCCTCACTATTTCAAATTTTAGCAAAGAATGAAGTACAAACAGTTAATATTGTATCAGTAATGATAACTTGTCTTATTAGTAATCGCTCAGTTTCCTATAGTTCGTCATTCAATTGCTTTATACGTAACCAGCAACATAATGCTAAAAACACACAATACGTTGCCGATGGTAATAAAGAGAAGGATCCTAATTATTACAAAAAGAAATAGAAACAGTAGCCTTTCAGAATCAAACAAGCAAACTCGGTGACTGTGTCACCTAGTCAAACGGTCAAGGTCAGTCAAATCTGCCGAGTGTTTCAAAGCATAGCAAATTCCACACAATAAGCGACTCTAGCAGAGTGGGGAAAGCGATGTTGGTGGTTCATACATGCAAATATCTTTTTGAATTAAAAAGGATTTTTCCTATGAAACACGACTGTATAAAGTAATCAGAGCAGGTTTTTGTTTAATTTTAATACATTAAGTTATAATAAATACTGGTGGATTAAGCCCAACTGTACGCGCCGTAAAAATTAGAATATCTTGTTTTATTTCTTTAGTACACGTAATATCTTGTATTTACGGACTCACGTCTGTTGTTCGAAACCTTCCCTAATGAGAAGTCCGGATAAGCGAGCGCTTACAGATACCTCTATAGTTATAAAAAACATTGATCTGTATCTAGTGTAATGTAAGATATCCATCTAGGGATACACAAAATATTATCTTACATCCTGCAAAATAAGGCGTGTTTATCAAAGGAAAATCCTATAAACCTTCAAACATATTAGAATCAGTTTGAACAAAAAAGAGACAGTTAATCAAATAATAACTTATATAGAGGAACTATACATTTGTCTCATAAATCGTAACATTGTTCAAATGACCCAACAGAATTCTCCCACAACCGCAGTCGTAGTTTGCACGCAAAATCTCGAGAAGCATGCACCCTCGAATGTCTTAGTGCGTGTAAAAAGACTTTGCTGGGAAATGAAATTTTAATCCCTTCCCGACACTCTGAAATATACGATTTCCGCGAACAAAGCCCTAAAAGTATACATATCGTGGATACTGAAGTTATAAATATCGCATTTTTTATTGTTGCTAATCTTTAATCACGCCCAATCAGTCGTAGATGAATCTCCTTATACTCTATTCTAAAGTAATATCCGTAAAGTCATTCAAGCAGAGGGGATTCAGCAGAAAACTTTTTTTATCTTTTATCTGATACCAGGAAGTTTCTCCACTAGCGAGTGATCTCTAAAAAAAAAAAAAAAAAAAAAACGGATGTAATTTAACACAAAACACGGTCTAAGGAAACAAAGCTATTTACGTACCTTCGTATAGATTCTCAATGAAATTTCAAAATAGAGGTAAATGACGCAGTTGAAAAATGTTAGTAATAGGAGTCATTAGGAAATCAAATAAGCCCATATAATTTTTCCCTCAAACATCATGCCATAAAAGATCGGACTTGGCGTATCTGCGCAGATTACTGTCGCTTAAACAAGGAAACGACTCCCGATAGTTTCCAGTGCCATGTACCGACGACATCTTATCTCTGTTAGGTTAGAATAAATTTTTTTTTTCACCAACTTGGACTTACTTAAAAGCTTTTACCAGATACCATTACCTAAGTGATTGTACCTCATACACCGTTTTCAGCACACTCAGGGGGACATTATCAATTTTTACGTATGCCTCCGGCTTACGTTGCTCCCCAATTATAATATAGTGTTTGGAGACTTTTAGGGGATACCCTACATGCTTATATGGTTGGTCTTATAATCTTTTCTAAATACCTTAGAAGTACATTCACGTAAACTAGAGCTAGTGCTACAGAGACAAAGACAAATAATCTCAGAGTAAAATATCTAATGCGAGTTTTTAAAAAACCGAACATGTTTATCTAGGTTTTATGTGTCTGGTCAAGGTCTTAAAGTAGTCCATGGTAAGGTGTCGGCTATTCATAACTTTTTTCCGCCGGTACCTATTAACGTAAAAGGGGGATACAGCACTTTGAGCAATAGTGGGTATTACAATCGTATGTAAATATGTAACTCTTCAATCATGACAGCTCCTTTAACAGATCTTACGAAGAAGAGCGTAGATTTATTATGGTCTAAAAAGCATCAACAGGCGTTCGATATCTTAAAAGCGGAATAATGCAGCTCACCTAACTTAAAAAATCCCTGATTTAAATAAGGAATTTTTTTTTATTGCAACAGACGCCTCAGACCAAGGGGTAAGAGGGTATTACTTCAGTAATATGATAAACAGTTTTCTCCCTATAGCTTTTTTTATTCACGTAAACTAAAGCCCTCTGAAAGTAAATATGCAGTAATAGGCAAATGGAAGGGCTAAGTATCTTTAACTCACTAGTACGTTTTAAGTTCATAATCTATGGCTATCCTGATAAAGTCCTTACTGAACATGAGTCCTTTACCGAGTTTTTTCAAAGGCTTTAATCACAGTCCAAAAGGAACTCGGTGACAAATGATCATTCAGGTCTTTGGAGCCAAGATAAAGATATCTACCTGGGAAAGCAAAATATCATAGCTGACGCATTATCCCGCAATCCCGCACCATACTGCAAAGAACCATTAATTTAGACTAAAAGATATAGAAACATCCGTGCCTATTGTTAAAACCATATCTAAACAAGAAAATTCCTTAACCCAAGAGATCGCGAGCATTGAATATCTGGGTTGGAGCGCAGAACTGTTACAAAACTGAACAAAGCAAGTGTCAACAGCGATAAGCAAAACAATAAACACCAAACAATAAACACTTCGAAACGGAAACAGGGTCAGCGGCTAAGCAAAAACAATAAACCCTTCGAGCAGAAACCCTAAAGCAAAAGTATATTTAAAGTATGTGTATCAGAATAATGTAATCAAATGTAATATTTATATGTAGGTCCGTGACGAGGAAAACCCGAAGAAACACAGCAGATGACTAACGACCAGGTTAGTAGTAATAATCTCTTTCATACCAATCGTCATAAACTGGTTGCATTCCGTCATCCAGGTTTCCCTACTATGTCACAGAAAGCCAAATCACTGTTTTACTGGCCTACAATGCTTACAGATATAAAAGCACATAACCGATTGTAACACGTGTCATGAAAACAAGGGACACACTAAGACACCCTGTCAGTTAAGGGCTATCCTGTGCCAAAATCAATCCTTGAAAGAATATACGTAGAATTATTAACAGAATTACGAGTCTGACAGAGGGAATAAAACACTTCTTAGTGTTAATAGTTCCTTGACACGTTTTATATAGAATTAATAGCACTAAAACAAACACCGCAATTGAGTGCGTTAGGAATATTTATGAGTGCTCTAAATCAGTAAACATGGAAATTCAACACATGATAATCTGACTCGGGTGGTGTAAATCAATAATAATCTCCATAACACGTGGTGTGAATTCCTTTCCATTAAGAAAAACCAATAATATATTTTATCACCCAGAGTCAATCGGTTTGGTAGAATAACTGATAATTAAATAGGAAGTGTCAATGTCTTACGAGTTACAACTCGTGATATTGGATCCGAACTGGATTATAGCGGTTCTCGCGGTTTTAAATACTTTATCATGTTTATATCTTGTATCTATAGAATTGATGCCGCAAGTAGCCTTATACGGTACGCCGCTAAAAACACTTTTCCACATATTCAAGCCACCCCCATTTTATATAAAATATATATAAAAAAATATATAAATAAATAAATATAAAAAAAATAAAAATAAATATGGATACAAGTGGAGTCAACTATAATCACCCCCACCTCCGTAAGAAGTCGGAAAGGGGTTTACCAAAAATTATAATAAAAAAGGAATCACGATAAAATCAATAAGCAAAACCGTAAACCATAGATTAATTAAATATCCAAAAATATATGCGTATATATTTAGTAATGACAAATAAGCTAAAAGTTCAAATACATATCCAAAACCTACTGACATATTGTCTGTCCGGTGATTTATATTCGTAGTCAATGAAAGAAAAAAAAAAGAAATAATAATAATAATAATAATAAATAAATAAATAAATAAATAAAATAAAATAAAATAAAAGAGATTTTAAAGTCAGGAAGTCTAGAAGTGAAAATGTTATCTGTGGAATAATCCTATATGAATCTTATACAGGGCTAATAATATATATAGATTTTGTATGGAAACCTTTTTTCATTAGTTTTCAATAAGGAATATTTAATTTAACATAATCTTGCAGTTTTCCAACATGAAACTAATATATTGTTCAATTTTGGTACTGTTTTTTTCAGACATTCTTCTCATGTGGGTCGAGTATTAAAAAAAAAAAAAAAAAAAAAAATTTATCCTAAAGTCGTATTTTTATTTATTACAGCAAGTAACGTAACTCTTAGCTGGCTGAGAGCAATCTCCTGCCAAGTGGCGACGTCATCATTGCCGTATCAGCATTTGTTCCTTTTAACCTCAATAATCTGCTTACACAGGCTTCATCTGTGTGTCATCTCGCGCTTGCAAAAGCAGATTGACTGGAGAAAGGAATGCTTAGCCCGAACTTCTCATGGGCAAGGCAGACGTTAGGTACAAGTGTCTATCGGTATGCGCAATGCAACTAAGGAGTTGCAATCATTTTAAAATTAATAACAAAATAAGCAAATAGAATTTCTATAACAACAAAATGAATTAATTTTTTTCTGAACCTCATAGACATTTAGAAGTATCAAGATATGTATAAGATTATTTACTTGCAACATTAGCCTATTGCAATTCAAGTAAAACATTCATGGGAAATGTCACATTTTCTTGAAAAACCCAAAGTTATTAGAAAATTAGTTACATAGTGGGTTTTTTCGTTGCATCTCCTACCTATTAATAATGTTTTTAAAATTAACCTCAGAGGATGCGCGCGGGAAAATTGAATATGAAACTTTTGTTAGGGCACATAGGATCAGGTTTTATCACAACTTAATTTCAGTTAGCATAGAGAAATACAGAATCATGATTAATCTTCTCTTTGACTCTTATGTCGCCTGGCAATCTTACAAATAGCTCCGTTTTCCACTTCTTTGCTAGGTAACTAACTACCAGTAATATCGAATTTTCTTTGAGATTCGTAATGTTATCTATTTATATAATTATGGTATTTTTACAGTTCTCATAGACCTGGATAGGTTCACTCATTGTTAGCGTCCATGGATAAAAAGTCTGTTACGGCTGACTCTTTTGAATTCCACAAATCCCATCAGCGAATCATGTGGGTTAAGTCCGGATCTAAATGGCTTTCTCTCCCCTCCCGTATTTGGATGTTGTCTGAATTTACTTTGCCCTTGTGACAAGTATAATTTCACTTGCAGGCTGATTAATGGAACCTGGTTACAGTATCCTGCAGTACGAGAGTTTTCACATCGCAACTTCAAAAAATCGTTCATCGCAGCGGACGACTACAGTCAAGTAAAAAACGAACGCCTACAATGTGAAAGGAATTTCTTGGACTTCTTCGACCGACACCGTATCCCGTCGTTAATCTCGTTTTAATGCGGAATGCTCCAGCGACTGTCGGAAATCGACTACGAAGGGACATACTTCCGACAATTACGACCCGAAGGATATTCAACTCTACTTTGCTGGCGAAGGACTCGTGCTGGGGATGTTTTTTTATTCATCGCGAACGTAATCGTGTAGCTTAGGATGCAGAGAAATAAGTATGAGCGCAAAATAGAACGTTGGACCCGCCCAGGCAAATTTTCCCCTTGTTTTAACCCTGTGAAATAGGCCGTTTCATTTGGGTATAGGTGGTTGTCTGGAACTGTGTAATGGACGAAAAGTTGTTCGAACGCTAGTTAAAAGTGAAGTAGTATGACCTCGGTCATGTATCCTATATATATAAAGTATCATATCCTATATATAATTGATCATAATAACAGAGTCGAAATATATCTTTGCGTGTACGCAATAGGAATCTCTTATATAAATGATCATAAATAACAGAATCTAAATATATCTTTGCGTGTACGCAATAGGAATCTATTTAAAGTGCACATATATTAATCATAATTATATGAATCCATATACATATGTATAAACAAATCAGGTAGCCTATAATCAATCTGTTCCTTTTATCTTAACCAATATCTGCAGTTTAATATATGAGTTAGTATATTGATTAATGAATCAGATATGTAACAGTTAGCAAAAATATAACGAATCAGTCAGCATAAACATTAATAATGTTATCAATTCATATATAATTTTTTATCAGTTAAAATATGATTTTTATCATGTTAATCTTCATTCTATGCAATTATCAGAGTACATTAGTATTTTCTGTAGCATATGTATCTTGATGAGATGAAGTGAAAAACTGTATCATTATATATCCCGTGATCACTATTCTTTAGCAATATCATTGTTTTATATTTTATTACTTGAATTAATTCATGTACACCATGAATTTTTATTTACTTATATATATATATATATATATATATATATATATATATATATATATATATATATATATATATATTCACATAGTGTCTGTATCACACTCCTATAAGTCAAGTGCAAGTCAAGTTTGAGTAATATTCAGTAGTTGGTTTTGGTAGCTGACCGAGCTGATGTAAGTGTTTACATAATAAAAATATGGAATGTTAGTCCATATATATAAAAGATTGCTTGCAGGAATGTGATCAGACTAGAGACGCTAAAGATGACGTATACACTAAGTATGTAGGCTAAGATAACATGCCGTCACCTGTAGTCATTCAATTGTTTATAAACATTAGTCCAAGCTCCCTGCTTGAGACAACTACCCCGACCTATAATTCAATGGCCTACGTGATCTGTAGTCTCATTTTGATTGTGTGTCGTATGACACTATGTCATTTGTATGTATGTCATATGTTCGAAACTACTGTCTGTTCCTTCATAACTTGTAACAGAGATGGTATACAGGCAGAACAGAGTTAACTATCGTCATTAGAAGACCTCTTTACCTAAGCTTTATCATGTAGAGGAATAGGATTAGCCATCATCATTGGCAGAAGCGATCAAGCTATCGTTATTAGAAGACTTGTACAATCATATCTGATCTTCAGCATGTAAAACTTCAGAAGAATACATATATTTTTATATTTCGTGTTTTCTACAAGAACCTCCTCACCATGAGTTGTTTAACACATCGTCGTAATAACTAACAAGATAATACCGACTTCGTAAGTGATCTACAAACCCCCAGACACTCCATTGAAGATGGAAGTGCAATACCAACCGACTTAGCGTAAGATTATCGCTAGTCTAACATTACCTCATAGGGGCGCCTTATCATACAAGGCACAGCCCTATATATATATATATATATATATATATATATATATATATATATATATATATATATATATGTATATATATATATATAGTATATAATATAATATATATATATATATATATATATATGATATATATATATATATATATTATATTATTATATATATATATATATATATATATAGTATATATATATATATATATATATATATATATAGATATAAATATATATATATATATATATATATATATATATATATATATATATATATATATATATATATATATATATATATAGGGATCTTTGTTCTTTTAGTATCTGGCTCCATCCATTGTCGCTATTTTCCCGCCATTTCGACCTATCTGTTACATTTGTGTTTTCTTCGTTTGCCGTTGTTTAGTGGTTCATCATTCTGGCGTCTTCTGTGGTATAGCCCTAGTTCTTCTTCTTATACTTCGTTGCTGAGGGTTCTTTTCTCTTTTCAGCCTGTTCTTTTTCCCCTGTTCCTTAATTGGTCTGCCAGCCTCTGTTCTGTAAAGGGTGGGAGGGGGAGGGGTGTGGGTTGGTGTTATTTCTCTCATTCCAGATGTTGACCAACTTCTTGTGTGTCCTCATTCCGCGGATTTGCTTCTGATGTAGCATCTTCCATATTTCCTTATTTCTTTTTATATATGTAAATATAATATATATATATATATATATATATATATATCATATATATAATATATATATATATATATATATAATATATATATATATATATATATATATATCATAATTTTTCTTACGAGGCCTCTATTCGTTCTCTTTGTTTCGTATTAGGCTGTTTCCCTTATCAGTGGGTGGGTCCTGAGATAAAAACAACACAAGCGTCGTCACAGCCACACTCATATTGTAGCTGTGTCCTATTTTTCTAAAATGCGCCTTCCATCCTTCTGCCTCTGTCCGTCATTAATCATGATGACATCAGCAGGTCTGTCCGAGGATCCAGGTCGCTCAAGTGACCCTCGGATCACCTTACTTAGTTTGCTTTAGACTAATGGGTCCTCCTGGTCCACTGCCCATCCTTTTGTTTCTACCCAGGCGCTTGCGTGCGTTGTGTTTAGGGACGTTGTTTGCACAGTTACACTCATATCAGCAAAGAAATACGTTAAGTTTTATGTGGTATTTATGTAGAACTGAAATGTCCCTTACTTATTACACTTAGTCCAAAAATTGTCTGACGTCTTCCAAGCTTTGCTCTTAAGAGCAAGAGCCCGTGCTTGAATAATACCACTTCTCTTCAACAAATGTAACGACACCTAACGAATTTATTTCTTATTTGAATAGTATTTTACGTGAATTGTGAAAACATCACTTTTATATTGAAAGGGCGTTTCCATCCGCACGGTAAAGGTGTATAAATAGATTTATTATATATATATATATAGTATGATTTTATATATATATATATATATATATATATATATATATATATATATATATATATATATATATATCTATATATATATATATATATATATATATATATATATTATATATATATATATATATATATATATATATATATATATATATATATATAGATATATATATATATATATATATTATATATATATTATATATATATATATATATATATATATATATATATATATATATATATATATATATGATATATATATATATGTATATATACATATATGTATATATATATATATATATACATATATATGATATATATATATATATATATATATGTATATATATATATATGTATATATATATATATATATATATATATGCAATATATCAATATAGTGTGTTTTTTGGCTTTAGGTGTTTCCCACTAAGGTCTCTAATGGTGCCAAATTCTTCAAACCTGTTCTGCCATTCCGGAGATCCAGATATCGATTTTAGGCGTTTATGGGGGGAGGGGGGAGTTGGGGGGGTGGCTGGCGCGTATTCTGTAGGGGGTTGCCTTTTGGGGTTTGTTTATTGAAATAATGAAATGTGAAAGTTCCAGTATGCCATTTAAATTAGCCACCAAAATTCAAATTTCCTGATGTTCAGATACGGACTGCTCACAACACTAGAAATTATGACGTTTTCTTAATTTGTGCGAATAACAACTGTTGTAAGCCTGACATTAAGCGACGATGCTGCCAGTAACAAGATAAATACGTAATGAGTATGTGTACATACATGCATATAATATATATATATAGATACTATATATATATATATATATATATATTATATATATATTATACACATACATACACACACACACGCACACACACACGCACACACACGAACACACACACACACACACACACACACACACACATATATATACATAATATATATATATATATATATATATATATATATATATATATACATATATACATACATAAGAGATGAAAGGTCACCAGTAGAAATGTAGGTAGCTATACTGAATTGTATTTTTCAAAATTGTTTGCACTGTACTTTATATAGCTTTGCTCAACTGAGCGAAAGGTATAATAAAGATAAATGTATATTATTTGGAATCGACAGCAATTTACCAACAACAATCTATCAATGGCAATCCGTTGATTAGTAACCTTGCCGACGGACGAGCATTTATATACAAACTTATTGTTAAGTTTGCCCCGTGTGGGGGTAGTGACATTAGTGCACCTCTTTCGGTGCAATGTACGCATTACTTAAGGTTCTTTGCAGCGTCCCTTCGGCCGCTAGCTGCAACCCCCCTTCCATTCCTTTTATTGTACCTCCATTCACATTCTCTCTCTTTCATCTTACTGTCCACCTCCTCGTAACAATTGATTCATAGTGTAACTGCTTTGGGGTTTTCCTCTTGTTACAACTTTCAAACCTTTTTCACTGTCCATTTCCGTTTCAGCGCTGAGTGACCTTAATTTGCCCCAGTGCTTGGCATGTAGTATGCCTAGAGTCTATAAATCAATCTATCAATATATCTATATGGTTAAGTGACATGCACACAAAAGGAGCGATTGTGTCTCAATATATTGAACTTCGTTTGTTTATCACAGTGTATCCGTCTACATGAATCATTAACCAAGGTTCATCATTACGGCAGATTCAGTTTCCTTTTGAACGTTAGGGTTAAAATCTGTGGGAACCTGATCTAATGTATTGATTTGGCGGAGGCTGGCCTGCATTTCCGATATCCAAATACTTGTATAATCATCACAGTTGACACGAGACTTAGCCCACGAAGTTTTATTTTAAGTTGGGTAATGGGAACACATCAGTTAATTGAGAAGTATAAAGCAATGACACTTGTCAGGGGTACCAGTAAACTTCATCAATGAATTAAACAACCAATACAGATCCGTAAATATGAATGTGCTCTATATATCAATGACAATAATAATTATAATAAGTTACTAAGTTCCTGCATAATAACCGTTCTATAAAAAATCAGTAATAATAATAATTATATTTAGGTAGAAGACGCTCTTTCAGGCATGTTCTATTGAAGGAGATTGCTGCTTAAGCTGCATTTATTTTTATAGGAGTTCTTTTCTATTCTTCTTATCACGGCTTTTTCAATATTATTTAGGCTGACGAGTAACGCGCCTATTGGATGCATAGGAAAAAGCCGTGATTAGAAGAATAGGAAAGAACTTCTGTAAAATAAATGCAGCTGAAGCAGCAATCTCCTTCAATAATAATAATAATAATAATAATAATAATAATAATAATAATAATAATAATAATAATAATAATAATAATAATAATAATAATAATAATAATAGCAGCAGCACCCTCTTGCACATGTAATCTGACATCGAAAAGAGGCCTGGAGCGGAACGGCTGGAATTTCCGCAAAGTATTTCCACGTGGCGACGGACTATTCGTATCTTAATTAATGTCTGCTGCCCTTAATGATGACCTTACACCATTGGTCCGACGGAATATGAGGGCGGCACGGGGTTGGGCGCAGGGGACAGGGAGGGAGGTAGGGAGGGAAGGAGATAGATCCGTTAATGAAGTAAAAATCTCTGGGTAAAATGACTCCCCGAGTGATTTTCTTAATGGCCCGTTTTGCATTTTTGGATGGCGTGATAATGATCATCTCGTCGGATACTACCCTCAGCTAACTGCAGAGGGTCTTTTGCTACTTTTCTGACTCTTGGTTGATTTGACGATGCAGACACAAGCACTCAGTTTCTCCGTGTGTGTACGTATGCATGTCATTAAGCATCATCAAACCACTAAAAATTCTACTCACTCAGCTGCATGAATGCACCTGTAGTTATATATATATATATATATATATATATATATATATATATATATATATATATATATATATATATATATATATATATATATATATATATATATATGCGTGTGTGTATTTGTGCATGCTTGTGTGTACGTATGTGTATAAGTCATTCCATAGCTCAGCATCGGTTCCATCCAAATCTCCCTCAGTGACCCCTCCTCCGATTTCCAATCTCTTGCCTGTTTCGTTAATAGTACTAATACGCCTGGCCGTTGATCAATGGAGGGTAAAAGAGTAATAGAGTACTTCATACTTTTTTGTTGTTGTTGTTGAATAAACCAAATTCTTCACGTTTCAGATTATGATGACCGTAAATAAGGAACAATATGTTTGCACCGTGCACAGACATTTCGCGGACATATATTGGGTTGTACGCATAAGATAAAATTTGGGAATCCCTCCATAACTGGTTTCATTCATACTGTCCAGTGATTCATGTATCCCATGATTGCATCTCAAAGAAAGGTTTTGTTAATCACTTTCCCCTTCTACGCAAGTTGGACTGTAAATAGAGTGATGAGTCATGAATGATTACCAAACAACAATAATAATAATATTAATGAAGATTGCTCCCCACTTTCAAATCGAAGAGCACTAAATTTACCCCGATGGACGCAGGACCACCATCATCATCATATATCAGTCACTATGCTTCCCCCTGTTAATTTACAACTGTATTTCCCTTCAGTCTGCATATACGCGTAAAAGCATGTTCTAATATTGAATTCTTCGTGACATAGACACGAACATTCGTGAGTTGTAAACACTGTAGATGCGAGTGGTTGCTTCTCTCCAAGTCTCCTTTCGGAGCACCGCCTCCGTTGTAAACAAAAATCATGTCGAGTAACCAATCTTCCATTCGCATTCAAGTTACTCTTAGATAAGATTTTTTTTTCATGAATACAGTCCGTTTTATTCTATAATGACTAATAATGTGAATGAAAACTAACATAAGCAGCCTTTATATGATAAATTAGGCTGTGTCTGCCTTCTAAATTATTACATTTTATAACATTTTCTTTAGAAAAATAACCGAAAGTGTGAAGTGTAGATGTTTGTAGCTGTCAAATGGCATGATATTAAAGGTGCCTTTCTTTGTGGATAGATTTTCAGAGACCTATAGTATTAATGCGACCAGATTTTATTGATGATCAACATACCAATTTGCACCCACCTACTCTATCCTCAGTAGTTTTTGAGATCTGGGGGCGAACAGAAAAAGTGCGGACGGACAGACAAATAGCGTCTCAATAGTTTTCTTTTACAGAAAACTTAAACAATCACCAATCTGAAAAAAAAACCGTGTCGTGAACTCTCTAAGTAACTTCCGTCACGAAGTTCCAGCACAATTGCTGCTGTGATTATGTTACCTGAATAATATTACTCCTAAATTACTACTCGTTTTGGATTTCGTTTCTTGAGAGCCATCATTTTGTTAAGAGGGTCTTCCCTTAGGATTCTTGTACTGTAATTCGTTCCGTTAAATGGGCTTCTTGGCTATGTATTTCTGCTTTTATTAAGTTATGATGCTTCACTCTACATTTCTGTTAGCTCTTTCATAAACACGTATGTATTATCTACTTGTATAAGTATATATATATATATATATATATATATAACACACTTATATATATATATATATATATATATATATACACATATATATATGTGTATATATATATATATAATATATATATACACTTATATATATACTTATATATATATATATATATATATATGTATATATATATAAGATATATATATATATATATATATATATAATATATATATATATATATATATATATATATATATATATATATATATATATATATATATATATTTACACACCCTTAAACAAGTAGACCGTACCCTTCCAGCTCCACCCCTTGAATACAGAAAAAGATATATGATGAAAACTGATACATATATACATACTTTAAATACATTAATATACATATACATATATATATATATATATGCATATATATGTATATATATATATATATATATATATATATATATATATATATATATATACATATATAAAATGATAGAGAGAGAGAGAGAGAGAGAGAGAGAGAGAGAGAGAGAGAGAGAGAGGTGATGGCAAGAATCCAATAAGTGAAAGGAAAAATAAGAGAAAGCGTGTGGACGCATAATGAAATTCGTGGATGCTGTGTGGACTGACTGCCATTAGCAGATCATAATGCTTATTGGCGGTGAAGAAGAGAAGCAGCAGCTACTGATGAAATGACTAGATGAAGAGCAAGTGGTCAAAACTGGAACTGAATATCGACAAGACTTGCCTTATAAGGTAAGTGAAAATCATGATGACTTGAAGTAGTTCATTTGTTTGGGTCTTGTTTGGATATTGAAGAGTAAATGTCAATGATAATGGAGGGTGGATGAAGAGCTAACTCTCGTAAAGGGGAAGTGAGGAAAGTAACAAGAGGTCTACGGTAATGCAATGGAAAGTACATAGTGAAAGAATGCTATAAATGTAACATTTCCGAACGATAAAAAGTCGTTACGGTCCATTAAAGGGGAGAGAGAGAGAGAGAGAGAGAGAGAGAGAGAGAGAGAGAGAGAGAGAGAGAGAGAGGATGGACCCAGAAACATGATGATCCGGTTTCACGTGAAATGGGAAAAATGATGATTATCTGTTTTGGCGCGGAAGAGGGTCATTAGTGGCTGTCATTGATTAATTAATGATGAAAGGTGAAACTTAGGATGGTTATACGAGAACAGCATCTTGTTTACAAAAACATAATTCTGAAATATATCCCAACTAGGCCGGGTTTTGTTTTTGTTTGTTTATTTACGAATGAATGTAGTGAGTTGGTGTGCATTAGAATTAAGGGTTCATATGGAGAGGTGGTCTTTGGAAAGAATGCGGTCTTGAGTGATCGAGTGAGCATTTGAAGAGTTGATAAATACAGGTGATAGAAGAAAGTCAAGTATGAATTGTCAGAGTGAAATTGTTCATTCAGAGCTGGAAATGTGTACGAAAATGACTCTTGAAGGGGCCAAAGGACCACTTAGAAGGTCTCCGAGTAGGAAGGCGCCAAAAGTTGAGATTTAGATGAGATGCTGTGGCATCGCGGTGATAGTGTGACTAGTTGACAATGATATTTAAGGTATGTGTAAATTAGAGAAAGGTTCTAAGGGGAAGGGTTAAGAGATTCAATTGTTCTTTTGTAAACGAAGAAATGCAATAGAGGTAACTGTGAGAACTAAATGGCCATTTACTTGACCAGGAAAGGTATATGGCAGGGTTTTCAACGAGAGAGCAAATCTGCGAACAGAAAGATAGAGGGCGAGTAGTTCAAACTGCTTTTTATAAAAATTTTAAGAATTCGCAAGCAAATGCTTGTGATGTGGAGCTTGAGTCAATAGTGCGAGGTACTATGTTGAGCGACATTAGTATTAGTAATGAACGGTTAGTTGCATAAAGTACATTGACGAATGAGAGAATGTCTGCTTATTGTAAAAGTGGGACGTAAAACAAGAATGTCATGACTCCGCGGCATTTCGAGTGATTGCGGACGGGATTATGAAAGTGGTCACCTAAAATGCAAGTTTGCTAAAAAAAAAAAAAAAAGACTACGAATTGAGTGCGATAGTGGCTAATTTTGGGGACGAGGCAGGGCTAATGGAGATATGAATAGATACCGATAAAAAGTGAAAGTTCTGTGTCACATGATAAGCGATTAAAAGGTCAATCTTAACAAGACTGAGACTCCAAAAATAATTTGTAGACAGGAAGATGGAGAAGTGAATAATTGAAGAATAGAAAAGTTCATTCGTGGAAGGATTTTAGAGTATATATATATATATATATATATATATATATATATGATAATATATATATATATAATAGGATATATATATATATATAGATATATATATATTATATATATATATGTATATATATATATATATATATATATATATATATCTATATATATATATATACTATATAGTATACTATATATATATTATATATATATTATATATATATATATATATATATAATATATATATATATATATATATATATATGCCAAGATGAAGGCACATTATATATGAACATACAAACAATTGATATAGGTCATTGACACCTGCGAGAAGACATAACAATTTTTGACATAAAGAGGGCAAGTTATTTGATAATCTTGTATTCGAAAAATACCGGATCTGCGTTGCTTCTTACTGGAAAGTAACCTTTACTGCCATACTGTAATATCTTTAAAAATATTCCCTATCTCCTCAAAAAAACTTTCATGTGGTTAAAAGAACAATGAATAAAGCACTGAGAAAGAACCCTGTTGACTATACCAAAGGAAGTGGATATCAAATCTCGTATAAATCATTCGACAAAGTCTGTGTTGGTGAAACTTATAAGTCACTGAAAAAACCGAACAGAATTGCATCAGACGTGAATAAGAGATGCATGAAATAGAGGTTTGCATGTCTTCATGTCAGAGATAATTACCATTCTGTGAAGAGTTCACGCACAAAAATATTGGTCTTTTCTAATTACAAACTGGGAATCAATTTGTGCAAACGAAAATTTTGATTAGAATATAGCAAAGAAATATGCGAAATATATAGATATTATAGCGGAGTGTAGTCCAACCTAGTCCAAAGGACAATACATATATCGATACTCTTCTTATTTCCCAATAGGAAATAATCCAGATGAGGGGTTTTGTGAAAATAAGATTTATGAATGATATACCTCCTCTGTCATAAACTGCTTCACCATTTTGCGGGTATCAATGGCATTCTTCCAATAACTTGCATTGTTGGTATGTACTGTAATTTCCTACTAGCATGTATTTAATTTCATTTTTTTTAACTATGTACTTTGGTAAATGACTTAACAGTGGAAACCGGCGAAGACCATATCTCCTGTTTTGTCTGTTTACGTTATTTTTCATTTAGATATCACCTGCTATGTACCTTATATATATTTACATATATATATATATATATACATATATATATATATATATATATAAAAATATGTATACATACCTTATATATATAGCATATAAATACAAATACTCATATTTGTGTTTGTGTTTAGTTCGGAAGGTGCATGTGGTATCTCTCTCTCTCTCTCTCTCTCTCTCTCTCTCTCTCTCCTTCCTTGACGTAAAATTCAATTCCAGGTCATGTTAATTGACCATTACTAAGTCTTGATCGAGAATTACTGCGTGATGAGATTCAGCCTTCTCTGGTTAGCAAAGATCTTGGTTTCCTTCGTAACTTTCTTAAAAGGCAATTTGTGGGTGACTCATTGACTCATGCTGCGTCTTCATTACCTTAGACCCCAATAACCTTAGAGGTGGAATAGTATGCATTCAATTTAAAAGCTCTTAAGTTTGTTAAAGAACAACTTATCTGTAATACCAATGTCACCAAAGGTTTCTGGATGTCGTTCATGAATGACAAAAAGCGAGTTTTTTTTTTTTTCTTTTAAGAAAGAGAATATGTATTCGAATTTCAGCAAATACTATTTATTCCGCAAGCTGCCTCATCACAACTATGAGATTAAGAGTTTTGTCAGACATAAAGAAAATTTGCACCCTGCCTTTGTGAGCAAATATGACTGCTCACACTGTCTTCTGGTACTCTGTTGAGAGAGAGAGAGAGAGAGAGAGAGAAGAGAGAGAGAGAGAGAGAGAGAGAGAGAGAGAGAGTTCCTATATTCCAACCCCACTCCCTAAAAAAGATTGGCTATCTGGCTATCTTATTAAAAGTATGCTCTTCAGATTCCGTGCCCCATAATGGGTTTAGTTTGTTTGTTTATATGGCATTTTTACATTGCATAGAACTAGCGGTTATTCAACAACGGGACCAGCGGCCTTACGTAACTAACGAACCACGTCGAGAGTGAACTTCTCAATCACCAGACATACACAGCTCTAACCCCTCAGTGGAATGCTCGAGAATCGAACTCGCGGCCACCGAGGTGGCAGGCCAAGACCATGCCGATCACGCCGCTGAGGCGCCAGAGTGGATTTAATTGTAGAACTTGAAGACCGTTGCGAAGGCCCTCTCCAGAGTATTCAGCCATAACGGACTACTGCCATGAGGCCTGTAACGTTAATGTAAATTTTGAAGACTTTAAAGTCCTATTTATATAAATAATTTTGAAAACTGTACAAGGCTAAGAGAATACATACACACACAATATATATATATATATATATATAATATATATATTATATATTATATATAATATATATATATATATATATATATATATATATATATATTACACATAATAAAATTTAAACCTGCTTATGGCTAGACTCGTCCAGCCATGCATCTTCACTGGTTTTTCAGTTATTGCCCAGTACTCTGCTCTCGATGTTAACGCTGTCCTCTATGCTTAGTAGCCCTCTCCCTCCTTCCTTTCGTGTTATGTATAGTCTGTCCGTTTTTGCTCTTGGGTGTTAGTGCTTTGTGTATTGTCATGTGTTTCCTAGTTTTCTGGTCTATTGTGCGGAGTTCAGCCTTCGTCCACTCCACTACTCCTGCGCTGTATATTATTGTTATTATTATTATTATTATTATTATTATTATTATTATTATTATTATTATTATTATCAAACCACGAACTTGAAATTCAAGCTTCAAACAATATAGTGTTCATTATGAAGTACTCAGAAGTAAGAAGAATTAAAGTGAAATACAGAAAGAATAGCCCCTACTTATAAAGGAAATAATAAATCAACAAATAGATAAAAATGAATTCAAATGCAAGGAGAATAGTAGCAATGTAGTATTGCATTGCACCTTCTCTTGACCTTCTGAATTTCTAATTGCACGACTTTTTTTGGGAGTCCAGACTTGTGAGGAATAAAGGACCTCTGGAACTGAGAGGTTAGACAGCGAGGAGGCACACTGACTGCATATTGGTGCTGCTGTCCAGCGAATCTGGTTGCTCTCGGCTTGGAAATTAAAATAATCGAACTATCAATGCCGATTCTACATCATGTTTTTCATACACACGTTGCCTAAAAGGGAAACCATTGTTTTGTTTGCGTTCCATCGCAAGTCACAAACAACTCCTAACAACAGTACGATAATGTACGATAGTTATCGTTCGTATGACTAATTGTTCTAAACAGTAGTATGTAATCCATATTTGTTTTATTTACCAACAAAATGATGATGAATTTTTTATGAAAAGTGAATATTATATTATCCTCAATGTAATTACTACCGTAATTACACTACATTAAAATTTCTGAAAGGATAACGAAAGATAACGGTTGTTGTGAGCGCAACCATAACTTGATGTTGACAATTTCACAGCTCAGCTCGCACAGATAAAAGTTAATTTCATTGATATGGAATTATTCCTAGAATATGTCAATAATATGTAAGGTAAAAAATGGTTTTATTACCTTTATTATGATTTTATTTCATAGTGTGAATCTTTTCATGTATGTTTAAGAGGAACTGTGATTTAATTAATACAATATAAAAATAAGTAAATAATAAATGCACAAAAACTCTTAGAGCGTTTAGAAATGAATTTTAAAGCAGCAAAATTTTAAAATATTTCTGAACTTATTCTGAATTTTAATATACCTTTTAGTGTGCATGTATGGAAACATGAGTCGATGCATTTATTGTGTATGTGTGTGTTCCAGTATGAGAGCATCTGCCTTTGTGTAGTTTTTAATTTAATTTTCATTCATCATCATATTGAATGAGCTATCTTTTCCCAGTTCTTGGCCTCAGGACTAGGCCTGGTATTTTAATTTAATCCTTCAGGCCAACCCTTTGAGAGCTGAAAATCTGGTTAACCTACTTTAATCATAATAACAACTTTCATGCATGTTGTGTAAATTTTAGGTAAATAAAAGGATATCTGGGTGTACATTTGCAACTGAAAAGTGTTTTAATAATTTACTGTATGCGAATTAAAAAGTTAATATATGAAATAGGATATTGTTAATATTGCTGAATGTAAGCTGAATGTAACTATTTAAAGCCCGGGACGCACTGTTACATTTTAAAATAATAAAAGCGCGTCTAATGCGCCAGCAAATACGGTATTTCTCTGCCAATCCTACTTATGTTGTCACCAAAAGCTCAATTACTGTGACGGAAAGGGACTTTTAGGGATATTTTGCGGCCGGAAAACCAATTAATCCCTTTCCCTTTATTCTTTATGAGAAAAAGCGTTTGTACCCACGAGTTTTTGCACTCTCGAGCTCTACCCCCCAACCAGTCATGCTCCTGGGTACAGGTATCATTATCTGTTACTGGTTGTTAATGCAATTAGTTCATTTGTGTTCATATATATATATATATATATATATATATATATATATATATATATATATATGTACATATGTATGTATATATATATATATATATGTACATATATGTATGTATATATATATATATACACCATATATATATATATATATATATATATATATATATATATAATTATATATATATTATATAAGTCATATCACATTACCGTGATTCATATACTATATCGAGCTACAAATGTCCTTTAATATCTAAATTCGCTCTACCTCGGAATTAATATATTTTCATATATGTTTAACCGAAGGGAAGAATTTTTTTAGGCAATAATAGAATTGCCCGCCGGCGACGAGCACGAAACCATCGACGTCTTCAATTCCAGGACTGGCAGTGAAGCCTTAGAGCCACCCCGCCACCGCAGAGGATATAAGTTTATGCCGCCTCCCACCTCAAATACTGTTCGCACTCGGGTATTTGTAGTTTTGGAGACTGCATCAAACCCACCTCATCTTCGGTAATGTTGTAGTGCTTTTGCCCGCACGTAGCCATTATATAAGTCATATAACATTACTGTGATTCGTATACATATATCGAGCTACAAATGTCCTTTAATATCTAATTCGCTCTACCTTGAAATTAATATATTTTCATATTTGTTTAACCGAAGGGGAATTTATATTTATTTATTTTTTTTTTTAGGCGATAATAGAATTGCTGGCCGACGGGCACAAACCATTGGCATTTTCAATTCCAGGACTGGCAGTGAAGCCTTAGCCCACCCCGCCACCGCAAGAGGATATAAGTTTATGCTGCCTCCCACCTCAAATACCTGTCGCACTCAGGTATTTGTAGTTTTGGAAGCTGCATCAAACCCACCTCGTCCTCGGTAGCATTGTAGTGCTTTTGCAGTCTCCATAACTACAAATAATGTTAAATAAATGTATACACTTCACACTTCTCTCTTTTCAAAGCCAACTGTTCCTAAGTCATTTAAATATGCCATACCTCATTGATGGGTCTGTACCAACACCTGGTGTCCTCCGAACCGTCTTTTGCCTTGCCTCCGGGGCGTGTGACTTTCTCACTAAAAGTATCGGGCGATTGGACCCATCATTACAAGCACAAACGCACAATCTTCAGCCACACCTTAGAGCCCCATAGCAACTGGCTGTAGAGGCCTCGACCTCACAAATGCATACTCAGCACTTCCTTCTTCGAGGAAGACTGTTGCTAGGTTCTCTCTGTCTCCAAGCCAAGAAAGCTGATACATTGCAATTCACCTACACATTTACTTTCTTCTTTTGATATATATATTTATTTATATATATATATATATATATATATATATATATATATATATATATATATATAGTTATAGTATATGTATATGTATATGTATGTATCTGTTATGTATATTTATATATATATATATATATATGTATATGTATATGTAAATGTGTATTATATATATATATAATATATATATATATCATATATATATATATATATATATATAATATATATATATATATATATATATATATATATATATATATATATATATATCTTAAGTGTATAATGTTAGTGAATTACATATCATGTCTTGCTTGGAGACAGACTAAGCTGTAGGGCAGCTTTCTTGAGTGAAGGAATTTGATACGTAAGCATATTAATCGGGAGACTGCTCTTCTTGCCGCCAAGACAGCTTGGGGGTGTGTCAAGCATGTACATTCGTTTGTACGGATGTTACAGGTCTAATCGACCAGGGCACTTGCGAGAGCCACATTCCTTTTGTTTGAGAAGAAAGAGGTCAGTTTGGTACACGCCAGGTGTCGGGAGAGAAAACCCCATCTTAAAGGTATGGCACATATTTTGTAACACTTAGAAAACCGTTTCTTTGAAAAGAGAGAGAAGTGTGAAATACATTCTTTTACTTAAGATTACTTGAAAAGAGTGATGTGTGAAGTGTATCTTTTGTCCATTATTATCTTTATTACAGATGGGTTCTATTCCATGGTATTAGAGACGGGATTCTCTAACCTGACTAATACAATGAAAAGATTGACATTCTTGGTCTTGGAGAGAATTCTTAGTCAGGAGGGTAGAATGATAACTTACTAGTTTTTCTTTGTGGGCAGACTTGAGTTTTCATCACCATGACTTATTAATAATTTTTGTTCTATTCTATATTCATCTGTTTTGGGTAATAAATAGTATATTTTTGTACTTACGTGATCTTAATAGCCTAATGACATGTTTGCAGACAGAGGGCACCATTGACAACAGGTAAGGGTTTCCAATTTGTGTAGTTTTAATAAAGGGTGGTTAGATATATATATATATATATATATATATATATATATATATATATATATATATATATATATATATATGTATATATATATGTATAACTGAATCACAAAAGTTAGGAACATGATAAATCCATAATAAAGGTATACGCCACAAGGGAAGATAAACAACAGAGTATCCGCGAAATCTTTCGACGTTCAAACGTCCTTTACTTAGCAGATGAACTGACATACATGAGGAAATGACGATAAATGAAAGGTCATATAACTGACAGATAGGGATTATAAAGAGATTATTACCTAGAATCCGACACACCTGGAAGATGAGTAACCTTCCCAAACAAGCAAAAACATGGGTACCATTAAAAGTTTAAGACAATCTGCTCAGACACAAGGGCAAGACAATTAAAGGATTATTATAGGTGACAGCTATTCAGAACTTTGGTAAACAAAAACATATTCACAATACATATTCACAATGCATATTAAACATACATATACAACAAAGTTATCTCTAAGGCGACTAATTTTTATTTAAGTCTGTAATTATATCTTTGAGGTCATTCTTAAAACATGTTTACAAATACAAGGTCTAAATGAAACAGGCCATGACTATATTGAAATTACAATGAGAAGTATTAAAGCAGATTCTAAAAGATTTCGTGATAAGACATCTTTTGACCTTGCAATTACAGAACTACCAATCCAATTTATTCGTTGGTTGTTTTCACTTGAATGAATATTGCATTAGATGTTTGCCCAGTTTTTACAGAATATTTATGCTGGCTTAACCTTACTTCTAAGCCCTTGCTCGACTGTCCGAGATAAAATGAGGGACAATTCATACATGGAATTTTATACATTATGTTGTTGCTTTCTCTGGGGCCAATTTTTATTAACATTCCTTCAGTGTGTTATTATAGGAAAAAAAACAAGGTTGACCTTAAAGGCTTTTAACAATGATTTAATGGTTTCAAATCCGTTAAAATAAGGCAAACTGAGAATGTTCTTAGAATTTTCTTTCTCTGTGTTACACTTTAAAACTTTTTGTGGGCTTTATTATAACAAATATCTAATATATGTGAAGGATAACATAAATCTTTCCCTATTTTTCTTATGTATTCAATTTCTTGATCCAAATATTGGGGACTGACAATGCACAATGCTTGTAAAAACATAGAAGAAAAAAATAGATATTTTTATGTTAAGATGGTGGCCTGAATAGAAATGAACATAAGTTAAGTTGTTGGTCGGTTTCCTGTAAATACTAAATTTACATTGAAATGGTTATCTATGTATCAAAACATCTAAGAAAGGGAGGCAATTGTCTTTTTCAAAGATATAATTACAGACTTAAATAAAGATTAGTTGCCTTAGAGATATCTGTGTTGTATATGTATGTTTAATATGTATTGTGAATATGTATTGTGAATATGTTTTTGTTTACCAAAGTTCTGAATAGCTCACCTATAATAACCCTTTAATTGTCTTGGCCTTGTGTCTGAGCAGATTGTCTTAAACTTTTAATTGTACCCATGTTTTTGCTTGTTTGGGAAGGTTACTCATCTTCCAGGTGTGTCGGATTCTAGGTACTAAATCTCTTTATATAATCCTATCTGTAGTTATATGACCTTTCGTGTATCGTCATTTCCTCATGTATGTCAGTTCATCTGCTAAGTAAAGGACGTTTGTTTGAAACGTCGAAAGATCTCGCGGATACTCCGTTGTTTATCTTCCCTCGTGGCATATACCTTTATATATAATATATATATATATATATATATATATATATATATATATATATATATATATATATATGTATATATATATATATATATATATATATATATATATATATATATATATATACATACACGCTGATAATATGGATGCATTTCCGTATACATACCCTAACAAACACTTTAATCTTAAGTTCTATATACCATCAACCACCTCTGCGTTAGCATATAACAAAAGAGCATCCCTGGTTAAGTAATGAGTTGCCTTCAAATTACCTATTAAGAAAGTTACGAAGGAAACCAAGATCTTTGCTAACCAGAGAAGGCTGAATCTCATCACGCAGTAATTCTCGATCAAGACTTAGTAATGGTCAATTAACACGACCTGGAATTGAATTTTACGTCATGAAAGGAGAGAGAGAGAGAGAGAGAGCACATCGCCTTTCCACACCACCTCATACACACACACTCACACACACATATGTGTGTGTGTGTGTATGCATATAAATGTGTATATTTCTGTACAGGGATGTTTTAGACCCAAGTAAAAACCGTAAAGCCATATTTTCTTTTACATTTCATACGTCTGTTTTGCCATTCACTTGTGGCTTCTTTGTTTAGAAGGAACATGGTATTGAAAGACGTTTGCATGGAACTGAAAAAACTTCAGCTGTCAGGATTGGATCATTGTGGATGATGTTGGTGCCCACTGAATGATGCTACACTTCAGTTCTGTGAAATATTGAAAGCTTACTCTCTTGTTTCTGTAGTACAACAGACGCCTTCACAGATTTGTTTATGGGATTCGCATTCCTTAAAGAACGTGTAAAACCAAGCTGCTTGCATTGTTCGTAGCTGTTCCGTCATTACTTGAGATAACACCAGGCTTTGGCAGCGGAAGATTGTGAGAGACTTTCGAAGGGCATCCAAGCACTGAAGTATCTGCAGACATTCCAACGAGGCTTCGGCAACTTTCATCCTGTAAAGATTTAAGTATGGCATGAGAGGAGAGCGCGTTCAAAGCTTTTCCTGCAGAGGGCAGGAATAGCTGACCAACTTCATGTACAAACTCATATGCTAAACACAAAAATGAGTCACTCATAATCCAGATACATCAGTCTGACTATGACACGTCATTCTGGAAATGGATTAACTGGACCAGAGAAATCAAGGAGCCATCTTTCAATCCTTTACCGGCGCTTCAAATAGGACACCTTCAATTTCAACATGCAGATGTACTCTGATTGTATACTGTCATAGGAACTGGGATATAGACTAACATGAGGCTGCACATCAACGATAACAGAAAAGGTAACATCAAACGAAGCAAAAGAAACTGGAAAGAAATGTTGACATCTCTGAGCATCCAGAGCACGGAGCAGAATAATCCGAATTCTTGCCATGAACATATTTTGATCAGTTCTCTTGAATTTCCATACATTACGTTTAAAACAATTAATGATAACTATGAAAAATTGTTACATTCTAGTATTTTTATCCCATGTCATTAGTTCGTATCGCTTTAGGGTAAAATTAATTAACAAAGATCACCTGTTTGTGAAGTCAGAATGACTTTCAAACCTTTTTCATACAATCATTTTTGACTCTGATGGACGCTTGAAGTGGAGGATAATAGAGAGAGAGAGAGAGAGAGAGAGAGAGAGAGCATACAAATGGATAGACAGTAACGATGAAATATGAGTCCTGGGAAAAGCGAGAATCAATATGTCATCTCTGTCAATTTAGAAGCAAAGCTTTTTATAGCAAAGATAAATGAAGAAGTGGGAATTAAAGGAGGAATTGGAACAGACGTGAAACTCCTTGTATATATATATATATATATATATATATATATATATATATATATATATATATATATATATATATATATATAGATATATAATATGATATATATGTATATATATAAGATATATATATAATATATATATACTATATACTATATATATATATATTCATATATATATCATATATATATTCTTTATATATATATATATATATATATATATATATATATATATTATATATTAATCTTATATATACTATGTATATATATATATATATATATATATATATATATATATATATATATATATTATATATATATATAGTATATATGACTGGTAAGTGTTTTTCTGTAACAACAGAATTCATCTAATAAAAGGAGCCCATAAAAACACCAAAAATGTAGAGAGAAAAGTACTATATTTTCAGAGACTGCTGTCTCTCTCTTCAGGTATATGAATGAGAAAAGTTTACAGAAAAGGTGGTATTTATACCAAGAGATTCGTCCACAAGTAAGCCAATTTAGGTCACCCCCCGCTGATAATCTTCCTTTAATCTTCTTAAGCGTTTGGTTGAATGAACACTGCGTCGACGATGTCTGATGTCCAATTCCCTTTTGAGATGTTCATTACCTGCTTCTCTTTATTAAGGCCGATTCCATCATTTGACTCTTGTACCGGCAGTTGCTGCTATAAATTACACGTGACATATTCCAGTTTATTCTATGGTTATGTTCATTTATATGATTGACAATAGCCGAGTTCTGTTGTCCATACCTAACTGACCGTTTGTTTGTTGTATTAATCTCTGGGGAAGTGATTTACCTGTAAATCCGATGTAAGATTGGTCACAGTCCTGGCATGGGATCTCATATACCCCCGAGTCTTTGGGCGATGTCTTTTGTTGGACGTTAATCAGGGATTTGGCTAAGGTATTTTTGGGTAGGTAAATGCAAAAGGGTTGGATTTCCCAGGGTAAGTGAGTTACTCTCTTAATCGTCTCTCCAGGTGGGGAATTTTATTTTTATTGTTGGGTGTGTCTCTGGTCTTGTCTTAGGGGGTCGGGTAGAAAATTACGTTTGCTTTTTGAATTGCTTTCTCAATTATATGGTCAGGATACTTTAAAGATGAGAGTTGCTTGCGAATTAGTTCAAATTCTTTTTCCAGGAAATCTGGGGAACAAATTTCGTAAGGCTCTTAAGAATAGGTTGCTAGCTAGACTTATCTTGATAGTATTGTCATGATAGCTAAGTAAAGTAGTGAATATATGAAAGTGAGAACGTTGGTTTTCTGTATATGGTAAATTTGTATTTCTGTCGTGTCTCTGATTATTAAAACATCAAGAAAAGGAATTTTGTTGTCTGTTTCCCATTCAACTTTAAATTGATGCTGGGCACTAATGCGTTTAATTTTGAAGAGGAATTCATTAAAAATTACCCCACTTATTATCCCAAAATGTTAGTATGTCATCCACGTATCTCATCCACAGCATGTTTTTGGGTTTTATTGCATTTATTACTGTAGTTTCAAAGTATTCCATGTACAGATTGGCTAAAATAGGACTTAAAGGACTACCCATACTACACCCGAATTTTTGCTTGTAGAATGATTCCCCGAATGGAAAATACGTTATTAGATGCACATATTCAACTAACTTTATTATTTTGTCAAGTGCCAAAGGGAAATGATCTGAATAGGGGGATAATTTTCCCTTAAAACTGAAGAACGTCCTGTACTGGTACTTTTTGTGTAGGGAGTCTACGTCAAGGCTTAAAAGTTTTATGTTGTGAAGTGGTATATGTGCTTCTCTGAATTTGTGACAAAAGTCTTCCGAATGTTTGATGTGACTGGGAGAAAAAGTGCCTAAAAAAGGAGAAAGGAGGCCAGCTAACCATTTAGAAATTTTGTAATTGAAAGCTCCGGCGCATGAAACCGATGGGTCTGATGGAAGATTGTCTTTGTGAGTTTTGGGAAGACCATAAAAGTAGGGTAGGGTTTAGGATTAATTACTTTAAATTTCTCTAATAGTTCAATACTCTTTTTGTCTTGGCCAATTAATCTTACTTTCCGAAAAAATTCTGTGGAACGTTCTGGAGGGGATTTTTCGTCAGTTTTTCGTAAGTATTGTGTCGCTAAGGAGCTGGTTGATTTTGTCGAGGTAGAAGTCTTTGTCCATTATTACAATTTTGCCGTCGTTTGTCGGATCTACTTATTATAACATCTAACTTTTTAGCGAGTGGATGGCTATCATGAATCTGCGGGGAACAGGATATTTCTTATGAAGGTCAGTTAAAGCATTTAGTAACACTCCTTTTAAACATATCTCTTCACGGCTGTAGTTTTTGTCAGATATGAATTTATCAAAAGCCACTATGAGTCTAGGTTGTTTTTGCGGTCTGCATTAGGGCAAAGGATAAGCCTAAATTTAAAAACTAAATGTTGATTTACAGTAAGGGGGGTGTTGGATAAGTTTAAAACTTTGTCTGTTGTTCAAGATTATTCCATGCGCTATTATCTATTAGGGTTATTTAACTTGCGAAAAGTCTGTTGGAATGAGTCACGCTATTATAGGCAGCAATGTCGGAACAGAATGAAATCAGATACCTGTATACGTGGTCCGTAGTGAGGAGGCGAAGATTAGATTGAGTTCCATATATCACTCTGCGTAGCACGAAGATGTCGTTTTCTTTCTCGTATTGGTGATTCTTTCTTCCAGGAAAATCTTGTGTGATAGAGGGAAGGGGTTTGATTGCAGAGTCCATCTCCCGAATCCGTACATTTTTGGAAGTACTTGTTCTTTGAGGCATTCTTCCAAAAAGTGTTTTTGGTTTTTCAGCCGGTGTAGTCTGTTCAGTTCTTTTTCAAACTTGCGGAAAACTGGCTTGACTTCTGGAAGTGAGTGAGAATCGTGGAAAAGGCGGTTGAATTCCATAATGGGCTGACAATGACTGGTAAAGGTGTTCTGTAACAACAGAATTCCATCTAATAAAAGGAGCCCATAAAACACCAAAATGTAGAGAGAAAAGTACTATATTTCAGAGACTGCTGTCTCTCTCTTCAGGTATATGAATGAGAAAAGTTTACAGAAAAGGTGGTAGTTTTATACCAAGAGATTCGTCCACAAGTAAGCCAACTTTAGGTCACCCCCGCTGATAATCTTCCTTTAATCTTCTTAAGCGTTGGTTGAATGAACACTGCGTCGACGATGTCTGATGTCCAATTCCCTTTTGAGATGTTCATTACCTGCTTCTCTTTTATTAAGGCCGATTCCAT
>NC_087206.1:61658664-61662142 GCF_015104395.2 Macrobrachium nipponense | reverse complement strand
AAAGTTATGCAGGAGAGAACTCTTTTGGCATATGAATGGGCTTTGACACGGATGAGTTAGCCATCCATGGCGTTTAATATCGTCATGCACTAACAAATCATGCACAAGTGTATTGATGTGAGAGGTCACAGGCTTTAATAAGGTAGGCCATGATTGGATTGTAACAAGGATAATATTTGCAGATGACACAGCACTAGCCTGGGAATGGTGAGAAGAAGCTGCAGAGACTGGATGAACCAGTTTGCAAGTGTCCGCAAGAAGAGAAAAGTGAAAGAAACGTGAGTAAGAGTCCATTGGTGAGGGTAATCAGGAACAAGGAAGAGGGAATAGTGGACTGTAATAGATTGGGTGCATTTGATTCGTACAGATATTTTGGCGTTTTGAATAAAGGAAGGATGGAAGAAGAGGTAGTCACAGAATAGATGAAGCAAGAGAAGAGAGGCAGCAGGAGAGTTGCAAAACACTGGGAGAAAACTGAAAATCGATATTGAATCCCAAAGATCGGAAGGAATGAGGAATTCTTGGACCAATTCTCCTCTTTAGAACTGAATGCAGGATGTTGAATACGAAAGGAAAATTCTGGGAGCTGTGGAGGGATTACTTACATACTATTTGTGGTATATGAAGAATTGGGAGGTATAGAAAAGTGGAGATACGTGAAAGGGAGGCAAAAGGGTGGGATAAGGCAAAAGGACGGATGGCAATGCATAGAGATGGTTTGGACGTGGTGTCGCTTACGTATATCTTAGTTTTACCAGACCACTGATCTGATCAACAGCTCTCCTAGGGCTGGCCCGAAGGATTAGATATTTTTACGTGGCTAGGAACCAATTGGTCACCTAGCAACGGGACCTGCAGCTTATTGTGGGATCCGAACCACACTATATTGAGAAATCAATTTCTATCACCAGAAATAAATTCCTCTGATTCCCTGTTGGCCGAGACGGGATTCGATCTTCGGACCACCGCGTTGGCTGTCGAGCGCGAAAACCACTCGTCCAGCGAGGAACTTGGACGAGTGGCAAGAGTGGATGATGACAGGTTGGTGAAAAGGTTATAAAATCGGGGAGCGTTGTCAGGAGGGAATGTGGAGTGAAAGGATATGGGAAAGAAGGGGCATCAACACCCAGGAAGCGAGAGCGTGTATGCAGGATAAAGTGAATTCTCCAGTGCTGACGCGGGTTGTGGAGCTGGTTCGTACTCGTGTAAGTGAATGAAGCGGCTTACATTCTTGAATTTCTCTGCAGTGAGGTTTCAGTTCAGTCACGGTTCAGTAGCTCAAGTATAAATGTAGATGGCCCATCGTTTTTTTGTTTTCTCGGGAGAAACCGCTCCAACCCCACCCAGGTTAATGAAAACGGTAGTCACTGAAGTAGATGCATATAGACACACATATACATTCTAGACACATATATATTTATATACATACTCTCACATTCACACACACGCACACACATACAAACACACACATACACACACACACACACACACACACACACACACATATATATATATATATATATATATATATATATATATATATATATATATATAAATGTATGTAGAATCTACTGGTCACTTGTTTACCAGATACATATGCAATTGTAAAAGCCACAATGCCCACTTAACTTCTCGAATTTTTTTTGCTTCTTTTTTTGGATACGTTTGTCACTACGAAGCCTGAAGATCCAAGTTCAAAGAAATTTTAAGAAATTGTGATGTCCGTTTCCCGGTACCAGACATCACAATATCTTCGAATTTCTTCGAACTTGGATCTTCAAGGTTTGTAGTGACAAGTGTATCCAAAAAAGAGCAAAGAATTCAAGAACTTAAGGGGGCATTGTAGCTATTGCAATTGCATATATAAAATATTATTTATATATATATATATATATATATATATATATATATATATATATATAGATAAACATATATTGCGCCTGGGGTTTTTGATTAATAATATATTGCCAATATGACCTATGGAATGTGAAGAACAGTGGAGAAGCAACGATTGAGAAAGCTGACAATGAGTTTCTATGGGTGGCGTGAGATAAAAACTGCTTAGTTAGACGAGTCAATGAACTAAGTTCATGAACACTCTTCTCAAAGTGCCTTTGTGAAACTGGTTGCGGCCAGTAATCGTGAGGCGCTAACGAACTGTGTGTTCGTATGTGTGTGTGCGCCTCTTTCTGTTAAAAGTGTATCATACACAAGTCTATGGGGGATTTTGATAGAGGCATCTTTGGGAGGAAGGCAGAGCCACGATAGTGGTGCCTAAGTGTTTTTTGGAATAGTGAGTGAGATATTCCGGTTGCATGGGTGAGTTGAATTACTTTAGCCAAGTTAAAATACTTTAGCCAAAGACTGGCTTGTTACCTATTTGACGTTTTGTGGTAATATCCAATCTTTAATCTCTGATTGTTAAACTTGTGTGTGTACTTACCGGGATGTGTTCTGTGTCTTTGAAACAGACGGTTCTGGCAATGGGGAGGGACAGAGAGTCCCGGATGGATAGAGACGATTGGTGTGACTATAACTGTTCAGACATTTTTGTTGGGGTTTAATTGAATTGAGTTAGTCTGTAAGACTTGATTAATTATTTATTCATTGTTAATAAATGTGTCTTTTGTAATGCAACTCTCTCATTTTCATTACCTGTTAGAATGGAGAGAAAGAGGTGGAGAGAGAGAGAGAGAGAGGGGTCACTTAGAGAGAGAGGAGCTGCCGAGAGAGAGAGAGAGAGAGAGAAAGAGAGGCTGTGTGTATTAGTTTGCCTTGACATTCGAGCTACACGCTTACCAAATGAATAATGGGAAATGTCCCCATTACAGGTTTTGGTGGCTAGCGGTTAAAAAGCGGTATAAAAGTTTTTTTTTATGCCTGGGAACGCCGATGAAGAGATAGGTGACCAGTTAGAAAATAAAGGGGTTATGGCTTAGCGATAGTTTTCGAACGACAAAGCCTTTGTGGGATTGTGGAAAATTGTTAAATTGTTAGTTACTTGGTGAGAAAAAAATGAGAAATATCTATCCGTTAACTGTGAAGGGAGGGGAAGGATTTTTATAGAGTCATCAGATTTGCCCGTACTGAGATCCTCCAAGGCGTGATAGTAACTCAGTCTGGTTTGTGAGTGAGTGTTGCCAGGTGCCATCTCGCCGATCGCGTTTGCATTGTGCCGACGAGATTTACGTATTCTACGCAGATTCCGGGGTGGTTTTCTCTTATTTTGGACATGTGAGTGTTACTGTATGTTTTTTTTTTTTGATCCTGGGGGCTGTTTTTTGAGATTGGTTCAAGAGGTCCAAAAAAATATTTTTTGTCTTTGCCCGTAGTAGCAGAAGTGACGTGTTTTCTTTATCTGCGCGTGTTTATAATAGACGTATTCGTCTTTGTTTAAAACATAAGAGTGTATAAGGATGTGTTTATGCATTTTATGCATATTATACATGTATTATGTATTTTGTGATTATGGAAATCT
>NC_087206.1:61641164-61653664 GCF_015104395.2 Macrobrachium nipponense | reverse complement strand
AACCCTCTTTATATCTTCTCGGCCTAATTTCACTGTTCCCTGCCATTCCTCTCCACATATATTCTGTCTTTGTTCAGCTAATTTTTAAGCCTTTACTCTCAAGTTCTCCTCTCCACCTTCCTAGCTTGAGTTGGACACCTTCTCTTGTTAGATCAGTCACCACAATGTCATCAGCAAACATTGCACACCAAGGCACCTCTTCTCTAACTTCCGATGTTATAACATCCATCACAATATCAAACACGTAGGGACTAAGGGCTGAACCCTGGTGGAGACCAACTTTCACCTTAAACTTCTCTGTAGTTCCAACAGTGCTTCTTACTTGCGTGGTGGCCTCTGCATACATATCTTTCATTATTCTGACATACTTTTCAGAAACTCTTTTCTCATTCAAGCGCCTCCATACTTCCTGCCTAGGTACCCTATCATAGGCTTTTCCCAAGTCAATAAACACCAGATGTGGTCCTTTCTGTTTCTCTCTATATTTCTCTACTGTCTGCCTTAGTGCAAATATTGCATCAACTGTGCTCTTTCCTGGCATAAAACTAAATTGTTCTTCACAAATTGTGGTTTCAATTCTCAATTTCCCTTCTATAATCGAAGCTAAATCATAGCTAAATCATATCAAGGAAAGACACCATCAACAAACTTTCTTTCTAAAGTGATGATAATTCCTTTTCGGATGTCGATAAACCCCGTGATAAATACTCTTGAAAAAAAAAATTAAATAAAGTTTTCAAAACGGTGTACATTCTAAAAATGAAGGGCAAGAGGTATTAAGTCAACTGATTAACTCTTCAGATTCTGACCTTAATCAGTATTTGTGATAATCCAATTTCTAAACAGTGCGACACGAATGAGGAGTGGGGCAGCATTCAGTCAGTAAACCCTCGTTGCTAAAAAATGCCTGTAAACATGTTTAACGACCTTACTTATAACAAAGCTGAATCCGTGCTCATAACCTTTCAAGCAGAAAAGCGCATCGAGACTCGCTACGAAGACCAGGGAAAAAATTAATTCGGCAAATTGCGAGTGCGCCCAGGTTCTTGAAAGCAGCCGTGTTTAGGCCCATGACTCAATCAGCCCAAAAAACAATTAATTATACAGGATGCAAGGACTTACGAGCTTCTTTCACGAGCAAAAGCTCGTGCTGGCACAAGGCCAACTTAATCTAACAACAACAATGATATTCTTTAACTTTGGTCCTATGTATTTCGAGAAATAGAGGACCAACAAAATTATTCAATCTTTGCAACTGACTCACGCTGCATGATTGAAGTCATTGTCTACTGGGCCTTCCTTTCTTACTTGTCTAAAGTTCTTGTATTTATCTCGAGAACGTTGAGTCACTGATAAGTCTTAAGGAAAACATTCAATTATAAGAGAAGTTAAGAGAATGATAAAAGTACTAGATAGAAATAAACAAAGCTGAGGTCCACACAACCATTTGGGAAAGGAGAGAGAGAGAGAGAGAGAGAGAGAGAGAGAGAGAGAGAGAGAGAGAGAGAGAGAGAGAGTACATCTGATATTTAATAGATTCATCCTGGTGTGATAAAAATTTATGATGAAACCCCATTTTAGATGGTCTCCCGAAAAAAAGGTGCGGTTCGAGAAGTGTTAGGTGGTGGTTGTCTGGAGAGGATTCAAGGTCTGTCTGTCCAGGCGGATGTACTCTATTGGCCCTGCTTTCTAATTGCCCTGGTTTATCTTACCGCTGAAATATGTTTTGATATTGGTAAGCAACTGGAGCCTGCTCCGTAAAAAAATAGTGCATCGTAAAAAATAGTACACTGTGGAGCCATTCAGCTACATGCAAGATACAGAAAATGGACTCGTGTGACACAGTCACGGTAAGAGATTGTTATTACTGTCCAAGTTGTGCTAGAATGAAACCTGCCTTAAAAACTCATGAACGGGCAAAGAAGCCGAAGAGAATCACAAATAGATAATAATTCTACGGAAAGGGGAGCACGAATAACCTTCTGAGAAGGTGCTTGAATAGGATTTATTGAGCTATTTTACATTACATTTAAAGTATGAACGTAAAACATTCCTGCTGAGTAAGACTTAATGGTGAATCAATATATATATATATATATATATATATATATATATATATATATATATATATATATATATATATATATATATGTAACTGTGGGGGGATTTTCCCCCCAGTTTATTCATAAGGTAAGCGTGGACACGAAACGGAAGGCAGACCCACACACCCCATTACATACACAGCCTCTCTCTCTCTCTCTCTCTCGGCAATCTCTCTCTCTCTCTCTCTCTCTCTCTCTCTCCACCTCTTTCTCTCCATTCTAACAGGTAATGAAAATGAGAGATTCGCATCATAACATTAACGTTTATTAACAAGAATAAATAAATCAATCAACCAAGTAATCCAGTCTTACAGACTAACTCAAAAACAGTACAATGTCTAGTCACTAAAAAGTCCACACCCTTCTGGGAACTCTTTGTCCCTCGGCATTCCACAAGTACCAGATCCGTCTGTTTCAAAGATACAGAACACATCCCGGTAAGTACACACAAGTTCAAAGACAAAGTTAATAAAATGGAACATCTTACAAGATATCAAACAAGCCATCCCTTTGGCTAAAGCACTTTAACACTTACCCAGACAGCCGGACACTTCACACTTAATAAAAAACTCCCCCCGGCGAATGCCACGGCATCTTGCCTGTGACTTGAAGCCCTCTATCAAAATCCCTCCCATAGGCTTGGGTATGAACCTATTAAAGGGAAGAGGCGCACACGCACATACGAACACACAGTTCGATAGCGCCTCATGGTTCTAGCTGCATCCAGTTTCGCAAAGGCACTTTGAGAAGAGTTCATAAAACTGTCGTGCATTGACTTGTTGAACTAATCATTTTTATCTCACGCCACCCCTAGAAACTCATTGATCAGCTACTCTCAGGTCGTCACCTCCACACTGTTCTCCCCATTCCACAGGTCACAGAGAACGCATGGATAATATATTATTAATCAAAAACCCTAGGCCTTACAGATAGCTCGGCCTCGCACAAATGCTAGCTCCCGCCTAGCAAAATTGCTTATAACGCAAAACACTGGCCGGCTTAAAATAAAATACAAGTAAAACTGCACGTCTCTGGCATATAAAATAAAGTCTTATCACGCTTTATCTCCCAATAACACAAGACGCATTTTCTCTCATATTTTCTGCATTAGGATTCTTGAATATCCCTCTTCGCTTGTCTGCAAGTAGCTGCACAGACAGCAACAGGCTATAGCAGGCTGTAGCAACTGTAGGAAGACGGAATGCCTCCCTCATCGTAGAAGACTTCTCACGGCTTCTGTAGATCCCCAAAAAACACGCTGTAGAATTCTCGCGATCACCATCATGGAAATACTTGTAATCACCCTGGACAACATGGCAGCAACCTCTCTTCACGGCTGGTGGACGTCTTGCTGGTGTCGGGGAACAACTTTTTTGGCGTTAGTATGTCAGTCAAGTCACTGGTCAATCTAAGAAAATTAACCCAAACATACCACTTCTATCAAACAATGATCTCAAAAAGTCAGAAATACTAACCGAACGTCTCCCAATTAACTCCCTTAATATGACTACCAAAATGATAAGTCATTATCACAACTCTCTAAGAAAAAAAAAATCAAGTTCTCCAATCAATTCTCCAAACTCACACATCAGCACACACACAACTCAGAAATCACAGCAACTCCACGGAATTCTGTTCTCACATTTCAAACTCGAATGTGCTCACAAGAGGGAAAAAAAGGAAAAAAAAAATTGCAATGAGCCCAAGGAAAAAAAAGAATCTCGTAACACCCAGACCCAAAAATGTTCTCTCAAGTTCTGATATTTAAACAACCCACAAAATCAGTAAAAAATCTCCAACTTTTAACAGCAAAAACCCCTTTACTGCTCAATAATTAATCACAATGAGACTTAATGTCAAACTCCCATTTCTTAAGTAACAACCCTCGAAAAATTACATCTCCCGGTAAAATCAAATCTCCCGTCCAAAAAAGAAATGCTACTTAAAACTCAATCCCCAAATTATATCTCTCAAGGAAAAGGAAGAAAAATAATAAAAAAAAAGGATAATCACAAGAAGATTTCCCCAATCACAAAATACATAATACATGTATAATATGCATAACTCCCGCGTTTATCCCAAGAAATGCTCCCATGTAAAGCCACGGAATTTGCCAGAAAGCAAACTCTCCCACATGCGCTTTCGTGAAATGCTATAGCCAACATTTCCAGATATTGCAAAAATTCTGATCTGTCACCATCAGAGGAAAAGAATCAGCACACGGCTCCATCACACGGCTTGTCGCAGAAAAATCGCCTGCGGACGCATGCTCAAACAACAGCACAAAAATTGTCCAGTCAGACACATAAGTTTGGAAACTCATGATTCTCTAGAAAAAAAGGTCTAACTGACACATTTCACAGAATTAACTCCAGGATATGACTAATGTGTTCAAAGACTTGTCTCGAAGACTCATTCTCTCAACATGACTTTTCCCCAAATTATATTTCTCCAAGAATAACACACTTGTGAACATTAAAAATGCACACACATCTCCATAGGACTCGTAATGCAGTAATGACACTCGCCTCTAAATAGTCACGAAACCAAAAAAAGAGAACCACAGAAATCTCCTCTTGGCTCAAAAAAAAACTCCCATAACCACAAAAAAAAAAAGTCACCCGCCCAAGATTAATTCCAACTCCATTATGAGACACCATATTAATAATAACACCACTCCGGTTATAAAGATATTTCCTCCATTTGGTTAATAACCAACCCCCTTATATTATTCTCTTATTTCTCCAATAGCCACATGTTAATGAAAAAAAAGACACCACTCCAGGAATAGAGAATAATCACCTCTATTTCGGCAAATACAAAATATTTACCTCTATTTCCCCAATAACTCCATGTGGAACAAAACAAGGCTCCAAAAATATATCTCCAAAAAAATGTGCACTCAAGGCAACTAACTCACATACTCACAAATATTGCCCCATAATCTCCAAATATGTGTCTCCATTTGCAACAAAGATGGCTGCAATATAATTGAACTAAACATAGCTCTCATCACATTATTGGCAAATATCAAAAATGGCCAAAAATATATCTCCCTATATTATATCTCTAAAAAATATAACTCCAAAAAAAAAAATAATATATACCTCCAATCATAACTCCAAATATATCTCAATTATAACTCCAATTCTCCAGAGAATAACTCAATGTTATAGTCAAAAACTATAAAAACTCTCTCCATTTAGCATAACTGCTAAAAAAAAGGCAAAAACTCGGCAAATAACACTGTCTAGAAAATTCTAGAAAAAATCACCAATGTGCCACAACTCATTATAACAGAATTCCAAAATCACAGTGTCTTAGCCAAGACTTCTCCATATACACTACGACATAGGTCACTAGAAAACTTAGCCAAGTTTCCTATCTCTCACAAAGTTGTCACAAATACAACCAAGGTATTGTGCAAGAAAACTCACAATTTCTGGAACACAAATATCCAGAGAAAAAATGTAGTGCCATTACGTATGCATTCAAAACGTGCAAAAACAATTCTCCCATATATTTCTCTATAGCATCAAATAGCTAAACAAACACGAACACGTTCCCGAACAATGACTCTAAGTCATGAACTGAGATAATATTCACACTAACTGGAGAGAAAAAATAAACTCAAATTCACCCTTGGTAAAAAAAAAAACTTGTGTCAGCGATGGCTAATTTCCAAAAAAGGAGAAAAGAAAAATCAACGGCACCATTAACTATCTCCCGTAACTCATCAGATGTCAAGCAATTATCTGCTGAACTCATAAAAAAAAAGAGGAAACAAAAAAAAATAATGTGTTGTTAGTTCCTCCCAATATTCAAAAAAGATTTCACCTCCCTTGATAGCATTAAAACGCCCATGTATTAGTACAAAAAATATCACCAATGTTAATGCTTGTCCATTCTCCAAAAATTCAGCAAAAAAATTCAGCAAAAGTTCAGCAAGTTTCCACACAATTCACCAAGATTCAGTCAGAATCATCAAGATTCAGCAAAACTCATCCCCGTGAATCACTGAAATATTCTCCCAAAGTTACAAAAACTCAACAAATAATTAACACAAGACTTCTCCCATTAACCATTGTAATAATTCTCCTTGAATAATTATCTGTAATAATTATCAACTAATCTCCCATGAAATATCTCAAATCTCTCGTAAAACAAGTCTCCCGTAATGATAATTATACTTAAGCAACCCTCCCGTGACACATCTCAAGTATAATAATTATTAATAATAACAATAATAATAACTCTCCATAGCAATAATTCTCTTGCAAAGATCTCAAGTAAGGGTGAAATTCAAAATAGCATACACAGTATTGCTGAATCTTATGGTATACCACCATTTCCACACAACACAGATACAACACCTATCATCGGCATTTCAAAGTAATTTCTCCAACACAATGAAAAAAAATAATCTGTGTATCCCCCTTATATTTGTGTCTTTCAAGGCACAAAGAAACATATAACACATCCCGTGCATGTTAACTACTTTTCCCCTCATTCACGGAAAAGAAAAATCTCTTTTTATTTCCTTTTCTCTTCCTCCAAGAGAGAAAAAAAATCTCTTTTCTAAAAAAAAAGACTCTACGGGCATTTAACTTCATCAACTAATCAATCAGCTGATATCTTAGCATTCATGGTCAAGGCCAGACCCATTCCTCAACACTAAGAAAAAAAAAGAAAAAAGGAGTTCACCCACACTGAGAAAAAAAAATTTCTCCCCCCCCCCGAGCATTGACACTCCCCCGAGGCAGACCATAGTACCCCCATCTCCCCTTGAACAGTGTCTGAGGACCCCCTCTCAAGGTATACACTAGTACCCATCTCGCAATGCAATGCGCCTCTCTGCAGAAATGTGCTGAGCCCGTAAAATTGTGGCCGCTCTGTGTCTCTAAGCCAAGTATGCTTATCTAAGCACAGTTCACATGCATAGAAAAATACACTCCTATGTTTTGAACAAAGACGAATACATACGTCTATTATAAACACGTGCAATAAAGAAAATACATCACCAGTGGGGCAAAGACAAGAAAAAATTGTTGACCTCTTGAACCAATCCCATAACCCTGAAATATTAAACAAAAACCCCTCTCCCTTTGATAAACAATAGTTTAACACTCACCACTCCATAATGGGAATAAAAGGAACTCGAAATTCTCGTAAAACGCGTAAATCTCGTCGGCACAATACAAACGCGATTGGCGAAAACGCACCTAGCAACCGTCACTCATGAACTAGACTGAGTTGCTTGTCTCACGGCTCATGCCCTGAAGAATCTCGGTACGGGCAAATTTGATGACCCTAATAGAAATTCTTTCCTCATCCCCCCATCCCAAGGACGGATATGTTCTCTACCCCTTTTTCACTTAGCAACCGAGATCTAACAATTTAACAATTTTCCACAATCCCACAAAGCTTTGTCGTTCGAAAACTATCTCTAAGCCATAACCCCTTTTATTTTCTAACTGGCCACCCATCTCTACATTGGTGTTCCTAGGCATAGAAAAGAAAGAAAACTTTTATATCCCCTCTTAACTGTCTGCCACCACTGTAACTTGGGGGGATTTTCCCCCAGTTATTCATAAGGTAAGCGTGGACACAAAACGGAAGGCAGACCCACACACCCCATTACATACACAGCCTCTCTCTCTCTCTCTCTCGGCAATCTCTCTCTCTCTCTCCACCTCTTTCTCTCCATTCTAACAGGTAATGAAAATGAGAGAGTCACATCATAACATTAATGTTTATTAACAAGAATAAATAAATCAATCAACCAAGTAATCCAATCTTACAGACTAACTCAAAAACAGTACAATGTCTAGTCACCAAAAAGTCCACACCCTTCTGGGAACTCTTTGTCCCTCGGCATTCCACAAGTACCAGATCCGTCTGTTTCAAAGATACAGAACACATCCCGGTAAGTACACACAAGTTCAAAGACAAAGTTAATAAAATGGAACATATTGCAAGGTATCAAACAAGCCATCCCTTTGGCTAAAGCACTTTAACACTTACCCAGACAGCCGGACACTTAACACTTAATAAAAAAAACTCCCCCCGGCGAATTCCACGGCATCTTGCCTGTGACTTGAAGCCCTCTATCAAAATCCCTCCCATAGGCTTGGGTATGAACCTATTAAAGGGAAGAGGCACACACGCACATACGAACACACAGTTCGATAGCGCCTCATGGTTCTAGCTGCATCCAGTTTCGCAAAGGCACTTTGAGAAGAGTTCATAAAACTGTCGTGCATTGACTTGTTGAACTAATCATTTTTATCTCACGCCACCCCTAGAAACTCATTGATCAGCTACTCTCAGGTCGTCACCTCCACACTGTTCTCCACATTCCACAGGTCACAGAGAACGCATGGATAATATATTATTAATCAAAAACCCTAGGCCTTACATATATATATATATATATATATATATATATATATATATATATATATATATATATATATATATAATAAACACCTAATGTTCCTCAACACCTATATCTCTTGTCAGTTCAGTCGAGGCTGAACCTGGCCTGAATTGTCACTCGGTCGGTGCCTCAGCACCTTATGGCAATCACTCCTCCCTATTTCTGTACTATTCTTTTGTTATTATTTGTTGAACTTATAACTTTGAATTCTTATTCCGAGTTTGTGATTTTAACTTCTGTTTTATCTTATATAGCTTGAAATGGGACTTTTACGTCTTGAAACGTCACAGCTCAAATAAAGTTCCTAGAAAGGGAATTAAGGATTATCCTTCATCTCACACCGACAGATATATATATATATATATATATATATATATATATATATATATATATATATATATATATAACATATGGGGGATTATCCCTCCAGTATTCATAAGGTAACGTGGACACGAAACGGAAGGCAGACCCCACAACCCATTACATACACAGGCTCTCTCTCTCTCTCTCTCCCGGCAATCACCCCATCTCTCTCTCTCTCTCTCTCTCTCTCCATTCTAACAGGTAATGAAAATGAGAGAGTTGCATCATAACATAACGTTTATTTACAAGAATAACTAAATCAATTAACTAAGTAATCCAGTCTTACAGATTAACCCAAAACTACAACTCATTGTCAAGTCACCCAAAAGTCCACACCTCTCCCTGGGAACTCTGTCCCCCGGTATTCCCAGATCCGTCCCATTTCCCAACTCCGGAATAATCACTCACTGATAAATAAAAACACTTTGGCATCTGCCATCATGGCTTCGCCTTCCTCCCCCGAATGTCTGTGCAAGTCTTCCCATAAACTTGGCTAGTGAGACATTATGAATAGAAGAGGCGCACACGCACATACGAATGCACACTTCGACAACGCCTCGCGGTTCTAGCTGCATCTAGTTTCACAAGGCACTTTGGGAAGAGTTCATAAACTGTCGTACATTGACTTCCTGAATTAAGCATTTTTATCTCACGCCACCCCTAGAACTCATTCATCAGCTATTCTCAGGTCGTTACTCTGCCCTGTTCTCCACATTCCATAGGTCACAGAGAATGCACGAACAATATATTATTAATCAAAATCCCTATGTCTTACAGATAGCTCGGCCACCTATAATTGCTAGCCCCCGCCTAGCAAAATTGCTTATACAAAACACTGGCCGGCTTAAAATAAAATAAGTAAAACTGCACGTCTCTGGCATTATAAAATAAAGTCTTATCACGCTTTATCTCCCAATAACACAAAACGCATTTTCTCTCATATTTTCTGCATTAGGATTCTTGAGTATCCCTCTTCGCTTGTCTGCAACTAGCTGAACAGACAGTAGCAGGCTATAGCAGGCTGTAGCAACTGTAGGAAGACGGAATGCCTCCCTCATCGTAGAAGACTCTCGCGGCTTCTTGTAGATCCCCAAAAGACACGCTGTAGAATTCTCTCGAACACCCACCATGGAAATACTTGTAATCACCCTGGACAACATGGCAGCAACCTCTCGGCACGGCTGGTGGACGTCTTGCTGGTGTCGGGGAACGACTTTTGGCGGGTGTGTGTTAGTATGTCAGTCAAGTCTCTGGTCAATCTAAGAAAATTAACCCAAACATACTGCTTCTATCAAACAATGATCTCAAAAAGGTCAGAAATACTAACTGAACGTCTCCCAATTAACTCCCTTAATATGACTACTAATCATAAGTCATTATCACAACTCTCTAAGAAAAAAAAAACATCAAGTTCTCCAACTCAATTCTCCAAACTCGCACATCAGCACACACACAACTCAGAGATCACAGCAACTCCACGGAATTCTGCACTCACACTTCGAACTCGAATGTGCTCACAAGAAAAAAAAGAAGACAAAATCGTAATAAGCCCAAGAAAAAAAAAGAAAGTATCTCGTAACATACCCAGACCCAAAAAAATATTCTCTCAAACTCCCACAAAATCAGCAAAAATCTCCAACTTTTAACAGCAAAAACCCCTTTACTGCTCAATAACTAATCACAATGAGACTTAATGTCAAACTCCCTTACTTAAGTAACAACCCTCGAAAAATTACATCTCCCGGTAAAATCAAATCTCCCGTCCAAAAAAGAAATGCTACTTAAGCTCAATCCCCAAATCATAGCTCTCATGGAAAAGGGAGAAAAATAGTAATAAAAAAAGGAATAATCACAAGTAGATTTCCCCAATCACAAAATACATAATACATGTATAATATGCATAACTCCCGCATTTTCCCCAAGAAATGCTCCATGTAAAGCCACGGAATTTGCCAGAAAGCAAACTCTCACACATGCGCTTTCGTGAAATGCTATAGCCAACATTTCCAGATATTGCAAAAATTCTGATCTGTCACCATCAGAGGAAAAGAATCAGCACACGGCTCATCACATCGCTTGTCAGCAGAAAAATCGCCTGCGGACGCATGCTCAAACAACAGCACAAAAATTGTCTAGTCAGACACATAAGTTTGGAAACTCATGATTCTCAAGAAAAAGGTCTAACTGACACATTTCACAGAATTAACTCCAGGATATGACTAATGTGTTCAAAAAATTTGTCTCAAGACTTAATTCTCTCAACATGACTTTTCCCCAAATTATATTTCTCCAAAATAACACACTTGTGAACATAGAAAAATGCACACACATCTCCAAATAACTCGTAATGCAGTAATGCCATTCGCCTCTAAATAGTCACGAAACCAAAAAAAGGAACCACAGAAATCTTCTCTTGACTCAAAAAAACTCCATAACCACAAAAAAAAAGGGTCACCCGCCCAAGATTAATTCCAACTCCATTATGAGACATCATACAATAATAACACCACTCCGGTTATAAAATATTTCCTCCATTTGGTTAATAACCAACCCCCTTATATTATTCTCTTATTTCTCCAATAGCCACATGTCAGTAGAAAAAAAGACACCACTCCAGGAATAGAGAATAATCACCTCTATTTCGGCAAATACAAAATATTTACCTCTATTTCCCCAATAACTCCGTGTGGAACAAAACAAGGCTCCAAAAAATATATATCTCCAAAAAATGTGCACTCAAGGCAACTAACTCACATACTCACAAATATTGCCCCATAATCTCCAAATATGTGTCTCCACTTTGCAACAAAGATGGCTGCAAAATAATTGAACTAAACATAGCTCTCATCACATTGGCAAATATCAAAAGTGGCCAAAAAAATATATCTCCCATATATTATATCTCAATTCTAACTCCAATTCTCCAGAGAATAACTCAATGTTATAGTAAAAAACTATAAAAACTCACTCCATTTAGCATAACTGCTAAAAAAGGGCAAAAACTCGGCAAATAAAACTGTCTAGAATATTCTATAAAAAATCACCAATGTGCCACAACTCATTATAACAGAATTCCAAACTCACAGTGTCTTACCCAAGACTTCTCCATATACACTACGACATAACCGTTAGAAAACTTAACCAAGTTTCCTATCTCTCATAAAGTTGTCACAAATACGACAAGGGTATTGTGCAAGAAACTCACAATTTTCTGGGAACCAAACAATTCCAGAGAAAAAATGATAGTGCCATTACGTATGCATTCAAAACGTGCAAAAAATTCTCCCATATATTTCTCTATAGCATCAAATAGCTAAAACACGAACACGTTCCCGAACAATGACTCTAAGTCATGAACTGAGACAATATTCACACTAACTGGAGAGAAAAAAAATAAATTCAAATTCACCCTTGGTAAAAAAACTTGTGTCAACGATGGCTAATTTCCAAAAAAGGAGAAAAGAAAAATCAACGGCACCATTAACTATCTCCCGTAACTCACTAAATGTCAAGCAATTATCTGCTGAACTCATCAAAAAAAGAAAAAAAAAACTAAAATAATGTGTTGTTAGTTCCTCCCATAATCACAAAAGATT